>NW_019154168.1:3895810-4091131 GCF_002288905.1 Enhydra lutris kenyoni
ACTGAGGGTTGATGGGGGGAGGGGGGTTGGGGGGGTGGGATTATGGACATTGGGGAGGGTATGTGCTATGGTGAGTGCTGTGAAGTGTGTAAACCTGGCGATTCACAGACCTGTACCCCTGGGGATAAAAAGATATTATATGTTTATAAAAAATAAAATTAAAAAAAAAAAACAAAAAAAACCAAACTTTTTTTTCTACCTACACCTTTCTCCAAAGAACCGTTTTATGACTCCCGGTAATTCTCTCAAACAAAAAGAGCATTAACACAAGCCTAGAGGCAATAGGTTTTTTGTTGCCTAAAGATAGTCCTACTGATACAAAGAAATTGAAAGCAGGTATCTTTTTTTAAAAAAGATTTTATTTATTTATTTGATAGAAATCACAAGTAGGCAGAGAGGCAGGCAGAGAGAGGGGGGAAGCAGTTTCCCTGCCGAGCAGAGAGCCTGATGCCGTGGCTCCATCCCAGGACCCTGAGATCATGACCTGAGCCTAAGGCAGAGGCTTTAACCCACTGAGCAACCCAGGTGCCCTGAAAGCAGGTATCTTTATTTGCTTTGTATTAAAAGGAAGGAAAATATATCAGAGGAAATCTGTCATTTACAAAAAGAGCAGAGCACATCAAAATGAACCTTTCTGGAGCGTGGAGGGCAAGAAAGGAGTGTAGGTATAAAAGGGGAACCTGAAGGATCCTTGCGTTGCTGGAAATAATCTGTACCTTAACTGTATCAGTGTCAATATGCTGGTTGTGATTCTGTACTATAGTTATGCAAAATGTTACCACTGGAGAGATCTTTATATTATTTTTTACAATTGTGTGTGTATCTATCATTATCTCCAAATAAAGTTTAATTAAAAAGAAAAAAAAACACACACACAAACACAAAATGAACTTTCCTAGCTATAGGGAAGAACAGTCACTTCCACTCCTTGTGTTCCCATATGCAGTAATTTAAGTGAGACCAGAATGGTTCTCTAACCTGGCTGCTCATCTGTTCTCTGGGTAACCTCAAATTTCCTGGAAAACTGAGAATCACCGAGTTTCTCTCTACCCTTCATTTACTACCCCCCAGGGGGATAGGAGAGCCTTGGAGGAGAACCACGTGTGAGTTGGGGAGAATAAACAGCTCAGCCCTTCCCCCACACTTTCTAGACCTGTGTTTTGCAGAGAGCGTATCAGCTTTCCTCTCATGGGCCTGTATTCTTCTGGGAAGCCCTGTGTTATTCAACTGTACCAGTAACTACTGGATTAAGTCTGGGAAAAGTATGACAGCACCCACTTCGCCATGTTGTCTAGTCAGCTTTATTAAGGTGACAGTTTGACCTTCATTTGTCTGATTCTGTATCTCCTTCAACAGATACCAAATCCAAGAGGGAGAAAGGGACACTATTTTTGAGGTACCCGGTTCCTGCAAGAAAAGAGTTTTCGGCTGGCATGAACTCATACATCAGACCCAGGGACGCCTGGGGATATGACCTCAGATTTGCCTTCTTGCCATTCGGCTCTCCAGAATGTAGCAAAGCAAGATAAATGTGGAATGTTAGGAGTTCACTTTGCACCTGGTTTACAGAAGCACGCATTGTGAAATCTCTGACTAATGAGCTGCAGCTGCACCGGGAGGCATGTGACTTGGCATCTACTCCTGAAGAGACTGTACAAACGTGGGATTACACACAGGTAGGGAATAGAAAGGGGGGCTGCCCCAATGGGAAGCTGTCTGCCCTGGGTTCAACCTTATCTCTTGTGCCTGAGCCCTGCGGAGTGGAGGAGAGTGGAAGCCACACCTAACCTGTCACCAGGTATCCTACAACCCGTGTAGCAAGTAGTCCACTGACATTCTAGCACCTGCTAGCAGTACTTGCCCTTCAGTCACTGGATGAAATTCTTTGCTAGGTTCACTTCGCTAAGTTCTCTTAGCTGTTGCAGTCATGCTGGAGGTTAGTGCAGCTATCCCTCATTCTGACACTGATTTCCATTCTCCTTCCCTTTCTAGAGATGCAGCAGAGCTCATGTACCTTCTCAGACTGCCTTGCAGGTGGAGCTGGCCCCCAAGTCTCTGTTCTGGCAAATGAAACATAAACTGCACTTTTCTGGTACTGCCTCTTCTACTTCATTTTTCTTGTCCGGACCACATGCATGATGTTTGAGGCTTACAGTCATTGCGAAGTAAGTACATGGCAAGACAGGAGGGGTCGGTTGATGGTGTCGTGGAGGCACCAGACCAGTCTTGGACCTCCTATCGCCAGACCTGTGGAGTGTCTGGATTATCCAGCTAGACCAATGTGATCATAAAAGTCCTTATAAGGAAAAGAGGGAGGAAGAGAGAAGGATCAGAGAAAGATGTGGCAACAGAAGCCAGGTCAGATGAATGCTGTGTTGCAGGCTTCAAAGGAGGAGGAGAGAGGAGGAAGAAGGCTGTGAGGCAAGGAATGTGGGCAACCCCCAGAAGATGGAAGAAGAAACAGATTCTTCTCCAGAGCCTCCAGAAGGAATGCAGCCCTTCTAACACCTTAATTTTAGCCTAGTGAGGCTTGAGTCAGTCTTCTAAACTACTGAACTATAAAACAATAAATCTGTGTTTATACCACTAAATTTGAAGTAATCTTTTACAGTGGCAATAGAAAATTAATAAGCTCTATTAAGACCTTTTAATAATAAATTATGATTCATCTAAGGAAATTTTTTCCTTTCAGTGCAAGACACGTGTAGTTTTCAAAGCAAAAAGAGACGTAACTTATTTTTTAAGAATAAAAAAAAAAATCCCCAGGAACCTAGGAAATGACTGATATTTTTATAGCTTATGGTAACAAAGACCAAAGCTGGTTTTAAGCCTATTTAATTGATCAGTGACAACTTACTCCAGTAAATACACCTCAGGAAAAGGAAACATGCTTTTATAATCCATGTTTCTAAGGCTGATTTTCAACTACTCCTGCCTCAGTAACCAGTATGTCCCCAAATAATACTCCTATAAAACCTCTATTTGCTCTGTTCAGTGAGACTATGTCTGATCAGCCTAACTTTCCCTTACCTAAGTAAGCAATAAATTCAGTTTCTAGGTTTCATATTTTGGGTGATGATCTTATCCTTGGTATACTGTACATTCTTCTTAATTTAACAAGGTTCAAAGAAATCACAAGGTGCCAGGTTTTCATACTAACTGTTAAGTGAGGAAGTTGGGAAAGAGAGAAATAGGAGAATTTGTTTTGGTTACGTGAAGAAATCAAGAGTTGTTTAAAACTCTTGATTTGTTCTTGTCTTTTATTTGAAAAACAAAAACCCTAAAACTAAATAAAACCACTCACAATTCCAGCATCTTCATTTTTTAAGTATTTAAAGAAGTACAAGTCCTCCATCTCCTTCCAATCAATCCCACCCACCAGGGGTAACTGCTAATAACAATTTTATGTAAATCTTTTCAGATGTAAACTTAGGTACAGAGGTGTTATAATAAGCCTATTTGAACTGGTTGCCATGGTGTTGCTGGGGTCTTTGAAATGTATTTTATATGGTTAATTATAGTTTGGTATTTTAGCATGGTTGTGCGCTTCATGAGAATGGTAACCATGGTACATTCTTCTCTCCATAACAAATTATGCTACATAATAAATCTTCAACAAATATTTATTGAGTTTAACTAAGAACTAAATTTCTCTAAATAAGATCCCATTTAATTTCTGGTAGAGAATATAATATTTAGTCCTAAGGTGATAGAGATAAAGATATTGAGTCCAACTGTGGTAGACTCTTTGGGATTTTAATGTTTGAAGTTCTAGAGCAATACTGCTCAAAGAGTGGTCAAAAAGTTTGGCCATTTCAAGGGAGAAAGCAAAGAAGTTATTTTGTTCCCACACAGTTCATAAAGGTGAAGTTAAGATTAATTACTTCTTTTACAGAAATCCTCTTGTATTTTTAGTTTATTATTTTCAAAATAGATATGATCTTCATGATTCAAAGTTGAAAATGGCTGGGGTGCCTAGCTGGCTCAATTGGTAGAGCATGTAAGTCTTGATCTTGGGGTTGGGAGTTTGAGCCCAATGTTGGGTAAGGCAGTTACTTGAAAAATAAAAAAAATGACAAAAAAATTGAAAAAGATCAAAGGATAAACAGTAAAAGTTCTAACCATATCCCCTAGCGAATACTGATTTGTCTGTTATGTATCCTTCCAGAGATATTTTACAATATATAAGAAAACCCACACATACACACACCTCTGATCTTTTCATCCGAGTAAGTTCAGCTATACACTTTACTGCACCTTGTTACATGCAATAGTATGTCTAGGACAACCTTCCATATCAGTACACAAAAAGCAGCCTCATTTTCTTTTACAGCTGCAGAAAATTCTTGAATGGACACAAAGGTACTTTTCTTTTTAAATTACAAAGAAGATTTTAACAAATAACTTTGTACAAGTGTTAGTTCATATATACTTGAATATATCTGTAGGACAAATTCCTAGAAACAGGCTTGTCATGTCAAAAGGTATGTGAATGGGGGCGCCTGGGTGGCTCAGTGGGTTAAGCCGCTGCCTTCAGCTCAGGTCATGATCTCAGGGTCCTGGGATCGAGTCCCGCATCGGGCTCTCTGCTCGGCAGGGAGCCTGCTTCCCTCTCTCTCTCTCTCTGCCTGCCTCTCTGTCTACTTGTGATCTCTCTCTGTCAAATAAATAAATAAAATCTTTAAAAAAAAAAAGGTATGTCAATGTATAACTTTTAAAGTTAATTGCTAAAGTCTCTTTTCATGGAGGCAATTCATCCTCTCATGGAAATTAGAGTTCCTGGTCCCCCATAGTCTCAGCCACATAATACATCATTATCCAACATATTTTCTCTGCTAATCAAACAGCTCAAAACTTACCTCTTAGCAGGACATTAACTTTCATCCTATTGTGAGTGAAGTTAATTTTTTAAAAATATGTTTGAGTCATTTGTATTACTTTTTCAGTGAATTGTCTGGTTAAGTTGTTATTTTAGGAAAATTAACCCTCTGTGATATGAATATAAAATGAATTTCCTCAAGTAGCCATTGCTATTACTTTATGATAACTCCTCCCATGAGGAATTTTTAAAAATATGACTTGCAAATATTTTATCATTTGGTTGTCTCTTCACTTTCCGGATAATGTCTTTGAAGCACAAAATTTTTAAATTTAATGAAGTCCAAGGAATCCATTATTTTTTTCTTTTCTTACTTATGCTTTTGGTGCCATATCTAAGAAACCACTGCCTAATGCAAGGCCATAGAGACTTTTCATCTATGTTTTCTTATAAGATTAAGCTCCTGTATCTAGGCGTTGATCTATTTCCAGTTAATTTTTGTATACAGCAGGTGGTACTTGGGTTTTAAATTTGTTTATAAATTCCAGGTGCCCCAGAACTGTTCATTAGTTCATTACTTCCCAAGAATTCTTCAGGAATTGTCTTGACAGCCTTATTGAAAATCATTTTACCATAAGTATATGGGTTTTTTTCAGTTCATTCCATTCATCTATATGTCTATCTTTAATGCCAGTACCACAAAGTCTTCAATATTCTAGCTCTGAAGTAACTGAAATGGGGAATTGTGTGTTCTAGTTTTAAATTTTTTATTATGCATATGAAATAGTCTTTAAAAAAATTGACATACAATATTGCAAATATTGTATTACTTTCAGGTGTATAACATAATGGTTTGATATTTATATACACTACAAAATAGTCACCACAGTAAGTCCATCACCATACAAAATTGTAACAGTATTATTGGCTATATCCCCTATGCTATATATTATATCCCTGTACTTTACTTATTTTGCAACTGGAATATTGTGCTTTATTTTCAACATTGTTTTAGCTCTTCAGGGCCTCTTGACATTCTCTGTGAACTTGAGGACCAGGTTTTTCATTCCTGCAAAAAGGCAATTGGAATCTTGACAGGGATTGTATTGAACTGGCAGATTAATCTGGGGGAGTACTATCATCTTAACAATATTAGATATTCCTTTCTATAAACAAGGATATCATTTCAATTCCAGTCTTCTGTCATTTTTTTCAATGGTATTTTGTTTTTCTATGAGTCATCCACTTCTTTCATTACATTTATTTTTAAGTATTTTTTTCTTTTTAATACTATTATAAATGGAATTATCTTCTTTAGTTTTGGAATGTTATTACCAATGTATAGAAATACAGTCATTTTTGTATATTGATCTATATCTCTGCAACATTGCTAAACTCATTTATTAGCCCTAATGGATTTGTGGATTCTTCAGGATTTTCTATATATTAAAAAATGTCATCTGCAAATAGAAATAATTTTACTTCTTCTTTTTAAATCTAGATTCGTTTTATTTCATTTTCTTGCCTAATTGCCTTGGCTGGAACCTCTAGTATGATGTTGAGTAGAAGTGATGGGAGCAAACATATTTATCTCCATATTTTTTAACTTCTAATTTTCCCCCAAATTATAAAGATAATTGCATTATCTAGGAAAATGTTGGTAGAAATAGTAGTCATCATATTTTTAACCATTTGTTAATGGGAGTGCTTCTAATATTTTCCTATTGATCATAAGCTGGCTTGGGGGTTAAAATAGATTTATGGTAAGGTAATGTATTCTATTCTTATTCTTTTATAAACATCTTTGAGGCAAAAGTAGATTTTATTTTATTTTTCAAAAAGAGATTTTAAATTTTTATCAAATTCTATTTCAAAGTCTGTAGAATTGAACTTCTTTATATCTATTCATAAAATATATGTCCTGATATTTAATCACCTTTGTATTCCTGAAATAAATCCCATTTTGTCATGTTATTCTTTTAAGATACTGCAGGTTTCCTTTGCTTAATATTTTATTTAGTATTTATTTCATCAATATATATAAGTGAAACTAATGGACATTTCTTTTCCCTATCATCTTTGACAGATTTAGTATCAAAATTATTCTTGCTTCATATAAAGAATTTGGGAGGTTTCTTTCTGTATGTGCTGGAATAACTAAAATTTTGGAATTATCTGCTCCTTAAAGTTTCAGCATAACAACTTATAAAAAGTGATTTGATTGTGTTGGATAGCTCTTTATACTTTCTTTTACAGTAATTGACTTGTTGAAACTTTCAGTTTCTTTTGAGATCAGTTTTGGTATATTACAGCTTCTTAAAAACAAATCTATTTTATCTAGAATTTCCAAATTATTGCATCAAGTAGATTTGTGCTTTTTTTTCTTAATTAATTTACTTAAAAGTTTATCTTTTTTTTTTTTAAGCAACCAGCTCTTGGGTTATTTAATTTTACTATTTTTTATTTTCAAATTAAGTAATTTCTTCTTTTATCTTTTTAATCTCTTCTCTCTGTTTTCTTAGATTTATGTTGCTGATCTTTGTTTAATTTCATTTGGATGCTTACTTCATTTGTTTTCATTCTTTCTTCTTAGTTAATACGGTGAAATCTTCTAACTGCTTTGTAATTTATTTACCTGTGACTAAGAGCTAGTTTGGAATATTTATAGAGCTATATTCTAGGATATGTTTTTGTCAGCATGACCTGACATATATGCAATTTATATCTGCTTAAAAAACAAAATCATTTAAGCAGGCACTGATAGCCAATGACAAAACTGGTCAAACTAAATGCTTGACATAACTTTAGTTTGCTAAGGGATGGCTAACCCTAAACTTCATGTAAACTTTCTGTGCTGAAGCTGGTTTGCTCCATCTCAGACCCAAACTCCACCCATTGTCTAACCACCAACTAAAATTTCCTGCTTTGATCTTCCTGCTTTTACAATATTTAACAGAGTTCTTTAAGGTCAATTTTAGTACATGCCTTCCTCTTTCCACAGAACACCTGTTCCATGGTCTCTGCACATAAAAGTTTTGGTTGCCCACCTCTTCTCAGAGATGTTTCTGGCTTAGGTTTTAAGTATCTCTCTATTGCAGTAGTCCCCCTTAATAAACTCTTGCCTTTCTAATGTCCAGACTCCACATTTTGGTTTTGACACCAGAAGAGTTTGAAAGATACTTGGATTTCTAGAACTTCATTGATTTTTGGATTTAAGTTTTGTTCCTAGTGATTTTTGCTTATTATAGGGTAGTTACATATGTAGTAGGTTTTTTGAAAGCTCTAGTACAATCCCCAGGTATTTTAACGAAATTGTGACATATTACCAAAGTATTTAAAATATGTTTCCTCTAAACACTGCTTTAGCAACATGACATATGTTCTAATATGTAATGTTTTTATTATTGTTTTATCTAAATAGGTGCAATTCCATTTTTCCCTTGGGCCCAAAAGTTTTTAACCCAAGATATTTTATTTCCAAGTGGGCCCTTTGTTGCCTTCTAGTTTGATTATATTGTTTGTTACTAGAGAAAGTTATCTGTACTATTTTTGTTTTCCTTTTCTTTTTGGAATTTATTGAGATTTCCTTTTTAATTAGGAACATAAATAGGAGGTATATTCTCTGACTTCAGAATCACAGAATTTGACATACAACAATTAACTCTACAGTATTATGTTATTTAAGTCCATTATATCCTCATTTGTTTCTTTATATGCTTTATCTGTCATGAACTGGAGGGATGAACTAAAGTATCCTGCCCCTAATGCGCTTCTGTCTACTTCTCTGTATAGACCTTAACTTTTGTTTAAGGACTATGCTTATATTGATGCTGTTATTTGTACATAGATATCCCTGCTATGTCTGTGAATTGCACCCTTCTCCATATGATGTGCCCTTATCTTACGTAATGCTTTTTCTCCTCTTATTTTTAAGTTTCTCTTTCCTTACAGTGTAGAATTATTTTTTTATCCAATCTGACTTTCCCCCCTTTTACTGCATGAGTTTAACTCATTTATAATTGTTACATGTATTTACCATTATTGATATGAAAGATATGTTTAGTCATGGTTATGTCATGTTAGATTGTGGTATGATTCTTGCTTTTAAAGTTAAAAAATTATTTCCTATTTGGGATTTTACTTGGTTATATGTTTGTATAATTCTTCTGATGACTATGACTATTTGTATTTTTGTCTAATGTCTAATCTTTTCTTTCTTTAGGTAGGATTATAAATGCCATAGTCTAAGCAATAAATTAGTAACTTGCTCCATCCTTCCACCTCCCCTTTTTCTTCACAATTTCCCAATTTTAATTAATTATGTTATCTTTCTTAATGTTTAGCTTTTTGTGTAGTAAAAATTAATGCCCATATTTGTTTTCATTTTAATCCTATTTGTCAGCAGTCCTTAATGCTATCTACCTTATGTTTTCTAGTCACCTACTGTTCCATAAAATTTGTCCACTGGCAGACTCTTCAAATGAGTTAATGGAAACATCATCCCTATGATCTTGTGTTTTTAGAATTCTCTGCCTTTTTACTTACACAAAAGTTTGACTGGATATACAATTCCTGGGTCACACCTCTTTCTTTGACTTTGTTATTCTATCTATAATGTCTTCTAGGAATGAATATTATAGAGAAATCTGAAGTCAGCCTGTTTTTCTCATTATAAGTGATTTGTTTTTTTTTAACTTTCAAAGAATGCTTATTTTTGAAATCCAGTAATTTTATGAGGACATATATTGGTGTTGACCATGTGGGACTATTTTGTAAAAATAATATTTGCCTTTTTATATTGTTTTCAGACTCAAGTCTCTCTTTATTTCTGATTTTTTTCCTTGAATTATATTTTAAAAATTTTTTCCTGTTCCATTATTTTTTTTCTTCTTTTGTTTTAAGACCTATGGATTTATGCTTTTTCATCAATTCTGGAAAATTCACAGCCATTATTTCTCTATATATTGCCTCTCCTGCTTTCTTATTATTCTTTCTATGTGGAACTCTAAACGTTAGATCTTGTCATTCCATCTTCCATATCTTTTAACCTTTTTCTTTTTTCACATTTTCCATTTTCATGTTTCTCATACTACATTCTGGATCAGTTCTTTGGAGTTTACAAATTCTCATTTGAGTCATCTAATTGATTTAATCCTTTCACAGTTGTTTGTTTATTTGTTTTTGCTGCCAACAATTGTATTTTTTAATTTCTGGTTTCTTTTGGATTGTTCCCAACATGTTTCTGAAAATTCCTGGATGTTTCTAATTGAATGATAAGTTTTTAAATTGCATGCTTTATTTAAACAGTTCACACACAGCTGTTTTATGTTGTACATATGTAATTATAATTCCAATCCTTGGAATTTTTAGGGAATCTAAATCTACTGTTTATTTCTGCTGACTCTCACTCATGGTTATTGCCTTCTTGTGTGTTTGGCAATCTTGTTTGTGAGTTCACTGCTTAATCATAATCTGTCGAGGTCCTCTGGAACAAACTTGGAGAGCTCTCCTCTAGACAATGTTTGTTTGTATTTCTGTCAGTAACCAAGACCACTTCAGTCCTCTTTGGGGCTTTGGCTTAGAGTGTCCCAGGTACAGCTTGCCCAGATAGCTGCCATTCCAAGGGCTGGTACCCACAACAACTGTGTTGTTATAGGAATATTTTCTCAGGCCAGTATTGCTCTTCCTGGCTTCCTGCAGCCAGGCAGCTTCCTATTACTCTGGCTATCTACACTGTTTTCCAAGCCAACAGGAATCTTGCTATGACCCAGTGTTTTGTGTGGGAGCTTGTTTGACTCTTCCCCAGGCGATGATATCTTCTCTGCTTCTTGGACCCATGTGGATCCAGGGAAGCTCCTGTAACCAATCTGTGAATTGCATTCCTGCTTTTGAAATGAGGTATTTAGGTTCTGTACAAGAGATTTAAGTTATGTCCTTAACTTTTAAGCAGTATATTTTGCTACTTAACCCTAACTCTGACGCCAAGCCAATCTGAAACCCTAAATCTAATGAGATCTTTCTAAAATCTGCACTCTCAACATCCTCCCATACTCTCACTCCCATCCACTTATTTTGTAATTTAAGGATTTGTCTCATACTATTTCTTTTTCTACTCTTTACTTCTGGGTGATTTAGCCTCCAAAAGGAAAAATGCTAACTTTATGCTACTGTCTTCAAATAATAAGTCCTGCTACATTCTCTGTGATAACATTGTTTTAAAAAATATCACATGAACTATAAGACCCGTGCTTGGCAATTTGTCTCCACTAATATTCAATTATCAGGTACAGTTCATCTTGATTTCAAATACTTTCCCAACACTTTAATTTTTGTGTTGTTACTATTGTGTGGTCTTATATCTCCAATGTTTGAAGAAATGTTATTAAGAATTTCAGAAGCACTAAAGCAAAAATATAATGATGAAAATAGTAATGTAAATGTTAAAATTCAGAATGTCATAAGTATAAAAAATGAACAGGACCCCCATTTTTATTTTATTTTATTTTTTTAAAAGATTTTATTTATTTATTTGACAGAGACCACAAGTAGGCAGGGAGGCAGGCAGAGAGAGAGAGGAGGAAGCAGGCTCCCTGCTGAGCAGAGAGCCCTATGCGGGGCTCGATCCCAGGACTCTGGGATCATGACCTGAGCTGAAGGCAGAGGCTTTAACCCACTGAGCCACCCAGGTGCCCCAGGACCCCCATTTTTAAATAAGAGGCAAATGTGATAATTTTACAGAAACAAGTAAAAAAATATATGAAGTGTGACAGTGAATATCTGAAAATTAGCAATGTAGTTTTTTTTTTTTTTTTCATGCTGTGCTATCTTCTAAGAAACTTTGTCAAGTTTTGGCAAGAAATTAATGACACTTTGATTTCAAGGTCTAACATAACACTGTAACCCCCAGTAAACCAATTAAATTTTTCGTTACTAAAACAAAACAACATCATACAGGATTAAATAAATATTTTTGCTAAAATCAGAAAGAGCCCAAAACTATCAATATTTTATTCAGACTTGTGTTCCTTGTATACTAAATGAGGTTGTTCTCACTGTTGTCAAAAGTTCTGTAAACGATGTGGAAAGTTGTTGAAGATACGTTCAGAGAAAGCAAAACAAGCTACTGGCAAAATTCCATTGTCAACTTATTTGAAATTACATAACATTAATGGCATTTAATGTGAAAGAGGAATTGATGTTCTGTGCTCATGCTAGCAAATATTTTATTTAGAGTTGCATGAAGCCACTAATTGCTGATGTCCAGAAAATGAATCAGTTCTTACACATATGTGGTATAAGGAGAAGTGCTAGAGGTCTCTTTACTCTGCTCATTACTAAAATCCAGTGCTTCAGGAAAACTTTTTTTTTTTCCTGAGATAATCACTATTTTGTGAGCCATAACATGGACTGGAAAGGGTATGATGGATTCAGTTCTGATACTGGATAGCTATACATAACAAGGAATACATGTCCTGCTTCATAAAGAAGCAGGACATGTATGGTCATGGTAGTCAATGATATGCCTCCTGGTATTTTTTGAAAGAAACTGTAAAAAAGAAGAAAGCGAACAAACTGAATGGTTGTCACTAAGTGTTTAACTCCCCAATGTGCTGTGTAAAGCCAATCAGGTTATTGCCTGCTTCCTCCACAAAATATCTCTTATACTTGCTGACCATCTTTACTTTGCCAAATCTAACAATTAGTTCTCTGTCTAAATCATACTTGATTTTTGAGCAGTATTTGACAAAATTCCTTTCTCTTTGAAACACTTTCCTCCCTAAGATTCCCTGAAACCACAGTCTTCTGTTCACCTTCTTCCTCACTGGTTGCTCCTTCTCAGTCTCCTTGGGATGACCCACTGCTTCCTCTGCCTACCTTCTAATTATTAACGCTCTACACGAGTCCTTGACGCTCTTCCCTTCTGGGTCTACACTGTCTCCCTGTATTATCTTGACCAGTTCCATAGTTTTATGACACCTTTATGCCACAGACTCACAAGTGTACACCTGTAGACCCACTTTTCATCCTAAACTCCAGATTCATATATCAGATTGTATTTTTGACTTCTCCACTTAGATGTTGAAAAGCTCCTCAGCTTTAACATATCCTTCAAATAGTTTTGCTTCCCTCTCCCAAAACCTTGCTCCTTCTGTATTCATTGCTGTCCCAGTTAATGGCACCACCATCTATCCTGTTACTTCATTTAAAAACCCCGTAAGACATTCCAACTGGTGTTCCTGATTTGTCTATCATTTCACTATAACATGTGTTCTCCACAGACAGGGTACTCCACATGGTATCCCAGCAACTATTTCCAATTGTATTTTTAAATCTATGAAACATATTTCACATATGGAAGTAAGTATCAATGTATATACACACAGGTTTAGAAGTGTAACATTATCTGCAAAAGAATGATGCCCACTATCTCACACTATATATAAAAAATTAACTCAGAATGGACTAAAGATCTAAATGTAAGAACCAAAACTATGAAACTCTTTGAAGAAAACATAGGGGTAAATACTGTGTCTGCAGATTTGGGAAGGATTCTTTTTTTTTTCTTTTTAAAGATTTTTATTTATTTATTTATTTATTGAGAGAGAGCGAGATCATGCATGAGCAGTGAAGGGGCAGAGAGAGAGAAAATCCCGAGCAGACTCCCCACTGAGCAGAGCCTGATGTGGGACTCAATCTTAGGACTGTGAGATCATGACCTGAGCCAAAATCAAGAGTAGAACACTTAACCAACTGAGCCACGCAGGTGTCCCATGAAGGATTTTTTTTTTTTTTTTAAGTATAACACCAAAAGCACAAGCAACAAAGGAAAAAAAATAGGTAAACTAAGCTTCATCAAATTAAAAACTTTAGTACTTCATAGAAATAGTACACTTCCAGTACCTTATAAGGTTGCCTCCTGTTCACATCTCCTCCCTTTCTGTTGAGATAAACAAAATCCTTTTTAAAAAATCATTCTCTTTCCTTACTTCCATTTTGCCATGTGTATACATGCCTAAATAATATAGTTTCATTTTATCAATTTGTAATTATATAAATGGAATCTCATTATACATATTCTTTTGTGACTTGCTTCTTATTGCTCAATATTATGTTCATGAACTGATGCTGATGGATATAGCCAAAGCTCTGTATAAAATTTCATAGTATAATACACCACAAGTAGTATCATTAGATTATACTATTTATGGACTTTGGGATATTTTCAGTTATTACCAGTGCTACAGTGAACATTCTAATACCAGTCTCCTGATACTAACGTGCAAGACTTTTTCTTGCACATTTTATATCTATATTTATATCTATCTATATCTATATCTATATCTATATATCTATACACATACATACATACACACACAGAGAGACATATAGTTATGTATGAATATAGATACTGGACTGTCTTAATAAACATGGGGGCTCCTGGGTGGCTCAGTCAGTTAAGCATCTGATTCTTGGTTTTGGCTCAGGTCATGATCTCACAAGCAAGAGACAGAGCCCTGCATCAGGATCATACTCAGGGTGTAGCCTGCCTGAGATTCTCTCTCTCCTCCCTCTCTGCCCCAACCTCTCTGCCCCCCCACCTCCTCTCTCAAACAAATAAATAAAATAAAATAAAGATGTATACTTTCTATTTTCCAAAATGGTTATATCAATTTAATACTGACCACAAGAGGATGAGTTTGCATTACTATTGTCAAAGTTCTTTGGTAATATCAGATTTTTTTTCCTATTTTTACCAATCAAATGGCTTATATGGGTATTTTATTGTGGTTTTAGCATATACTTCTCTGGTTGATTAATGAGATTGAACATGTTTCACACGTTATTGACCATCTAGATTTTCTCTTTGGAGAACAGCTGACTCCAGTATTTTGCTGATTTTCCAATTGTGTTTTTTTATCTTTTATCATATTTATCTGTAGGTGTACTTTTTATATTCTAGGTACTAGTCTTCTTTAGTTATTTGCGTAGCAGATATTTCCTCCAAATTTATGACTCCAAACTGATCTGTTTAAAATACGCATCATTTTGTGATGTCCTTGTTTAAAGACTTCCAGTGGCTCCCAATTACAGTTAGCTGTAAAATCTAATCTCTCATAATCGTCAAGGCCCTATATGATCTAGTCCCTTCCCACCACTTTGTACTATCTCTTTCCCTAAACTCCAACAACACTGGCCTTCCTTTTGTTCCTCAATTATGTATATGAGATGGACTTGAGCTTGCTCCCTTGCACAACTCTGGAAAAGTGCCAATTCTTGACAAATGCTCATTTGCACCTCTGCAGAGTGTTAGAAAGGCCCAGCTGCAAGGTGCATGGTACTAGCTCTGATAAAAATGCTTTCTTTTAATATATAGAATTGTTGAATCAGAATGTTTTACACCTGAAACTAACAGAACATTGTATGTCAATTATAGTTCAATTATTTTCAAATGATTTTTTAAAAATGCTTTCTTGTAATTATGGTAAGACCAAAACAAACAAACAAATCAATCCCAAAATAGCAAATCTTAGCCATAAAAGAGAAAGACAGAAACAAAATTGGGTAATATCTATTGTTAAAGCTGTATCCAATGGAAAATTATCAGCTTAATTAGTAGGCCATATATTATACATAAGGAGGATGCAACACCTACCTATTAGTCAGAGAAGCAGTCTTTCAGATGAGACAAGATCCCACTTACTAGTGGCTACAGTTCTGTTGGAGGGCACACATGCTGAGTGGATTGAAGCCTAGGAAAACCACATTCCTGGGAAAGAAACACAAACAGGGAATATCACACCTGAAATACAGGGTATTTCTCTACCTTTTGTTAAAAGTTCTGAAATTGAGTTTCATATCCTTTGTGAATGGATGACCTATAACTAAAGTTGGCTATGAGAATTCTCCACTGAATTAGACCCAGTGAATCAAATGATTTTTGTGATTCATACCAAGTTTGTCTAGTCTCAGGGCATTGCATTTACTGTTCTTTTAAAAAAATAACATCTTTGAGATATCATTCATATGCCATATAATTCACTCACTCAAAGTATATAATTTAATAGATTTTAGTATATTCACAGATGGTGTGCAACCATCACCACAATCAATTTAGAACATTTCATCACCCCAGAAAGAAACCCTCTACTCTTTCTCATAAACAGTTAATTTGTTCTTCTTTACACCTAGATGGCTAGTCCCCAGACTTCCTATGACTGACAACTACTTCCTGACAAGACTCAGGCAGGCATTACCATCTCTATGGAGCTCATCTTAACACTTTTTAATTATGCCCTGCCTTTCTGTGGATGATGGTGTTTGTTGTTTATGGTTATTCCCTCTCTGTCTCATCCCTTTAACAGCATCATTACTTTGCTCAGATATCCAGTACCTACATGCTACAAGGGTGGTCAGGCTCATGCCCAACCCCAAGGGATAAACCACGACTGATCTAGACTAAAGATGATGTCTCGTTCCCCTTGGCAAAATTGCTAATGTTATGTACTATAATACTAAGGGTACAGTGGAGGGTTCTTCTAGGAGAAGATTTCTGTGATCTTTAAAGAGAGATGTGAAAAAAATTAAAAAAATAAAAGAGAGATGTGAAACTGGAGGGAGGAAAGATGATGGAAGAGTAAGGGGCCTTGTTTCATCTGGTTCCTTGAATTTAGTTACATAACTATCAAATCATTCTGAACACCTATGAATTTGACCTCAGATATAAGAAATGAATTGCTAGAATTAAACAAATAGAAAACCAACCACTTTTTGCAAGGTAGGAAGTACAGAGAAGTGAATCTGAGGGGATATTTTGGAAAATATATGGCAGGGGGAGGGAGCCTCTATAAGTCAGCTAATGGAGAGTGATATAGTCCTGGAGAGCAAAATTGGAACCTTTAGAAATCTGTTCCAATGAGAGATGTTTCTGTCTGAAAGGTGCTCATGTGGTAAAGGGGGGTAGGCAGAATCATAGGTGGGACAGCACAGTCTCAGAATCCCTGGGGTCACAGAAAGAATGGGGGTGCCTGAGCCCACAGAGTTCCCAAGTATTGGAGCGGGGAAACCAGTTATGGTCAGTGAGCCCAGGAGGGGACTCTCAGCTCTGTTCACCATAAACCATGAACCTTGGCATGATTGTCCCTGAAAAGGACAGAAAAGCGGTGACCCTCCATCTTCTTGCCAGAGGCATGGCATGGAAGCATGCATGATCAGGCGATGGCTCTCCATGTGGGGGCCCTGCAAAGGACTGAAGCACTGTGAACCTCTGCCTTCCCTCAGGAGGACTGGTGTGGGTGCAAATGGCAACAGAGTTTTGCACACACAAAAGTGAAGACTGCTTATCCCTGTGGGTTTCCTGAAGACAGGGATCACAATCTTTCAGCCTTGGGGCTGGATATCAGGGGATGGCCATTTTTATTTTTATTTTTATTCTCATTTTTATTTTCATCCTCTAAAGAGGCATGGAACGCCTCCAGGGAACAAAAACCATATAGAGCAACCAGTAGCAGCTTACACTGAGTCCAGTCCCCCAGAAAGGTGTAGTGTGACTCTGCCCAGGCAAAGACGCATGAGAATCAGCACAACTGGCCCCTCCCCCAGAAGACCAGCTGAAACACCCAGTGAATACCAAGTTTATGGAGCACATAGGACTGCAAAACTGCAGCACTAGGGGAAAATAGTATATAGAATTCAAGTTTTTTCCTCATGATTCATCTTTCATCTTAAAATTTTCATTTTCTTTCTTTTTTCCCTTTAAACTAGTTTATTTTACTAATTCTTTGTTTTTAAGTCTTTTTTAAAAATTTCATTGTTTACATTTACATTTTATAGATATATTTTTCATTTTTTACTTCCTTTCACTGTATTCAGTTTTATCTTTTGTATATATGTAAGTTTTCCTTTCTTTACACTTTTGGGATTTAGTGTCTTCTAACAGACCAAAATACAACCAGGACAAAGTGGATCACCCTATTTTGTCCACCTAGATTGTATTCTTCCCCCTCCTTTTTTTTTTTTTTTTTTCTTTTCTTTTTTAGTTTCTGATCTCTTAGGATTTGTCTAGTGTGTATTTTGGGTCGTGGTTGGTATTTTTTATGTTGCTCTCTCATTCATCCATTCTTCTCTGGGAAAAATGACTAGAAGGAGGAATTCACAACAAAAGAAATAACCAGAGGTAATACTCTGCCACAGATCTAATTGATATAGATATAAGTAAAATGTCAGAACTGGAATTCAGGATAATGATTATAAAGTTACTAGCTGGGCTTGAAAAAAGCATAAAAGACACTAGAGAATCTCTTAGTGCAGAAATAAGATCTAATCAGGCTGAAATTAGAAATGCTTTAACTGAGATGCAGTCTAAATTGGGTATTCCAACAGCTAGAGTAAATGAGGCAGAAGGGTAACACAGAAGACAAGTTGTGAGAAAGTAAGGGAGTTGAAGAAAAGAGAGAGAAACAACTAATGGACCGTGAGGAGAGGCTTAACATAGAGTAAACTATGTTAGAATTATTTGGGTCCCTGAGGAGGAAGAAAAGAAAGAGGGACAGAAGGTATATTTCAGAAAATCATAGTTGAGAGCTTCCCTAATCTGGGGAAGAAAACAGGGTTTCAAATTCAAGAGGTAAAGAGGGCCCCTCTTAAAAAAAAAATCAAAATATAATAGTGAACCTTGCAAATTTTAGAGATAAAGAGAAAATCCTGAGCACAGCTCGAGACAAGAGGTTCTTAACCTACAGAAGAAGAAACATTAGGCTGGCAGCAGACCTATCCACAGAGACCTGGCAGGGCAGAAAGGGATGGAATGATATATTCAGGGTACTAAATGAGAAAAATATTCAGCCAAGAATACTTTATCCAGCAAGGCTGTCATTCAGAATGGAAGGAGAGATAAAGCGCTTCCAATACAAACAGAAACACAAAGAATTTGTGACTGCTAAACCAGCCCTGCAAGAAATATTAATGTATCCTGTAAGCAAAGAGAGAGCCCCAAAATAACAGAGACCAGAAACAAAGACAATCTACAGAAACAGGGACTTTACAGGTAATACAATGGCATTAAATTCATATCTTTCAACAGTTACTTTGAATGTAAATGGGCTAAATGCTCCAATCAAGACATGGGTGTCAGTTTGGATAAAAAAAAAGCAAGATCCTGGGACACCTGGGTGGTTCAGTTAGTTAAGTGTCTGCCTTCAGCTCAGATCATGATCCCAGGGTCCTGGGATCATGTCATGCATTGGGCTCTTTGCTCAGCAGGGAGCCTGCTTCTCCCTCTTCCTCTGCCTGCCAGTCCCCCTGCTCATGTTCTCTCTCTATGTCAAATAAAGAAAGAAAGAAAGAAAGAAAGAAAGTCTTTTTTTAAAAAGCAAGAAAGCAAGACCCATGTATATTCTATCTACAAGAGACTCACTTTAGACCCAAAGACACCTCCAGATTAAAAGTGAAGGGGTGGAGTACCATTTATCATGCTAATGGACTGCAAAAGAAAGCTGGGATAGCAATCCTCATATCAGACAAAGATTAGATTTTAAATCGAAGATTGTAGTAAGGGATGTAGAGGGACACTATATCATAACTAAAGGGTCTATCCAACAAGAAGATCTAACAATTATAAACATTTATGCTTCTAACAGAGGAGCAGCCAATTATATAAGGCAACTAACAACAAAATTAAAGAAACACATTGATAATAATACAATAATATTTGGGGACTTTAACACCATACTCACAGCAATGGACAGATTACCTAAGCAAAAGATCGATGAATAGGGGCACCTGGGTGGCTCAGTCTTTAAGTGTCTGACTTCGGCTCAGGTCATGATCCCAGAGTCCTGGGATTGAGCCCCACATTGGGCTCCCTGCTCAGCAGGAAGCCTGCTTCTCCCTCACCCACTCTCCCTGCTTATGTTCCCTTTCTCACTATGTCTCTCTCTGTCAAATAAATAAATAAAATCTTAAAAAAAAAAGGATCAACAAAGAAACAAGTGCTTTGGATGACACACTGGACCAGATGGACTTTACAAATATATTCAGAGCATTCCATCCTAAAGCAACAGAACACACATTCTTCTCAAGTGCACATGAACATTCTCCAGAATAGATCACATTCTAAGTCACAAATCAGGTCTCAACCAATACCAAAAGATAGGAATAATTTTCCTGCATATTTTCAGACCACAGTGGTTTGAAACTTGAACTCAATTACAAGAGGAAATTTGGAAGGAACTCAAACATTTAGAGGTTAAAGAGCATCCTACTAAAGAATGAATGGGTCAACCAGGAAATTAAAGAAGAATTTTTAAAAATTAATGGAAACAAATGAAAATGAAAACACAGCTGTTCAAAACCTTTGGGATGCAGCAAAGGCAGTCCGAAAAGGGAAGAACAGACCAATACAAGCCTTCTTCAAAAAATTAGAAAAGGCACAAATACACAAGCTAACCTTACATCTAATGGAGCTAGAGAAAGAACAGCAAATGAGGCCCAGCAGGACAAGAGAAATAATAAAGATCAGAGCACAAATCAATGAAATAGAAACCAGAAGATCAATGAAACTAAGCTGGTTCTTTGAAAGAATTAATAAGATTGATAAACCCCTAGCCAGACTTATCAAAAAGAAAAGAGAAAGGACCCACATTAATAAGATCATAAATGAAAGAGGAGAGACAACAACCAACACCAAGGAAATACAAACAGTTTTAAGAACATATTATGAGCAACTACACGCTAACAGATTAAGCAGTCTGGAAGAAATGGATGCATTCCTGGCAACTTATAAACTACCAAAACTGAAACAGGAAGAAAACCTGAAGAGACCCATAACTAGCAAGGAAACTGAAGGGGTAATCGGAAATCTCCCAACAAAGAAGAGTCCGGGGGCAGATGTCTTCCCAGGGGAATTCTACCAAACATTTAAAGAAGAATGAATACCTATTTTTCTGAAGCTGTTTCAACTCATTCTATGAGGTTAGCATTACCTTGATCCCCAAACCAGACAAAGACCCCATGGAAAAGGAGAATTACAGACCAATATCCCTGATGTACATACCTCAATATCATAAAAGCCACGTATGAAAAGCCCATAGGGGACATCATTCTCAATGGGGAAAAACCGAGAGCATTTCCTCTAAGGTCAGGAACATGACACATGCCTACTCTCACCACTGTCATTCAACATAGTAGAAGTCCTAACCTCAGCAATTAGACAACAAAAATAAATCAAAGGAATCAAAATCAGCAAAGAAGTCAAACTCTCACTCTTTGCAGATGACATATTTTATGTGGAAAACTCAAAATACTCTACCCCAAAATTGCTAGAATTCATACAGGAATTCAGTAAAGTGGCAGGATATAAAATCAATGCACAGAAATCAGTTGCATTTCTAACAATGAGACAGAAGAAAAAGAAATTAAGAAATCAATCCCATTTATAATTGCATCAAAAACCATAAGATAAAGGAATAATCTAACCAAAGTGGTAAGGGATCTGTACTCTAAAAACTACAGAACACTTATGAAAGAAATTGAGGAAGACACAAAGAAATGGAAAAACAGTCCATGCTCATGGATTAGAAGAATAAATATTGTTAAAATGTATATGCTATCCACAGCAATCTATGCATTCCATGCAATCTCTATAAAAATACCATCAACATTTTTCACAGATATGGAACAAGTAATCCTAATATTTGTATGGAAAAAGAAAAGACCCTGAATAGACAAAGGAATGTTGGAAAAGAAACCAATGCTGGGGGCATCACAATGCCAGACTTCAAGCTATATTACAAAGCAGTAATCATCAAGACAGTATGGTACTGGCACAAAAACAGACACATAGATCAGTGGAACAGAATAGAAAGCCCAGAAATGGACCCTCAACTCTATGGTCAACTGATTTTCAACAAAATAGGACAGTATCCAATGGAAAAAGGGACTGCCCCTTAAATTAATGGTGCTGGGAAAATTGGACAGCCACAAGGAGAAGAATGAAACGACCATTTTCTTAAACCATGCACAAAGATAAACTGAAAAGGGATGAAAGACCTAAATCTGAGATAGGAATCCATCAAAATCCTAGAGAAGAGCATAAGTAGCAACCTCTGAGACCTCGTCTGCAGCAACTTCTTACTAGACACATCTCCAGAGGCAAGGGAAACAAAAGCAAAAATGAACTATTGGGACCTCATCAAGATAAAACACTTCTGCACAGCAAAGGAAAGAGTGAACAAAACTGAAAGGCAACCTACAAAATGGGAGAAGATATTTGCAAATGACATATCAGAGAAAGGACTAGTATCCAAGATCTATAAAGAACTTATCAAACTCAACACCCAAAAAACAGATAATCATGTCAAGAAATGGGCAGAAGACATGAACATACATTTCTCCAAAGAAGACATATAAATGGTTAACAGACACGTGAAAAAATGCTCCACATCACTTGGCATCAGGGAAATACATATCAAAACCATTGAGATACCATCTCACATTGTCAGAATGGCTAAAATTAACAAGTCAGAAAACAACAGTTGTTGGCAGGGATGCAGAGAAAGGGGAACCTTCATACACTGTTAGTGGGAATGCAAGCTGGTGCAGCCACTTTGGAACAGTATGGAGGCTCCTCAAGATGTTAAAAATAGGGGCACCTGAGTGCCTCAGTCAGTTAAGTGGCTGCCTTCAACTCAGGTCATGATCCCAGGGTCCTGTGATTGAGCTCTGCATTGGGCTTCCTGCTCAGTGGAGAGCCTGCTTCTCCCTCTACCTCTGTCTCCCAGTTTGTGCTCTCACTCTCTCAAATAAATAAGTAAAATCTTAAAAAAAAAAAAAAGAAGTTAAAAATGGAGCTACCCTATGATCCAGCAATTGAACTACTGGGTATTTGCCCCAAAGATACAAATGTACTGATCCTAAGGGGCACCTGCACCCCAATATTTATAGCAGCAATGTCCATAATAGCCAAACTGTGGAAAGAGCAGAGATGTCTTTTGAAAGATGAATGGATAAAGAAGATGTGGTGTGTGTATGTGTGTGTGTATATGAACACACATACACACAGTGAAATATTAGTCATCCATCAGAAAGAATGAATACTTACCATTTACATGGACATCGATGGAACTGGAGGGGATTGTGCTGAGTGAAATAACTCAACTAGAGAAGGACAATTATATGGTTTGACGCATATGTGGGAATATAAGAAACAGAGTAGAGGATCATAAGGGAAGGGAGGGAAAACTGAATGGGAAGACATCAGAGAGGGGGAAAAAATCATGAGAGACTCTTAACTATGGGAAACAAACTGAAAGTTGCTGGAGGGGAGGTGGGTGGGAGGATGGGGTAACTGGGTGATGGGCGCTAAGGAGGTCATGTGATGTGATGCGCACTGGGTGTTATACACAACTGATAAACTATTGAACACTACATTTGCCACATGTTGGCAAACTGAATTTAAATTAAAAAAAAAAAAAAAGAAAGATGTGAGAAAAAACAGATTTTCCTTGCCTATACCTTGGTTGGAGGATATATTGCTTAGAACTGTAGGGTCATCTTACAAGCCTGAGAAGAAATCTTGAGAATCACAGAGATGCTGAGCTATAGTCAGGATGTCATTGAGCCACTGAGTAACCAACCATGGAACAATCCTACTCTGACTTTTCCTATGAGATAAAAATCTTAATGCTAAAGGCATTTTGAGTTGGGTTTTCAGCCAAATATATCCTACCCAATAACCTGTTACATTGCCCTCTTTTATTTTCTTAGCACTTAACATTCTGTGTAATATCTTGTTTGTTTATTGCTTGTCTCCATCAATTAAACATAAGCTCTTTAACATCAGGGAGCTTCTCTCATTTGCTACTGTACCTAAAGCATCTTTAATGGTACTTAGTATCTAGTCAAGAGCCAATAATTATTAGTTAAATATGAATGAATGAACAATACCTTGATTTCTCTCTTTCCCTCACTTCTAATCCTTCAGCAAGTCTATTGTTCAACCTTCAAAATATATCCAAATTTGACTACTCTGACCATCCCTGGGATTATCATCAGTAAGTGTCCTGGTTGGAAGCATCTCACCCTCCTGTTTACCTAGTAATCTCTTTACTCCTCTTCCTGTTTTCATTGATCCCATGTTTATTGAGGTACATGCAGGGCACTGGGCCACTCTCATGAACCCATAGTCTAGTCGGAGAATTGAGAGAGGGATACTGACACAGGTCATTACTGCATAAGAAATAGGAGATACAAAGGTGGGTATGGTGGTCTGGGCAGCTGGAAACCTGCATTCCTCACTCCAGTTGCACAGAAGACTAAGCAGAAGACAAGGAGCCCCTGTGTTCTGTGCAGGGGTGGAGATGGGGTTTAGTATTAGGTTGGGAGCATTTCCTTGTATATATAAGGAAAGGTCAGGCAGATACTTGCAAATGTTCTTCCCCTCAGATGACATTAAAAACAAAAATAACCCTTCAGTCTAGAATGAGTACCCTTATCATACCTCTTCTCTCACATATTTAGGTGGGAGGGATCAGCCAGCCCCATCTGAGAGATCAAGAATTTAAGACTTGGCAAGAAGCCATTTCCCTAGGGTCGTGCACTGCTTCAGCAATAAGACCAAAAGTGGACCATATGCCTTCTTTTCTTTTTTTTTTTTTTTAATATTTTATTTATTTATTTGACAGAGAGAGAGAGATCACAAGTAGAGAGGCAGACAGAGAGAAAGGGGGGAAGCAGGCTTCCTGCTGAGCAGAGAGCCCCATGCGGGGCTCGATCCCAGGACCCTGAGATCACGACCCGAGCCGAAGGCAGAGGCTTAACCCACCGAGCCACCCAGGCGCCCCAAGGACCATATGCCTTTTCACTCAGAACCAATTCACATTACAGCTCACTGAGCACCCAGGCCAAGCCTCCCCAGAACAGAGACTCCGTAAACAGGAGTTATTCCCCAAACTCTGGGGTCCTTGGAGAGGCCCTCTTTTTAGAAATAGGAAAACTGAGAAATAACTTGCAAGGAATAGCAGCAGACAGGATGACTTGCTGCAGGAGCTCTGATTGTAATCATAATTATAGTCACTATTTATGCAGTACTTCCTATGTGCTAAATCTTGTGCTAAATCCTGTTCCAAACACCTTAACCCATAGTATTTTTTTCCATCCCCCAACAACCCTGTAAGATTATATGATACAAGTCTACAATCCCTTATCTTAATTTGGAAGCCCCAAAGACTGAAAACCAATAGAATTTTCCTGTATTTGCTGCCCAAACACTTCTGGTGGCAAAATCTGTCTTAAACAGATATGAAGCTGCAGTCTCCCCTGGGTTCAAATGGGGAACAACCGACTTCCAAGCTCACTCATGTTATGGGCAAAATTCAGTTCCTTAAGGTGATAGGACTAAGGGCTTCAGTTTGGTTTTGGTTTTTGTGTGTGTGTTTCATTTTGTTTGCTGCCGGTCAGCCAGAGGCTGTCCTCAGCTCTTAGAGCCTGCCCATCCATATTCACTGCTATGGGGCATTCCCTATCATGGTCATGTGCTCCCTCAAAGCCAGCAAGAATGAGGCATGGGGGAAGAAAGACCGAGACTCCAGCAAGATGGATACTATAATCTCATCTGACATAATCACATAAATACGTGTATACAATCACAGAATCTTATTATCTTTACCAAATTTTCAGTTAGAAGCAAGCACAAATCTTGCCCACACTTGAAGGGACAGGATCAAGTAAGGGAGTGAACACATGGAAGTGGAAATTGTGGAACCACTTTAAGAGTCTGTCCACCATAACACCTTTCAATGCAGAAATATCAATGTTTGATTTGCCCTAGAGCTCCATGGGGGTGTCTCATGATATCTGGTATTCTCACCATGATAGCATTCTAAAATCCTGAAATTTAGAAATTCTCAGACACATTGTCCTCATGGATTTTGGATAAGATACTGTATTACTATCCTTATTTTACAAATGAAGAAATTGAATTACCAAAGAATTAAGTGACTCAGTCCAAGGAAAACTCACTTCCATGTGTTTCTCCTCTACTCCCAATATTCCACTACTATATATCTTCCTCAACTTATGATGAGGTTACATCCTGCCAAAGGTATGATGAATTGAAAATGTCTAATTCAAATACGCATTTAATATACCTAACTTAACGATCATAGCTTTGCCTACCCTGCCTTAAACATGCTTAGAACACTTACGTTAGCCTCCAGTTGGGCAAAATCATCTAACACAAAGCCTATTCTATAATAAAATGTTGAGTATCTATGTAATTTATTGAATACTCTGCTGAAAGTGAAAAACAGAAAGGTTATAAGTGTATTGGTTGTTTACTTTTGTTAATCGTGGCTGACTGGGAGCTGAGGCCCGTTGTCATTGCCCAGTATCACAAAAGTGAATGGTGCTACATACCACTAGCCTAGGAAAAGAACAAAATTCAAAACTTGAAGTACAGTTTCTATGGAATGCATATTGCTTTCACACCACCATAAAGTTGAAAAATCATAAATTGGACCATTATAAGTTGGGAACCATTTGCACAGGACTTCATTTCTGACATTAGATGTCCGAGTTATCCACACATCAGGCAATTCTGCAGCACAGCTGGGTGTCTTACAATTTAACTATATGCTGACACTATCTACCTGGAGACAACACCAGATCCCACAGGTTCAAGGCTCACAAATCCCCTCCCACACTCATATCTGATGCCAACCACAAGTCCAGGCTGTCACCTATGCTTCTGACTTACTGGCTGTAAAATGGAAATTCCAATGAACCCCTTCTTGGGTTCAATTACTTTGGTAGAACAGCTCACAGAACTCAGGAAAAATTTTTACTTACTAGATTACCAATTTATCATAAAAGAATATAACTCAGAACAGCCAGATGTAAGAAACACCGAGCATTAAGTTTTGGGAGAAGGAGCATGGAGCTTACATGTTCTCTTTCGGTGCACCACCCTCCCCAAATCTCCATGTGTTCACCAATCCAGAAGCTCTCCAAATCTATTCTTTTGAGTTTTTATGGAGGTTTCACAAGCAGGCACGGTTGACTAAATTGTTAGCTATTGGTGATTGATTTAACCTCCAGCCCCTCTTCCACTCCCCAGAGATGGAGGGGGACACTGGAAGTTTCAATCTTCTAATCAGGTTAGTTCCCCTGGCAACCAGCCTCCTCTTTAGGGGCTTTCCAAAAGTCAATGCATTAACATAAATTCAGGTGTCATTGAAAGGGGCATGTTATGAATAATATGACGTATTCCTTTCACCTTTAAGGCTCTGGAGCTATTTCAGGAACCAAGGACAAAAGACCAAATACTATAACAAAAGATGTTCCTATTGCTCTTAGGAAAATTCCAAGAGTTTTAAGAGCTCAATACCAGAAACAAGATGAAGAAAAAGATATATGTATACATATGTGTGTGTGTGTATAAATAATTATAAATCAACCATATTATTTTATACATATAAAATACATGTGAACATATGTATTTTATTTTACATATATATCAAATATATAAATATACATATTTTTTCTTATTACAAGTCACAATACTACACTCACCTTAGGCAAAAATAAGGGTTCAGACTCTGAGGTTAGAGCCCAAGCTCTTAGCCACATGCAGGCTCCATGGTTCTGAGATTATCACCACCATGACAGCAACCCAGGATTACAACCTTCAGAGTCCCAGGCATAAAGGCCCTATGGATGCATGTGCTGCTTACTACCATCATAGTTCTCCTTCTCTGGGGGCTCCTTCCACCTGCTCCTTATGTCCTTTCAACTTTATCAGGCACATTTTTTGCTTCAGAACCTTTCTCTTCCATCTCCAGAGCTCTGCATGGTTAGCTCCTTTAATCCTTCAGGTCTGTTAAGTTAATTAAACAAGGAGGCCATTGGATTGAGGTGGCTCTAATGCCATAGTAGCCAACATGTACAAACCAGAGTCTAAGCCTGGAAATGCCTCAAGGTTCCAATATCAAAACACTAAGGATAACCAATCACAAAAAGCCAACTAGACTTTAATATATAGCCAACCAAACAATTTCCTTTCTCTTTTTCTGCACTTTGTCCCCAGAAGTCTTTCCCCTGAATTCTATTGGCTCAGCACTCATAACTACATTTGGTTTGACAGCGCCTAATTCCAATCAATTTTTGCTCAAATAAACTTAAAAATTTCAATATCCCTTAGTTTATCTTTTAGCAGATCTCAACAAAAATGTAAAGATAGCCTTAAAGATACCTTCCTTGGGGCACCTGTGTGGCTCAGTTGGTTAAGCATCTGACTTTGACTCGGGTCATTATCCCAGGATCCTGGGATCAAGTCCCGCATCAAGCTCCCTGCTTAGTGAGGAGTCTGCTTCTTCCTCTCTCTCTCTGTCCCTCTGCCCCTCCCCCACCACTCATGTTCTTGATCTCTCTCAAATAAATAAATAAAACCTTAAAAAAAAAAAAAGATACCTTCCTTGACCACCAAGGCAAAATGAATCCCTCTATTTCTGTCTCTCCCTCTCCTTCCTTTCTCTCTAGTACCCTTTGGTACCCCATCCTATCTTGTTTTTTATAGTTCTTACCTCCACATATTTTTTTGTTTGCATACTTGTTTTCTTGCTCTCACACTAAAATATAAACTCCAAGAGGACATGTTTGTTTACTGATTTATCCTGCCTGGCATGTAATAGGCATTAAATACTTAGTTGAATAACTGTTGCTAATGGATTTTTAAAGTCTATCCAGTGGAAATGCCAGGCATTTGATTCCACTGCAAATGACCAATAAATGTGAGTTAGGAATTGCATAACTTTATAAAAATAAAAATAACCAATGAAGTTAACTAGAAAAAGACAGGGCTTACGCTGTCATTGCCCAGGCTCTCAGAATCTCAATAAAGACCACAATTGCCATCCTTTTCAGTTATAAAACTATAATAATTATTATTTTGGCTCAGACTGACTTATTACTCATTAATTTTTCAAAATGTTCATGATATTTAATTATTTTATCTAAAAACCAATGACTTATAAACTGGTTATTTTCCACTCTAACTTTCCCAACTTTGGGATTTAAGAGACTGACTTTTATAGACTGCACAAACTGGGATTTCTTGACTTCTAAATTCTGGATGGGTTGAAACTATAAGCAGAAGCAGCAGGAGATCAAAAGGGGGGATGGAGAATAGGGTTAGAATATTTATTCTTTCAGGATCCCTCCCAGCTGGGTTGTCACAGGTGGACAATGTCCTTTTACTGACCCAAAAGCCATAGGTCCTTCTAGGTGACCTCACCTATGGCCACTCTCTCCTGGTTTTGGTGACATTCCCTCCCCGACTTCAGGACTAGGAGAGGTAAGGGCTTTCTGCTATTGCTAGTGTAAGGGTATTAAACCACCCTTAACTCTGCTTTCCCTTAATTCCGGTCATACCTTTATGAACAGTTTCTTTATTAATACTTCCTTGCCTGACCTGTTTGAACTTGCCCAGCTGTTTCCTGCAAGGATCCTGAGTCATATATTTTATGCCTCAAATTAAATCAAGGGCTAAGTCAATGGAAAATTTTAACAATGCACAAGAATTCATAAGCATGGGCACTGTTGTTTCCAATTTGGAGTAAGACAGGATATGAAATATAAAAAGAAATTAAATAAAAAGAACATTTTCACATTGGCATGAATTAAGGACATTCCCACTTGGAAATAACCCATACATGGTAGGATAAAAAAAGTAGTCACTCATTTGGCTTCTCTTTATTCTGCTTGTTTTCAGCCCCCTTCAGATTTATAACCTAAAGATCAGGTTTAGAAAATGTATTGGACATGGGATTGGCAAATATATTCTAGTCCCACCTTTGTTCAGAAATTGAGAAATCATGGGACGCCTGGGTGGCTCAGTTGGTTAAGCAGCTGCCTTCGGCTCAGGTCATGATCCCAGTGTCCTGGGATCAAGTCCCGCATCGGGCTCCTTGCTCAGCAGGGAGCCTGCTTCTCCCTCTGCCTCTGCCTGCCATTCTATCTGCCTGTGCTTGCTCTCTCTCCCTCTCTCTCTCTCTGACAAATAAATAAATAAAATCTTTAAAAAAAAAAAAAAGAAATTGAGAAATCAGTCAACTTTTCTGAAACACAGTGGCCTGAACTGCAAAATTAAGTTGTTGAAATAAATTATAGCTAAGATATCCATTAGTTTTAAATCTCTGAAAGCTGTCAAGAACTATCAAGAGTTTTTATTTTAAAGGTGGTAGGGGCAACAATATAGGATTATTTAAGAACCCAGCTCTGCAGCCTAATTGTTTGGCTTCAAATCCCAGCTCTACCACTGACTAGCACATGAAATTGGGCATGTTTCTTAATCTCTTTGGGCCTCAGTTTCCATGTCTGGAAAATGAGTATGATAACAGTACAAATATCTACATGAGGGTTTCTTTGAGGGTGAAATGAGTTAGAACTTGTAAAATACTCACTGTGTGCAAGGCATTATTCTAACCCCTCAATAAATGTTACAGAAAATTTTCCACAATTTACCGATCTAGGAGGTTTTATTCAGCAATTCCTAAATGGGACAACATCTCATCTAGCAGATAGAAAAGAGCTCTACAAAGCTGTTCAGGACAAGAAATGTTTACAGACCAAAGTGAGAGGGAACAAGGAAGTTATACTTGGCATTTGCTGATTGGTTAAAGGATTACTTCCCTTATATGGAGGAAAGGAGAGACTTAGAGCCAGGTCAGATAACTTGTGCTGGTCAGGCAAGCACTGATTGGTTGGCCAAGGCCCACTTTTTCTGGGAAGTGTAAGCATAGAACTTAAAATTCCAGTTTGCTGATGTGGGATTAGCATAAGTGGTTCCATCTTGCACCTAGTCTAGATACTAACAATACCCAACTGAAATGATTTGGGGTTAGTAGTAAATGATAATGTATAGGTTATACTGAGCTGAAAATTAACATTAGATGAGCCATTCCTGGGGCACCTGGGTGGCTCAGTTGGTTAAGCTTCTGACTCTTGATTTTGGCTCAGGTCATGATCTTGGGGTCCTGGGATCAAGGCTGGTGTTAGGCTCCATGTTCAGCAGAGAGTCTGCTTGGGATTCTCTCTCTCTCTCTCACCCTCTGCTTCCAGCCCCCTGTTTAATCATGTGTACTCTTGCTCTCTCTCCCTCTCTCTCAAATAAATAAATAAATCTTAAAAAGAAGAAGAGCAATTACTATTTGAATCTATATTTAGATTTAAGTAGTATGCTTATATTTAAGCAGTATAGTTTAAAAGTGAAGAACCTAACTCATAGCCTGTTCTTACATTTTGAGATATGACATGTAAAGATGATTTGAACAATTTATTGCTATCTACTTGTATGTACACGCATTCTTTTTTTTTTTTATATTATGTTATGTTAGTCACCATACAGTACAACATTAGTTTTTGATGTAGTGTTCCATGATTCATTGTTTACATGTAACACCCAGGGCTCCATGAAATCCATGCCCTCCTTGGTACCCATCACTGGGCTTCCACCTATCCCGCACACCCCTCCCTTTTAAACCTTCAGTTTGTTTCCTGGAGTCCATAATCTCTCATGGTTCATCTCTCCCTGACTTCCCCCCCTTCATTTTTCCCTTCCTTCTCCTAATGTCCTCCATGCTGTTCCTTATGTTCCGCAATAAGTGAAACCATACGATAATTGACTTTCTCTACTTGACTTATCTCACTCAGCATAATTTCCTCCAGTCCTGTCCATGTTGGTACAAAAATTGGGTATTCATCCTTTCTGATGGTATACACATACATTCTTAACAAATGACCCAATATTCATTACATACATACATACACACACATACACACACAGTTGACCTAGGGGCCGCGACCTCCCTACACAGTCGAAAATCCACATACAACTTTTGACTCCTCCAAAACTTAATTATTCATAGTCTACTATTAAGGAAGCCTTACCAAAACATAAAGTCAACACATATTTGTATGTTATATATATATTTCATACTATTTTCTTACAATAAAGTAAGCTAGAGAGAAGAAAATATTAAGAAAATCATAAGAGAAAATACATTTGCAGTACTGTACAAAAAGAAATTCCATATAAGTAGACCTGCACATCTCAAACCCATGTTGTTCAAGGGTCAACTGTGTGTGTATATATATGCGCATATCTGTAGACACTTATTATGTATTTTTCTACATGTACACAAACACACTAGGAATAAATAGCAGGATTTAAGGTAACTAATGGTGCTTATTATTCCTATATAACCTGCCCAGAAAAACAAACCATAAGTTTTCTTTATATGGTAGCTAGGACAGAAAATGGAGGAAGTTCTGAGCTAAAGGAAACTACAATAAAGTGGGCACAGCAAGCAAAAAGGGGAGAATGGGAACATGACATCTTGCTCTTAGCCTAGTGCTGTCCACAAATCACTTACCATGCACCAGAAAAGACTTCAATAACCTTGCATTCCAAGATAAACCATGAATAACAGGAACCTCCTAAAAGCATTGACTAACAGGAAATCCTGAAAGCTTTGCCTCATGAGATAAGCCACAAAAATAAGAACATCCTGTTTTCCTTACTAAAAGACAGGAACATCTTATTCTTATCCAATCTAAATGGTCAGCTGCCATATCTGAGCTATAAATATCTGCCATATCATCAGAGCCATAAATTCCTCCTCTTCCATGGGATGAGCCACTACTTCTGAACTGCTAGTGAAAATGTTTTCTGAAAAGGCAACACAGGTAAAGGGGATAAAGAGGTATAAACCTGCAGTTGTAAAAGAAATAAGCCACAGGGATGAAAAGTACTGTATAGGGAATATAGTCGGTTATATTATAATGACTCAGTATGGTGACTGATGGTAACTTAACTTCATCATGGTGAGCATTTCATAATGAATATAACTGTTGAAACACCATATTGTACACTGGAAACTTATATACTATGTCAACTGTACTTCAGTTTGTTTTTTTTAAAAGTTTCCCTGTGTTCACATTTGTCTCTGTATCTTATTTTAACAAAGAGTTATTGAATAGTCAGTAGAAGTAGTAGTAGTAGTAGTAATAGGATTTCCTTGGGAATTCCTGCATATACCAAGGCCAGCTTCATGGGTGGACCACTGGTGCAGTTGTACAGGTTCCTACCTTGGTTTAATGTTCTGCTTTACCATCTTGAAAAACCTAGTAACTTTCTGAAAAGGGGCTTTGTGAGTTATACTGATGATCTTAGATGTACCATAAACCTCTCTCCTGAGCACTCAAATAAAGTAGAAACAGCATTGTCTTTGGAGTCTGACAGACCTACTTACTTAGGTCTTACTCACTCACTGTCATCTATAAAATAGCATAGCTCAGACTTGATTGATGACTACATGAGATCATGTAATCATATGTTTTACACCTAGAAGGTCCATAAATAACGGTTCTGAGTTATTCCACTTTACCTTCTATAAAGTAGAGCTATACCCTTTTACAATCTCCTTTTCTCAGCATGAGTCTTAATAGAAGCATCAAGTCATGTGAATAAGTACATATGGTAAATGAGAGTTGGGCTACTTGTGTGTTCATTTCCTTACTTACCATTCATTCCTCCCATTAGAATCAGACTACATCCTCCATCACCACCTCGAAGAGCGTTGATGACCTTCTTCTGGCTAAACCACCTTTAAGTGTTATCTCACTTGATTTCTCTTCAGCATGTGACAATTTGGGTCATGTTTATCTCCTGTAGCACTCCACTATTTTTTTCTCTACCTCTTTGGCTGTTCCTTCTCAGGGTCCATCTCCCGTCAATTGCTATTCTCAGCTACCTCTCCAAGGACTTGTTGTTCTCACTCAAGGTACATCTGATCCATTCACTCTCTAAAATAAATAAATAAACCTTTGAAGAAAAAAGAAAAGTTCTAAGAATTGTGATACCATGTATGCATCTTTGACCTTTAAAATAATTGGCTAAAGGGGCACCTGGGTGCCCCTCAGTCAGTTAAGGGGCTGTCTTCAGCTTATGTCGTGATTCCAGAACCCTGGGATTGAGCCCCATTTCAGGCTCTCTGCTAAGCAGAGAGCCTGTTTCTCCCTCTCACTCTGCCTGCTTGTGCTCTCACTCTGTCAAATAAATGAATAAAATCTTAAAAAATACACAAAAATTAAAAAAAATAAGATAATTGGCTAGAAATAACTAGGACTTTGTCATCTTACCTCATTATATAATTATTTTCTTAAAAGAAAAAAAAAAAACCCAGCTGTGATGACTTCCTTTGACTAATGAGAAGAATTATGGCACCCTGAACATCTCATAATAATGGGCAACGGCCTGTATTTTCCTAGTCTTGAAGAAGCAAGTAATCAGTGGGAAGACCCAGATGGACAGTTGTGCAGACTCAACAGATAGGAAGGACCATGAAGTCCTGTTAGGGCCAATTTAACGTTAAAACCTGTTAAACCCCTAGGACCTGCTTGGGCCTACTTAGCCATAGTGACTCCATGCTGCCTAGGTAGCCATTTTGTTGTTTAATAAATGCCTCAGCTGTTACTGATACCGGTTCCAGGTAACCGTTGCTGAAACACATACCTAAAACAAGGCCATTTTGTTGTTTAATAAACGCCACAGCAGTTACTAGTATCGGTTCCGGGTAACCATTACTAAAACACACAGGTAGAAGACATCCAATCAGCCAAAGCCACATATGTAGATGTCTGCGGTTGTGCCCTATAAAACTAGCCTGTAAGACCAAGGGGTAGTTGCTCTCTTCGGAGGCGGCCCTGGCCGGTCAGTCTGACTTCGAATGATTGGCATAGAATAAAGCTTTACATAACTTTCACTTTGTCTCAACCTCGTTCCCCTGGCTGGTCAGTCTAACTTCTAATGCCTGGCATAGAATAAGGCTTTGCATAACTTTCACTTTGTCTCAGTCTTGTTCCTTTGATAATGGACCCAACAGTCCTACCCTCATCTGCTCTGTCAATCTTTCCCCTGATATTCCATATGGCTCTCAGAACAGCAGAGGATTCTTCAAAAAAAAAAAAAAATTACTGTATTAATAAGTAAATGCAAGTATTTTCACTGCTATTCAATCTCTTCTTTAAAAGCAAACTAGCACAATTTGCAGACTTATAGTTCCATGCCTCTATTGTCCATAGATACTTCAAAAGCCACATGTCCAACATTTAAATATTCTCCTCCTCTCTTCAAAAAACTCCTGTGATCCTCTCAGCTTAAATGGCATCACCATATGCCACCCAATTCTCAGAATCCAAAGCCTAAAAATTCGTCTCAACTCTTCACTTTCCCTCATCCCCACCAATCTCTAAATCCTATCAGTTCAACTTCCATTACCTCTTGAATCTGTCCATTCCAGTGCTACTACTTCAGCTCAGGCTATCATCAAAGTACTCCTATCTAGTCTCTACCTGCGACCTCTAGAGTTCTTTTAACACTTCACAGCCAGAGTTCTTTCTAAAACTCATTGTCCTATGCATTCCCTGTCCCTGCTTAAAAACTACCTATAACTCCACCCAGAGTCCTCCAGACTAAGCCTAAATTGTTCAACATAATGTAGCTCATCAGGCCCCATTTTGGCTTTCTGGTCAGAAGAGAGCATACCACCAGCCAGCCAAATCCAGCCCACTGCCCGTTTTTGTACTTTGCTACGTAAAGCTTTCAGTTTTAAATGGTTGAAAAACCAAAATATAAATAAAATTTCATGATAGTGAAAACTACATGAAATTCAAACTTCAGTGTCCCTAATAAAACTTTATTAGAACACAGCTCCACTCATTCGTACTGCCTATGGCTTCTTTTGAGCTACAAGTTGAGTAGCTGTGACCAAGGCAGTATGGCCCAAAAAACTCTACAATCTTTACTGTCTGGCCCTTTATAGAAAAAGTTTGCCAATTCCTGCTCTACATTCATCTCTCACCATCCCTCATTGCAGCCACCTCCCTGAACTGTCTGCAGTCCCTAAGAGCCCGCAGTTCTTTCTGTGAACTGCTCCCCCTACTCCTCCCTGGGTGCTGGCATAGAATTAACTTCATCTAAACATTTTTTTTTTTAAAGATTTTATTTATTTGACAGAGAGAGATCACAAGTGGGCAGAGAGGCAAGCAGAGAGAGAGAGAGGAGGAAGCAGGCTCCCTGTAGAGTAGAGAGCCCGATGTGGGACTCCATCCCAGGACCCTGAGATCATGACCTGAGCTGAAGGCAGAGGCTTAACCACTGAGCCACCCAGGTGCCCCCTCATCTAAACATTTAACAGTTATTCTAATTGTCCTACTACTGGTCTGGTGCATGTGTTCACCACTGAATCCTCAGCACCAGCTCTATCTCCACTCTCCTTCAGTGCTTGATTTATGTGTATTGCCTGAGTGAGCAGCATCCTGAGAAGATGAACAAAACTGGGTTCCAACTTTCAGCAGCTCACAAAAGGAAGAGAAACACATAAACAACAAATTAATCCACAAGGAAGAATGAAAAACTCAAAAAATAGCCAGTACTCTGAGGCATAACCAAAATGAAACAGTTCCACCTGGGAAATGGTGCCCCTTCTTTAGAATCCTGATTTGAACAGATGCCCCTCCCCCAGGATGAAATTCTTACTGAGCTTTTTTGCTGGCATGTAGTGTCCTCATCTATAAAATAAGGCTAAATAATCCCGACTTCACAGGATTAAATGAACGTAGTTAATTGAGAGCACGTACTGAGGTACGTGCTTCAGAGAAAATGCTCGGTAAACAGCGGTCACTCCTGGTTGCTCTAAAACGCTCCGTTTCACGTTAATGGAGTCCACTTCCAAGGGAGTCTCCAGTATGTGGAGACGCCAAATGCATGGACCAGCATCAAATACAACCCTACAGTAAAAGCAGCGGCTTCTATGTAGAGCGCCGCTGGAGGTGTGCCGGGTTAGGCTGCGCGCGGGGCTTGAACTCCAGGGAAACCGCCTGTAAACAGAGCCCGCGAGGTGGAAAAACTACAACTCCCGTCGTGCCTCACCGAGTTTAGGGCTACTCTACATTTTATCACCTCCCTTCTCTTCTTTCCCTCTGTAGTCCGGAGCGTGGCTGCGTCCCGGTCACCGGAAGAAGCCGTGTGACGTCACGAGGGCCTACGCATCGCGCGGGGGGCAGGAGTTGACGGACGGTCTCTGGCTACGTTTGGGCGGCCCTGGGACCACGGAAGAGGCTCTCCTGGGCGGCCGCGATGCCTAGCTCGCGGCGGGTCAGTCAGCTTCTGGATCTGTGAGTCCACCCGGTCCCCGCCTCCCCTTCGCCCCGCCCTAGCGGAGCCCTGTGCTTGCTCTCCCTCCCCGCCCCCTCCCCACCTCTGGACCTCTGAAAAGGTCCTGCTGGTGTTTCTGAGTTCCTGATTTCTTGTCTCCTCAACAACGACAGTTGTGCCAAGTGGGCTGCTAGGCAGGTTTGCCCCTCTGTCCGCCCTGGGCGCCCCCAGATTGGTGTCCGAACTCTCAGTCACCCTTGACAACTCGATGCCCAGGCAATTCCTGGCCGTGGCCTGTTTCTGACGGGAGCTGAAAGCCTTGGTAGATCAAAACAAAATACTAGATGTGGCTCTCAGAAGCCTTCAGCAAAGTTCCACCGTTCCTGTTACTGGGATAGGTACTGATTCTTCAACGGAGCACGGCTCCTCGATTGCTTGATTGCGATTACAGGGTTTAGCTTCCAGTCCCATTCACCAGCTGTGTGACGATGGAGAGGAACGTAACCTCCGTGCCTGAGTTCTTGACCTATCAAATTAGTGTAACACCTCTCTCTTGGAGTTGTAGTGAGGAATAAATTTTACATATGTAAAGTCCTTAGAAGGATGCCTGGTGTCAAATGTCAAGGAGCTTTACTTGGTAATAAATATTTTCGTGAGGGAGAAACGAGAATCTCAGAGGCATGTCTTTGCAAGATGACCTATAAACGGGGAATGACTAGGCTTGTTTAACCTTTACAGTGATTGGTTATTACAACGATTGGTACCATAATTTAAAGAACTGCGAGGGATTGGTTAAACGTGATTATCTTACATTATTTTAGGGAGATGATTTAAGTTTTTTTTTTAATGATTATCAGAGGGATTTACAAGAAATAACTTGTTAAGTTTCACTTATGTTCATGAAATAAACCAGATTATGTTTCACTTATGTGATCTAACTGGTTTGATCTGCTTGGGGGATTTTCTTTCTTTTTTTTTTTTTTTTAAGATTTTATTTATTTACTTGACAGACAGAGATCACAAGCAGGCAGAGAGGCAGTCAGAGAGAGAGGGAGAAGCAGGCTCCCCGCCGAGCAGAGAGCCCGATGCGGGGCTCGATCCCAGGACCCTGGGATCATGACCCGAGCCGAAGGCAGAGGCCTTAACCCACTGAGCCACCCAGGTGCCCCTGCTTGGGGGATTTTAGGGTTGTCTCCATTTTGTTTTATCTAAAAAATTACCCCCTTTTGGTCGTTCCCTCAGCGAGCTGAAAGTGTGAGCCAATATACTATTACTCTCGCTACCACTGTTGATGTAGTCATTGGGTTGTATGGTCATGTAGTTGCCATTATAAACAGTTGCATAGTCATTTTAGGCATGGGCAGTGGGATTATTGAGTTCTTTGAGTTGTGTAATCGTGATGGATATCATTTGGTGTGTGAGTGGCTGCTGAAAGGCAGTTAAAACTCTTGAAAGGAGACAGTGCACTAGTGTGAGAAGGTGGGGGAGTTACTGTAAAGTAACCTCTAGACCTAGCAGGCCCTTGGAAGGCAAAAAATGAAACAAGCCTCTCCAGACTGTTTACACAGACTTTTATTCAACGAGACCTACTGACAAGGGAGCCATTGGGTCCAGGTGCTATGCAGCTATTCTCCACCCAGTCCAAACCTTAAGCTACAGCTTTTATAGAGCAAGGGGCTTATGGTGCAGTCAAACCGGGTTATCTAAAGTGGTGCCTTTTGTGCACCAGTCATCTCTCCTCCTTATCTAAAGTGTGCCTTCTGTGTGCCACTTGAGGGTAGTATTTTGGTCAGGGCATACATTAACGTCCAAGAGGCCTGGAACATGTAGCCCCGTGGGAGATCATTGCATGAGCATAAACAAAATGGTGGGCCAAAGATGGAGTCAGTGTTGTCAGCACTCCTACTACTAGCAAGGTTAATATGATGACTATGAGGGAAGTAATTGATAAGGATTGAAGAATTCCTGGGAGCAGAGATTCCCAGGAGCCAAGATTTAACCAACTAAATAAATTGGTGGAAGAAGTATCACCTATTTGATGAAAGACCGACATTTGATCTTTAAGATCTTTTAAATTGGGAGTAATAATTCCTAATTTATTAACATGGAATTTTTTTTTTTTTAACCAGTTAGAGCATATGCATCTCCTTGTTAACTGGTTAGGGTGTCTAAGGCTGTGTAGTTATCTAATATAATTCTGGCTAGAGAGTTTATAGATTTTTGCTGTGATTGTAGGGATTTTGCAGAAGATTTCTCTTTGGAAATTTATAATTTTTTTTAAAGATTTTATTTATTTATTTGACAGACAGAGATCATAAGTAGGCAGAGAGGCAGGCAGAGAGAGAGAGATGGGGAAGCAGGCTTCCTGCTGAGCAGAGAGCCTGATGCTGGGCTCCATCCCAGGACCCTGAGATCATGACCTGAGCGGAAGGCAGAGGCTTTAACACACTGAGCCACCAGGCGCCCCTCTCTTTGGTAATTTAAAAGCAGTCTTTTGTTGTTATCTTTTCCAATAAAGTAACTCTCTAAGTTCTCATATCTTCATTTGGAATCCATCACAGAAAGCTTCTTAGACCTGGTGGAAAATAAGTTTTTTAATATTGTTTAGAGCCTTACACTTTTGAATCATGATTACTTAGGATAAACATGAGGATGTCTTATTTCGGGAGTGTTACAGGTGACTTCCATCTAAGATGGTCCTCTATACAGTGTGAGCAATCAGGCATTTCTGTGGAAACAAAACAAGGATAAAAATTAATCATTGGAGCAAATTACAAATTCAGTTTCTGAGTCTGGAGAGCAGCCAGTCGAGAAAATTTCTAGATTTGAGCTCAAAACTTTTTTAGATAATGGAGTGAGGATGGCAGTTTCAATCTGTTTGATTTTCCTGATTTGCAGTTTGAATGACTTTGATGATGTCATTGGGTGTTCTGGTGAACTCTCTGAATGGCCTGTATAGAAATAAGCACGAAGGTTGTCTGTACATGATCTGTTGTGGTGATATCTCTGAAGTTTATACCAAGTTGTCTGGCTTTAGGTTGAAGAGCTTGGGTTAAAGGACAATTTTAGTTTTTATTTCAAATCAGAATGGTGAGAAAAAATTGGAAATGTTAGTTTGAAAAGTTGTAGCCAGATGTTGGAGGAAACTAGAAGAATTCAAGACCAGTCCAGTTTACAGACAGATAACAAAACCTCAAAGGTAATGAACAGGACTAGAATCTGATAATAGGTATACTATAGTTTTCTACTGAAATACAATTTTTTTTCTCTATAGTTCCTTCATTTTAACAAAGATAATCACAATAAAATTGCAAAATAAGTCGTTTCATTAAATTCAACTTATTATTTATGTAAGTACAGCAGAATAGTGATTTTATACACAATTTCAAATACGATATTCCAGTCCAAGCTTTGGTAATCCAAAGGGTTTTATTGGCTTCACAAATCAAACCTTAGCTTCTTAAAAACTGGTGGTAAGAAATCTCAGATAAGATGTTTAAACACCTCTTTAGGCCAACAAGCCAAACCAAGGGCTTGTCCAATTATATCCTGTTACAAAGAGAATAAATTCTTGTTGAATTTATGCAAATACCTACATTGCCATGAAAATAAGTCTACTCAATAAGGGATTTTTGTTGTTGTTGTTGTTGTTTTTTTTGTTTTGAGTTCTGAAGAAATCAGGTAGGGAGAAAAAAATAAATGTTTAATTTTTGTTTATAAAAGTTTACCAAATTGTTATAAGTTATATAATGGGTTGAAAGGAGAAAAGGGGTTCTTTAAATTTGGAGAGTAAAACAGTAAAGAACCATAAATTTTGCAAACAATGTCATAAAAATTATAATCATCTCCATTAGTTGATTTAGTCCGAATTCTTGTTTTCTTACTCTTGGGTTAATAGTTTTGTGAATCAGTTTCTCCATAGCATGCTAGAAATTCTTACCTAGTTAAGTGGTATGATCTTGAAGTTATCAGAAACTTGTATTCTAGAGTACTTGTCAGTGTCTTTTCCATGAATCTCCTTGAATACAAAATATTTTGGCCTGTAGTTGACTATAAATGTTTTCATGGAAGAATTCAGTATAAAACAATAACTGTCTATGAATGACAAAAGACTTAAAGATAGCCTTGTTAAAGAGTTCACTATTAAAAAAAAAAAAAGATGTGGTTGACAGGTAAGCTTGGCTACTCCTGTGGTATACAACATTTAAAAATAACTGATAACATTATACCAGGGCATATCAGATTCCTAGGAGTTCTATGCAATTTCTGGCACACTTATATTAATAACATATCCATACAAATATAAACTAAGAAGATTAAGCATTCCCTTTACTTGATAATGTTTCCCATGCAATATAACATTTGAAAAATTTATAGTTCAATGCCTCGTCTCGGTTTTTATAAGAAGAGAAAAAAACCCTGAGATCTTCCAGGGAGCTTTGGGAATATCCCAAAGTTAGTTCGAAGTCAAAAAGACTTCGTTTAGAATTTGATTTTGGGAAGTTTGTAAAAACTGTCAAAAGGTTTCAGTCACTTGATTAGGGTGCCTGAGTGGCACAGTCTCGGACTCTTGATTTTGGCTCAGGTCAGAATCTCAGTGTTGTGCAATAGAGTCCCATGTCCGGCTCTGCGCTGGGCATGGAGCCTGCTTAACATTCTCTCTCTCCCTCTCTCCCTTCTCCTTTCTTTTTTCTCTCAAAACAAAACACCACTTGCTTAAATAGGATCAAAGGTCACTGTGAAAAAACACTTAGTTATCTATTCAACCAAAGCAACAAAAAGATTTCAGAAGCAAATATAGAAAGTACATAGTTGTTTAAAAAAAAAAATGCCTTAGCTCTTTTTAATGTTGAAAAGATTATTTTCCTAAGCAATCAAAAACCTGATAAAGACAAAGTGAAACACAGGAAATTATTTTCATGAGACATAGAATCTTTGTTTCCTAGACAAAATACACAAAAGGTAAAGAAAACCTTTCAAAATCTCTTATTAAAAACAGACTAACAATCCAAGAAACTCTGTCCTTTTAACAGAGAGAAAAGTAAACTGTTGTTTTTTATTAGTGTATTATTCAACTCAGTTTTGGAGAACTTTATAAATACATTTAATTTTAGCTAACTTTGACCATGAAGCATAAAATTTCTTCGCAAGCCTTCTGTAACTTTCTGCATCCATTTAGATTTTTGTTTTATTCCTTTTTTCTTTCTCATTCTGGGATAACCATTTTAATTTAGGACAAAATTACTCTCTTTTTCCTTAATAAGAACCCATCCTATATTCTTTGCATTCTCTTCATATAAAATACACATCCCATTCTCCTCTCATACTTTGTATACATAGTTTTCTTTTACTCTTGTTTTAGTAGGCTTCTATTTATTTAGGGATTATGAATTTTAAGTGTTAGTAACCTTTATTTTCCAACAAAAACTAGGAAGCAGGCAATGGTAAATTAAACTTCTGCCATACATCAACACCTTGTAGTAGATTAGCAAATTTATGAACACTTCATTATAAGAAATTATATATATATATTTTTAAAGATTTTCTATTTATTTGACAGAGAGATCACAAGTAGGCAGAGAGGTAGGCAGATAGAAATAGGGAAGCAGGCTCCCTGCTGAGCAGAGAACCCAACGTGGGGCTCGATCCCAGAACCCTGAGATCATGACCTGGGCTGAAGGCAAAGGCTTAACCCTCTGAGCCACCCAGGCGCCCCAAGAAATTATATTTTTTAAAGATATGCACTTTCACAGTACATTTGTTTAATGTGGCAAAAGACATGTCTACAAAGATCCAAGTATTTTTGGTTTCTTTAAAAAAATTAAGTGGCCAAAAGTAAATAAACTTAAACATAAGTTTGGCAATTAATATTTCAATACATTATCTTATTTGGAAATGACCTACGTTTCATTTCATTTCACTCAGCTACATTAGATGAATATCCATCATCTAATTTGTCTACTTAATTTGTTTTTAATAATTATGCTTGGATTAACTATTAAATACCTAATATCTTAAGTTTTTCTTGCTTACACATTTTGTAATGGAGATATCATCAGCTTATTTGACTAGTAAACCCAGGTAGGAAAGATTGTATATTTGCATTATATTTAATGTTGACTACTCTGAAGACATGCCTGTTTTAATTAAATCAACACATTTAAACTATTTGCAAAGCATTTATTCATTGAAGATTATCCCAGATCTTATGAACTTGAAAAGCATTTGGGTTAGTTTCTATATTTCTGAGAGTTTTGAGAATGCTTAACTTATGTAAGTACTTATTTTTCTTCAAGCAAATTAAATAGAGCTCTTTTTGAAAATCACATATACATGATATACATTCATAGACACATATACATTAATACATAGGCAGTTGTAAATAGATTTTATAGCTTTCATTTCAAGATTTTAACTGTGTATCAAGTATAGTAATACAAAACTCAAAAGAACAGCTGGACCCAGATTGTGTTTCTGGCAGATAGAATAATTGAAGTTTATCTACTCAGATGATTTAAGCTTTTTACCACAAGTTTTTTATTTGTGTGCTGCAAGAATTCTTTAGAGAGCTATTTTTGGAGTCATTTGTCTTATAGACACTTTGGCATACCAACAAATGAATGCATTTATGTCTTTAAGAAATTTTTTATCCTCTTTTTTAAAAGGTGTCCCTAAGGTGGGCTATTTTATCTAAGTTAAGGATTTTCCCAAAATGGTCAATACAGTTCCACTTATTCTTTGTAAAGTTCACCCATCTTTTTCAAAAAGGCATAAGATCCTAGTCTGAGTTTTGGACCAGGTGGAACCCATCTTTGCCTTAGATTCCCTAGGAAATCTTAATTATCAGGGGTACTGTTTTTCAGCGGCTGTTCCAAAACAGAGGGGATCACACATTTCACCCTCTTTTGAACAGAATAGCGTGACTTACTGAAAAGCTTCAATAAAGGTTACTCAGTAAAACCAGAAAGGTAATTGCAAAGGGAATTGAGTTTGAATCTGAGAAAGACTTACCCTGGAATTCCATGTTTGGTAAGAAAGCAGTGTGCAATGGGCTTCATGGGTGTTGGATCCTGGTTACTCACTGGCCTTGGGACTGAGCTGGGATCATCTTTGGATCCCACTTCTGACACCAAAAACTGTTAAAATAAAATTCAGAGTTTTACTTGATAGGAATATTTTACTGAGCGAGAAATAAATTGTTAGCAAATTAGGAGACTTCAAACTAGAAGTGGTTAGAATCTCAGAGGGATGTAATTACAGGATGGCTTACAAGGTGAGAATGAGGAAGTTGTTTAATCTTTACAATGACTGGTTATTTACAAGAGGAATTTACACAGTATGCAGATTCCTCAAAAAGTTAAAAATAGGATTACTGTACGATCCAATAATTTCACTACTGGGTATTTACCCAAGGAATACAAAAACACTAATTCAAAAAGATATATATACCCCATGTTTTTTTTTCTCTTTCTTAAAATTAATATATAATGTATTATTTGTTTCAGGGGTACAGGTTTGTGTACCCCTCTGTTGATTACAGCATTATTTTCAATAGCCAAATTATGGAAACCACCCAAGGGTCCATTGATAGATGAATGAATGAAGACATGAAACACATGCAATACATGCTCGTGCACACATGCATGCATGCACACATTGAAATATTATTCAGCCATAAAAAAGAATGAACTATTTTCATTTGCAACAACATGGATGAAGCTAGAGAATATAATGCTAAGTAAAATAAGAGAAAGAAAAATATCATAATATTTCACTCTTTTATTTTAAATTAACGTATAATGTATTATATGGGGTTTTAAGGGGTACAGGTCTGTGAATCACCAGATTTACACACTTCACAGCACTCACCATAGCACATAACTTTCCCAATGTCAATAACCCTACCACCCTCTCCCTACACCCCTCCCCACGGCAACCCTCAGTTTGTTTTGTGAGATTAAGAGTCTCTTATGGTTTGTCTCCCCCCCCAATCCCATTTTATTTCATTTATTCTTTTCCTACCCCCCAAACCCCCCACATTGCCTCTCAACTTCCTCATATCAGGGAGATCATATGATAATTATCTTTCTCTGATCAACCTATTTCGCTAGGCATAATACCCTCTAGTTCCATCCAAGTTGGTGTAAATGGCAAGATTTCATTTCTGTTGATGGCTGCATAGTATTCCATTGTATATATATACACCACCTCTTCTTTATCCATTCATCTGTTGATGGACATCTAGGTTCTTTCCATAGTTTGGCTATTGTGGACATTGCTGCTATAAACATTCAGGTGCACTTGCCCCTTCGGATCACCACATTTGTATCTTTAGGGCAAATACCCAGTAGTGCAATTGCTGGGTCATACGGTAGCTCTATTTTCAACTTTATGAGGAACCTCCGTGCTGTTTTCCAGAGTGGTTGCACCAGCTTGCATACCCGCCAACAGTGTAGGAGGGTTCCCCTTTCTCCGCATCCTCGCCAGCATCTATCATTTCCTGACTTGTTAATTTTAGCCATTCTAACTGGTGTGCGGTGGTATCTCATCGTGGTTTTGATTTGTATTTCCCTGATACTGAGTGATGTGGAGCACTTTTTCATGTGTCTGTTGGCCATCTGGATGTCTTCTTTGCAGAAATGTCTGTTCATGTCCTCTGCCCTTTTCTTGATTGGATTAATTATTTTTGGGGTGTTGAGTTTGATAAGTTCTTTATAGATTTTGGGTACTAGCCCTTTATCTGATATGTCGTTTGCAAATATCTTCTCCCATTCTGTCAGTTGTCTTTTGGTTTTGTTAACTGTTTCCTTTGCTGTACAGAACCTTTTGATCTTGATGAAGTCCCAATAGTTCATTTTTGCCCTTGCTTCCCTAGCCTTTGGCAATGTTCCTAGGAAGACATTGCTGTGGCTGAGGTCGAAGAGGTTGCTGCCTGTGTTCTCCTCAAGGATTTTGATGGATTCCTTTCTCACATTGAGGTCCTTCTTCCGTTTTGAGTCTATTTTTGTGTGTGGTATAAGGAAATGGTCCAGTTTCATTTTTCTGCAAGTGGCTGTCCAATTTTCCCAACACCATTTCCCTTTGAAGAGACTGTCTTTTTTCTATTGGACATTCTTTCCTGCTTTGTCAAAGGTTAGTTGACCATAGAGTTGAGGGTCTATTTCTGGACTCTCTATTCTGTTTCATTGATCTATGTGTCTGTGTTTGTGCCAGTACCATGCTGTCTTGATGATGACAGCTTTGTAATAGAGCTTGAAGTCCGGAATTGTGATGCCACCAACTTTGGCTTTCCTTTTCAATATTCCTCTGGCTATTCGAGGTCTTTTCTGGTTCCATATAAATTTTAGGATTATTTGTTCCATTTCTCTGAAAAAATGGATGGGATTTTGATAGGGATTGCATTATACGTGTAGACTGCTTTAGGTAGCATAGACATTTTCACAATATTTGTTCTTCCTATCCACTAGCATGGAACATTTTTCATTTCTTTGTGTCTTCCTCAATTTCTTTCATGAGTACTTTATAGTTTTCTGAGTATAGATTCTTAGCCTCTTTGGTTAGGTTTATTCCTAGGTATCTTATGGTTTTGGGTGCAATTGTAAATGGGATGGACTCCTTAATTTATCTTTCTTCTGTCCTGTTGTTCGTGTAAAGAAATGCAACTGATTTCTGTTCATTGATTTTATATCGTGACACTTTACTGAATTCCTGTACAAGTTCTAGCAGATTTGGAGTGGAGTCTTTTGGGTGTTCCACCTAAAGAATCATATCATCTGCGAAGAGTGATAGTTTGACTTCTTCTTTGCCGATTTGAATGACTTTAATTTTTTTGTTGTCTGATTGCTGAGGCTAGGGCTTCTAGTACTATATTGAATAGCATTGGTGATAATGGACATCCCTGCTGTGTTCCTGACCTTAGCCGAAAAGCTCTCAGTTTTTCTCTATTGAGAATGATATTCGCAGCGGGTTTTTCATAGATGGCTTTGATAATATTGAGGTATGTACCGTCTATCCCTACACTTTGAAGAGTTTTGATCAAGAAAGGGATGCTGTACTTTGTTTAATGCTTTTTCAGCATCTATTGAGAGTATCATATAGTTGTTGTTCTTTCTTTTATCAATGTATTGTATCACATTGATTGATTTGTGGATGTTGAACCAACCTTGCAGCCCTGGAATAAATCCCACTTGGTCGTGGTGAAGAATCCTTTTGATTTACTCTTGGAGCCTATTGGCTAGTATTTTGGTGAGAATGTTTGCATCTGTGTTCATCAAGGATATTGGTCTATAATTCTTTTAGACGGAGTCTTTGTCTGGTTCTGGGATCAAGGTAATACTGGCCTCATAAAATGAGTTTGGAAGTTTTCCTTCCATTTCTATTTTTTGGAACAGTTTCAGGAGAATAGGAATTAGTTCTTCTGTAAATGTTTGGTAGAATTCCCCTGGGAAGCTGTCTGGCCCTGGGCTCTTGTTTGTTGGGAGATTTTTGATGACTGCTTCAATCTCTTTACTGGTTATGGGTCTGTTCAAGTTTTCTATTTCTTCCTGGTTCAGTTGTGGTCGTTTATATATCTCTAGGAATGCATCCATTTCTTCCAGATTGTCAAATTTGTTGACGTAGAGTTGCTCATAGTATGTTCTTATAGTTGTCTGTATTTCTTTGGTGTTAGTTGTGATCTCTCCTCTCTCATTCATGATTTTATTTATTTGGGTCCTTTCTCTTTTTTTCTTTTTGATAAGTCTGGCCAGGGGTTTATCAATCTTATTAATTCTTTCAAAGAACCAGCTCCTAGTTTCATTGATTTGTTCTATTGTTTTTTTGGTTTCTATTTCATTGACTTCTGCTCTGATCTTTATGATTTCTCTTCTCCTGCTGGGTTTAGGGTTTCTGTCTTGTTCTTTCTCCAGCTCCTTTAGGTGTAGGGTTAGGTTGTGTATTTGAGACCTTTCTTGTTTCTTGAGAAAGGCTTGTACCACTATATATTTTCCTCTCAGGACTGCCTTTGTTGTGTCCCACAGATTTTGAACTGTTGTGTTTTCATTATCATTTGTTTCCATGAATTTTTTCAATTCTTCTTTAATTTCCTGGTTGACCCATTCATTCTTTAGAAGGATGCTGTTTAGTCTTCATGTATTTGTGTTCTTTCCAAATTTCCTCTTGTGATTAAGTTCTAGCTTCAGAGCCATTGTGGTCTGAAAATATGCAGGGAATGCTCCCAATCTTTTGATACTGGTTGAGACCTGATTTATGACCCAGGATGTGATCTGTTCTGGAGAATGTTCCATGTGCACTGGAGAAGAATGTGTGTTCTGTTGCTTTGGGATGGAATGTTCTGAATATATCTGTGATGTCCATCTGGTCCAGTGTGTCATTTAAGGTCTTTATTTCCTTGTTGATCTTTTGCTTGGATGATCTGTCCATTTCAGTGAGGGGAGTGTTAAAGTCCCCTACTATTATTGTATTATTACTGATTTGTTTCTTTGATTTTGTTATTAATTGGTTTATATAGTTGGCTGTTCCCACGTTAGGGGCATAGATATTTAAAATTGTTAGATCTTCTTGTTGGACAGACCCTCTGAGTATGATATAATGTCCTTCCTCATCTCTTATTATAGCCTTTGGCTTAAAATCTAATTGATCTGATATAAGGATTGCAATACCAGCTTTCTTTGGGTGTCCATTAGCATGGTAAATTGTTTTCTACCCACTCACTTTAAATATGGAGATGTCTTTGTGTCTAAAATGAGTTTCTTATAGACAGCATATAGATGGGTTTTGGTTTTTTATCCATTTTGATACCCTGTGTGTTTTGATTGGGCATTTAGCCCATTTACATTCAGGTTAACTATTGAGAGATGTGAATTTAGTGCCATTGTATTGCCTGTAAGGTGACTGTTCCTGTATATTGTCTCTCTTCCTTTCTGGTCTACAATTTCAGGCTTTCTCTTTGCTTAGAGGACTCCTTTCAGTATTTCCTATAGAGCTGGTTTGGTGTTTACAAATTCTTTCAGTTTTTGTTTGTCCTGGAAGCTTTTTATCTCTCCTTCTATTTTCAATGATAGTCTAGCTGGATATAGTATTCTTGGCTGCATGTTTTTCTCATTTAGTGCTCTGAATATATCATGCCAGTTCTTTCTGGCCTGCCAGGTCTCTGTGGATAGGTGTGCTGCCAATCTAATATTTTTACCATTGTATGTTACAGACTTCTTGTCCCGGGCTGCTTTCAGGATTTTCTATTTGTCACTAATACTTGTAAGTTTTACTATTAGTTGATGGGGTATGGACCTATTCTTATTGATTTTGAGGGGAGTTGTCTGTGCCTCCTGGATTTTGATGCTTGTTTGCTTTGCCATATTAGGGAAATTCTCTACAATAATTCTCTCCAGTATACCTTCTGCTCCCCTCTCTCTTTCTTCTTCTTCTGGAATCCTAATTATTCTAATGTTTTGTCTTATGGTTCAGTTATCTCTCGAATTCTCCCCTCGTGATCTAGTAGGTTGTCCTTCTTTTGCTCAGCTTCTTTATTCTCTGTCATTTGGTCTTCTATATCACTAATTTTCTCTTCTGCCTCATTTATCCTAGCAGTAAGAGCCTCCATTTTTTATTGCACCTCATTAATAGCTTTTTTGATTTCAGCTTTGGTTAGATTTTAGTTCTTTTATTTCTCCAGAAAGGGCTTTTATTTCTCCAGACAGAGTTTCTCTAATATCTTCCATGCCTTTTTCGAGCTCAGCTAGCACCTTGAGAATCATCATTCTGAACTCTAGATCTGACATATTACCAATGTCTGTATGGATCAGTTCCCTAGTCTTCGGTACTGCCTCTTTTTTTTTTTTTTAATGGTTTATTTTTCTGCCTTGTCATTTTATCCAGATGAGAATATATGAAAGAGAGAATAAAATGCTAAAAGGGTGGCAAAGACCCCAGGAAAATGTGCTTTAACCAAATCAGAAGAGACCCCAAATCGTGGGGGGAAGTAAGGGGGTAAAAAGAAGTTCAGAAAAAAAATTTTTTTAAAAGAAAAAAATAAAGAAAAAATATGAAAAAGAAAATATATATATTAGATTGGTGAATAGAACAGAGTCACCTACTTAATTTTGGGAGTATTTTGGTGTCTTAGAAGGAACTACCTACCAAAATTTTAAAGAATGAAAAACTTTATATATACATACACACAAAATAAGGGTAAACACGACGAAGGGATGGAATATGACTCAAAAGATGAAAATTTTTTTAAAAAAACTTTTGAAAAAGGAGTTGATAAGATAAATCGGTTGGGAGAATAAAGAAAAAGAAAGTGGGGAGAATTTGCTCAGGCTGGAGAGTAGAAAAAAGCCCTGTGCTAGATTTAGGGTATATTTTGCTCTATTAGAAGAAGTTCTATCCCAAATTTTTTTTTTTGGAAGAAAAAAACCTATGTGTATACAAAAAATAAATTTTAGATACAATGAAGGATAAAATATGATTATAATAATGAAGGTTCAAAAAGATTTTTTTATGAAAGATATTGTTAAGATAAACTAGTTAAAAAATATTAAAAGGGAAAATAGTAAAAGTTAAAAAAATTTAGCATAAGAAAAAAATAAAATTAAAAAAATTAACTTTGCCAGACTAAAGAATCATGGGGAGAAAGCCATGAATTCCATGCTTTGCTTTCTCCTCCTCTGGAATTCCGCTGTTCTCCTTGGTAAGTGAACTTGGTCTTGGCTGGATTGCTGATCTTCTGGGGGAGGGGCCTGTTGTAGTGTTTCTCAGGTGTGTTTGCCTGAGGCAGAATTGCATCGCCCTTACCAAGGGCCGGGCTAAGTAATCTACTCGGTTTTGCTTTTGGGAACTTTTATTCCCTGAACACTTTCTGTAGAGTTCTGGAGGACAGCAATTAGAATGGCAGCCTCCCAATCTCCGACCCAGAAGAGACTAGAGCTCGGGACCCCACTCCTCAGTGCTCTCTCAGAGGAATATGCTCAATTACTCCCATCTCCCTGGCCTCTAGCTACTCTCTGAGCTCACCTAGCCTGTGACCAAGCGTCTCTGTCTCTGGCACACAGCCCCGCCTTGAGTCTCCAAACCCAGGAGATCCCTGTGCTCTTCCAGGGTTGTCGCCTCACATCTTGTGGGGTCCCTGCTTACAAAGCAGTGGCCCTACTGTGATCACGGTCTAAGGTAACACTGAGTTGAAAGCTCACTCCTTGGCTCTGTCTCTGTAGCTGGCTTCCCTGCTCTAATACCTGTGAGCTCTGCGACACTCAGACACCCCCGATCCTTCTGTGACCCCATGGGACCTGAGACCACTCTGTTTCTGCGTGGGCTTCACCCTGGCTTAGCCTCTAGAGCGATGTCCCTCAGTGGAGCAGACTTGTAAAAGTTCTGATTTTGTGCTCTGTTGCTCCGCCACTTTCCATGAGCTGGCCCATCCCCCCACGGTCTATCTTCCCGTTGCTTTGGATTCACTTCTCCACAGGTCCTACCTTTCAGAAAGTGGTCAATTTCCCGTTTCTAGAATTGCTGCTCTTCTCTTCAATCTCCTGTTGGATTTGTAGGTGTTCAGAATGGTTTGATAAACTAATTGATCTCTTGTTACCTGATGTCATCTCAGCCTGCTATTCCTCTGTCATCTTGACCCCCCTCCCCAATTTCACTCTTATGTGGAATTTAAGAAAGAAAGCAAATGAGCAAAGAGCGAAGAGAGAAACAAAGCAAGCAAAAAATTCTTAAATATAGAGAACAAACTTATGGTATGTTGAGGGGCAGCAGGTTGAGTGTGGAGAGATGGGTGAAATAAGTGAAGAGGATTAAAGAGTGCACTTATGAGCACTGAGTAATGTATAGAATTGTTGAATCACTACATTATACACTGAAAACTAATATAACACTGTATGTTAAGTATACTGGAATTATTTTTTTTTTAAATGGGAATTTGTAGATGGCAGGGGATTGGTTAAAAGATGATTTAAGTGTTATTTATCATTATCAGAGACATTTACAAGAAATAACCTAGGTTAAGTTTCTCATATTCGTGATATAAGCTAGATTAAGTTTCACTTATGTGACTTAACTGGTTTTGTCTGCTTGAGGGATTTTCAAGTGTATCCATGTTATTTCATTTTAACCCTAGAAAGTAATAAGCACCACCAAGTGTTAGCTATTGTTATTATTTCACATGGGATATTTTGCTGGAAGTTGCAGTTATAGTGGCAATTGTTTCTCTCCAAGACCTTTCAGTTCATTAATATTACATTTAAAATATTGCTATGTAAAAATTAAGGCTGAGGAGAACAATTATCTTAACCTGCTGAGTGCTTTTCAAATCACTGAGATGTAACCTTTACATTATATCTCATAAGCTTCTGGCTTCTGGCCCTCAGTCCATGGTCATGAGTTTTGTTTTTGTCTTTTTTTAAAGATTTTACTTTATTTATTTGAGGTGGAGAGAGCATGCTCAAGAGAGAGTATAAGCAGGGATTGGGGGGGGAGGCAGAGGGCATAGGAGAAGCAGACTGCCCTGAGCAGGGAGCCTGATGTGGGCTCCATCCCAGGACCCCAGGATCATGACCTGAGCTGAAGGCAAATGCTTAACCATCTAAGCCACCCAGGCGCCCCCACAGTCACTTTTTATAAGAGAAATCTGTTGTTTCTCCTATGTGTAACTTGGGCTTGGGTAGAGTCCTGAGTAAAGTATCTTGCTTTCATTCTTGGCTTAAATTTTATGCCTAATCAAAATAGGATTTTCTTTCTCAGTGAAAAATAGTTGGAGAAGTAGTTAAGAGTGCAAGTTAGGAAGACAGACTAAAGTCTAGCTGAATTCCTGTCTTTATTCTGATGCTTCCCTGATACATCCATACAAATGATCATCTGAACTTCTGTGACTAGAATCAAGTCTTTTATCTTCATAGCCACAGTTCCTTATTTTTAGGAGTTGCTCAATATTCGGGTAAGCATGTATTTAAAGTGCACATTTGGCATATGAAGCACTGTGCTGATGGTTGTGGGAAATAACTAGCATAAAGAAGTTACAGTCTTGTGGGACTAGCATAAGGCAAATGTATAAATAGCAATAGTATAGGTAATGATAGCACAAAAGAGGGATTAACAAAGTGTTTTGAAATTTCTGATGAGGAAAAGAATATACAAGACTAGGAGAAGGCTTTGTAAAGGTGGTTGTATTTGAAGATTGGTAGCATCTGATAGTTAGAAATGGGAGGAAATGCATCCAAGAAGGAGTGGAATAATAAGGGCAAAGGCTTGACAAACAGGAAAGTTAGAAATATGGGAGAAGACCGGAAATCAGTATTTCACCAGAAAGTAGCATTTCAATTTGGCTAGAGAATACAACATGAATGACAGAGTAGTATGACATAAAGCCATATTATTAGGAGTAGAGCTTTGGGGACCAGAATGATATAACAGTGTTTAATTCTGTACGGTAGGAGCTATAAAAGGTTTTGGAATGGTGCTGGGAGTAGAGAGAGATTTGAATTAAGGAGAAGTTGAGAATAAAGAGTCTCTTGGGAAACTACTGCAGAATCTTGGAAAAAGGTAAAAAGAGCCCAAACTAGGAGACACATGTGAAGATGTTCATTGCAGAATTTCACTGTGGTGACAGAAAATTGGAAAGTCCATCACTGGGCAAGGTGTCATCGAGTATTATGCAGCTGTTAGGGAAGTGAAGAGTAGAGGTATATGGATGGAAATTTATTTTATTTTATTTTATTTTTTAAACATTTTATTTATTTATTTGAGAGAGAGAGAGAGAGAGAGACAGTGAGAGAGAGCACAAGCGAGGAGAAGGTCAGAGGGAGAAGCAGACTCCCCGTGGAGCTGGGAGCCCGATGCGGGATTCGATCCCGGGACTCCAGGATCATGACCTGAGCTGAAGGCAGTCGCTTAACCAACTGAGCCACCCAGGCGCCCTGGATGGAAATTTAAAACATCATGCTGGAGTGCCTGGGTGGCTCAGTCAGTTAAGCCTCAGACTCTTGGTTTGGGCTCAGGTCATAATCTCACTGGCTGTGGGATCTAGCCCCCCATCCTGCTCTGTGTCTGCTCCCTCAACACACACACACACACCCAAACCCCCCTTCTCACCTCCCCGTCAGGTCTGGAGACCAGCCCCACATTTGATGGCGTGGAGTCTGCTTGAGATTCTCTGTCTCTGCTCCTCTCCCTGCTCGTACACATGAATACATGCTCCCTCTCTCTCAAATAAAGTCTTAAAAAAATAAAACATAGTGCTTAGTGAGTTAGGAAGGACATTAGGTTTGAGGTTGGTGTTGAGGAGAATAACTACCATGACTTCCAGTGCTTTGACAAAACCTCAGTTGTTAGGCCTTCTGGCCAAGTAATCTGTGATTTCGTATTGTTGGAGCATTCACTGTACCCCTGGGGGTTGCATCTTTCTGTAAGTTTGGCTGTGGCCAAATAAACAACTTGATAAATAAACAACTAACATAAAATAAATAAATAAAACAATGCTTACTGGAAAAAAAAAAAGAGGAAACAATAACACGTTAAGAAAAATTATCTAGAAGTTGGAAGTAAAGCAAAAGGATTGGGGTGCCTGGGTGGCTCAGTCAGTTAATTATCTGCCTTTGGCTCAGGTCATGATTCTAGGGTCCTGGGATAGAGCCCCACATTGGACTCTCTGCTCAGTGGGGAGCCTGCTTTTCCCTCTTCCTCTGCCTGCCACTCTCCCTGCTTGTGCTTGCTCTCTCTCTCTCTGCAAATAAATAAAATATTTTAAAAAATAAATAAAATAAAGCAAGAAGATGACCACATGACCTTCATTGTCATGTTGGGTGTTGTCCCCTGTAGGGTCCATATTTGCCTTGAGAATCATATTTCCTAATCCTTTTGGGAAAAGGTATGTTCAGGTTGGTAGTTGGTCAGCAAGCTATTTCTGAGCTTGATCCAGAGTAACAATCAACTCTTTTACTGAGTGCCCTATTTAGTTCAGAGGACGAGACTTCTCCGTGCAGCAAACTGCTTGGTTTACATCCTTGCATGAGTTCCTAATCTCCTCACTGACTAGCATGTGGAATAGCACTGCCTTAGGGAATCTTTTGGATCTGGGGTGTGGTGAATAGTTTTAAATAGAAAGACCAAAGAAAGGAAAAAAGCAAAAATTAAAGTTTTCAGCTTTGTTGACCAGGAGAATGGTGATTAACATTAGATAATTATGGAGAAGCAAGTGTCTTATGAGAAAAATAAATCAAAACATGCATTTGAAGTAACAAATAGGCAGATCAAGGATTGAGTCTAAGATTAGGAGTAAATTCCTAATAGATGATAGATGAAGCCATTGTTAAGTTTAAAAAAGAGAATATGGGGAGAAGAAAAGACCTAATTTTATGCAACATTCATATTAGAAGTAGGCCATTTTGCCAAAAATCATTTCTTTCTTACATTAATTCACCATGTAACTGATGGGTTAAATATAAATAGGTTGTTTCTTTTAACTATAAAATTTGGAGCAATTCATATTGGGTGAGATGTCTACCTCACCCATCCTCCCACTCCACTCCACCCTCCCCCTTTTTTTACAGCTTTTGAAGATTTTGTTAAGTTTTAGCTGACCAGTTTTCATCTTCATCTTGAGAACTTAGACCACCTGTGTCAACCGATGGGACTGAAAACTGAGATCACTAATGTCAATATAACTTGCTCCAGGAAATATTTGCAATCTGTTTATCTAAACAAATGTTTGGTTACTAGAACAAACATCTTGATTGTTAAAACAAACATTATGTGTATCAGGATAGATTGTTCACCAAAGCCTGCTTTGAGACCCTGTATCCATCAGTCTTACCCTGTTAAATCACAGATTTTGCCCAATATTAACCAACTCCCCATCTTGGAGGGAGAATCCTGAATGTGCTCTTGCATAACTTGCCCCTATTGAGATACTACCAAAACCCTGTTAAGTCCTTGCTGTGATAAATTTAATAAACTTTCTTTGTTTGATCAACACACTTTTGGATAGTCTTCATAAGCCATTTAATAGTTCTCATAGCATTATTTTTCAAAATACTGAATTTGTTTCTGTCCCAGCTCCCTGGTGTTACAGCTAGAGGGAACTGGAGCAGAAAGAGGAAAGCATTTACTATGGAGAATACATGGCACAGGCTAGACAGCTGAGCTCAGGGAAGATGACCCTAAAAGGGGCCAAATGAAAAAGACTGGGAAGAGAGAGCAGAAACAAGGATGGCATTGTGGGGAAAAGGAAAACATTTAAAATGTAGCTGAAATCTGCATAAAGGAAAATATAAGGGGAATGAATTTCAGTATAGAGTCTGATTTTACCCTTCTTATAAGCTAATACATTTTTTAGTCTGGTCTTGTTTCATGGATGCTGGTAGAACAGAGGCTCTGGGTCAAAGGCAAATGGACTTTATTACTCATTGCACAGCAAGCAGTATGAGCATTAGCATGTTTATGTCACTTCCCCTTCACCTCCAAGACACACAGCAGCAACACAAGGGGCTCAGATGGATGTCAACACAAGCAGTGGGCTGCATTCCAAAAGAGTAACACAGAGGTCCCAAATGAATGTCTAATCAATCTGTGAGATGTGTTACAGGCAAGGAACACTGAATTTGGGGACTCTACCATTGTATAGTAAGCAGTAAGTAATGTAAGAAAGATGTTGGGCTTTAAAGCCGACCGCCACAAAAGAATTCCTGAGATGTCTTTGGTACAAAAAGGTGATTTTATTAAAGCATGGGGCCAGGACCTGTGGGCAGAAAGAGCTGCACTGGGGTTATGAGGAGTGGCTCATTATATACTTTCAAGTTGGGAAGGAGTTAGAGATAGCGTAAGTCTCTAAGGAATTTTGGAAGCAAGGTTTCCAGGACCACGAGGGGGCTAGCTATTGTTAGGAAAAAGTCATTTATGACTGTCTAATAAAACCTTAGTCATGAACCCCTCAGATGTATATCAGTGGGCCATATGCTTGGGGGATGATTGCCAACATATATCTTGGGGGGTTTAGAGATAAAGGAAGTTTCCAAAAGAATTCTTGTATGTTAAAGTAGGCTTACAGGATCCAGGGAAGGGGGAGCAGGTTGGGCTAGGATTGCCTTTTGCCTTTAGCAAAATGTCAGCATCGAGGCAGTTGAGTCCCTAGAGGAATGTCACTCTTCCTGTTTCATGGACTTGTCAATGGGCTGTAGGCAGTAAGGAAATTTAATAACTTTTCTTCTACCTTTGTTTCCCCCATCACATTGAGTAAAGGTAAAGAAGTGCCATTTTTTTTTAAGTATCATTTTGGGTTAGATCACAAAGTGGTGTAAATGGGGAGAGCATTTGCTACTAGATCCCAAGGAGTCTCATATCCCCAGACCTGGCTCACAAAACTTTTCTCCTCCCTCTTCTATAAAGTTATGTTTCCATTAGCATCCCATTCTCACCACAAAATTGTTAGATCTAGGATTTGATTTCACTTGATGAGACTGTTACTGTTCATACTGTTTGATAGTGGCAGAAGACATAAGATTTCTGGGCTAGAGACAAAGGACTTTGTTACAGCACAGCAAGCCACATGAAAAGTTTATCTCATTTGTCCTTTTCCCCAAATCTCATGAGGATGACACAGAGGGCTCAGGTGGATGCCTGAGCAGTAGGTATATTTCAGGAAAAAACCTGAGCTCAAGGAATACACAGTTTTATAACAACCAATAAGCAAACTTGCCCTTTGTCTTGGAGGGAGACAATACCTCATCTCTCAGAACTGTTTACTACAAACACAACCCACTTGAGAAATGGCCCAAATAAAGAGCAGTTGGGACCTTACCTTTTGAGCATACCTATGGAACTATGAAAGGCCTAACTGACCACCAGCCAGAAGGTGGGAAACTATCTCACCTCAATTTTTAAAACAACTTAGCAATTTTATGGATTTTTAAAAATACATTACTATGTCTCTCTCTCTCTCTCTCTCTCTTTCACCATTTCTTTTCAAGAATTATTGTAGAATCAGTTGGGATAGAAGGACCTTGTACTGAAAATTAAGCAAACTTAAAATGACCAACTTATTTGAAAAGAGCCTAAGTACATATTTGAAAGAAAAGGAGTCATGATATTTCTTCCTAATGGGATACAGGTGTTAAATGGATGAGAAGATTGATGATATTTGGAAGACTTAGCGAAAAGAAAGTATGAGGAGGTCCATAGAGCTGCTCTCCAGCATAATAAGCATAAAAGTTGAAAATTATAAAACAAAACCAACTACCTCAAGTCTCTGGAAGTCCTCCTAAAGGCATACTGCAAATGAAAAAACATTCATTCAAGATAATCTTTTGAAACTCAGAACAACAGCAGTCTATGGCATTTGAAGTATACCTCCACTGTAGGTGGGAATATCTAAGGTGATGGAACTACCTCTCCCCCCAGCTCCTTGTCAAGGGCTTCAGTATTTTCCTGGAAAAAACAGGATGCCAGCATTTCTTATCACACTCTTCCCTAGATACTTGTTCACAGGCTAAATATGGTTGACGGTTGGGGGATTTCTACCTCCACCTAGCCCACACTTATGGAGGAGAAGTTCTATTTCAATATGGCATGCTGAGAATACTGAGACGATGATCTCCCTTATCGCAGCTCATGCCCCCACACATTACTGAAAACATTAGAGCAATTAATCTGTAATGCATGAAGGTTTACAGCTTGATTGTGTGTATTGTGTGTGTGATACCAATACAGATTTAACAGAATAATTGGAGAACGATAGTCACAGAGAACCCTACCCAAACCACTGACATACTAGGGTAACAATGCTTATGTCCAAGCTGTGCCCACTAAGAAGCAAATCAGAGCTTGCATACAGTGAGGGAAATAGACTTCACTAAAATAGTCCAGCCATGTCACTAAAAAAACAAGTAATCACAAATGTGTGGGATCAATAGCCAAAGTTACTACATTATATTATTTAAACTGTCCTGTTTTCAACAAAAAATTTCAAGACAATGAAACAGAAAGTTGGACCCATATGCAGAGAAAAATAGGCAACAGAAACTTCCTTAGAGAGGACTCAGATGTTGGACTTAGCAAGACTTCCAAGAAACTGTTATAAACATATTCAAAGAATTAAAGGAAGCCATATATTAAGTAAAGGGGAAAACTGCTTGACAGTTCCTCAAAAAGTTAAACATAGAGGGGTGCCTGGGTGACTCAGTTGGTTAAGCATCTGCCTTCCACTCAGGTCATGATCTCAGGGTCCTGGGATCGAGCCCCACATCAGGCTTCCTGCTCAGCAGGGAGACTGCTTCTCCCTCTCCCTCTGCTTGCTTCTCCCCCTGCTTGTACTCTCTCTCTCTGGCAAGTAAATAAATAAAATCTCTTAAAAAAATAAAAAAGTTAAATATAGAATATTCATAGTACCCAGCAACTCCACTCATAGGTATATACCCAAAAGAACTGAAACTAGGTATTTAAATAAATATCCATACATATGTTCATAGCAGCAGTATTCACAATAGCCAAAAAGTGGAAACAGCCAAAATGTCCATCACCAATGATTGATCATTAAACAAAATATGGGTGGGGGACACCTGGCTGGCTCAGTCAGTAGAGCATGTGACTCTTGATCTTTGGGTTTTGATTTCAAGCCCCACACTGGGTGTAGAGATTACTTAAAAATAAAATCTTTTTTAAAAATGTGGTTTATCCATATAATGAAATATTCAGCCATTAAAAAAGAATAAAGTATTGATGCATACAACAACACAGATGAACCTTGGAAACATTAGGCTAAGTGGATGAAGCCAGACACAAAGACAACATATTGTATGAATTCATTTATATGAAATATCTGAAATAGGTAAATCCACAGCAAGAGAGAGCAAGTTGGTAGTTGCCAACTGGGTAGATACCCAGTGGAAAGAGGAATGGGGACTGACTCCTTAATAGGTACACATTTTCTTTTGAGCTAGTACAAATATTTTACAACTAGATAGAGGTGGTATTTGCACAACATTGTGAATGCCACTGAATTGTACACTTTAATTAAGTTCATGAATTTAACCTTGATTTCAAAAAAGAAAAAGGAGGTATGATGACAGTGTCTCATCATATAGATTATATCAGTAAGAGATAGCAATTGTATATGAAAAAGAACCTAATGGACATCCTTGAATTGAAAAAGTACAGTAATTGAAATGGAAGAACTAAAAAATGTTATGCTAAGTAAAAGAAGCCAGTAACAAAAGACCACATATAATTTCATTTATGTGAATGTGCACGACAGGCTAATCTAGAGAGACAAAGTAGCTTGGTGGGAGATGGGAGAGATTGGCAGTTGACTGCTAATGGGTACAAGATTTATTTTTAGAGTAATGAAAATGTTCTGGAATTAGATAGTGATGATGAATGCACAACTCTACCGATATACCAAAAAACACTGATGTTATGTCAATTATATCATAATAAAGCCATTACCAAAAAATTAGGAGCTTTTTTCATTAAGCTTCTAACTTTTAGAAAATGATATAAATGTTGATAATGGAGTATCTGATTTCAGTATCATAACAGTAGAGGAGAATGAGAGCTAGGAGTGTATAAACTTATTAACCTTTATTATGCCATGTAGTCCGTTCAGTATGAATTACTTAAAATGTATAAACATCTAAATGAAAGATAGTTTTGGAAAATGAGAGTGACAGCCATAGAGATGTGCCACTCGGATCACTCCTCAGGGAAGGACTTGCTGCCCACCTGTGGAAAGAATGGTCAACAGATAGCTTGCATTACTCAGCTCCTTCAGAGTCTACCCCTGCTGCAGAACCACCTACCCCCACCCGACAGAGAACAACCCACATCCACTGACAGGGATATAAAAATTCCCAGCCAAAAGTGGAATTCCTGTTGAAAAACTGGTCTTTCATGCCTTTATTATGCACAGGTGTATGACTTGAATTTTCACCGTGAATACGTTGCAGAATCCTTAAGATGAATAAATAACATTAACTCTGCTTTGGAACTTGTAAATACTCATGGGATCTGCTACAGGCTGAATGTTCCTGTAAGCCCTAAATTCACATGTTAACATCCTAACCCTCAAAGGTCATGGTATTAGTAGGTGGGGGCTTTTGGAGGTGTTTAAATCATGAGGGTAGTGCCCTCATGATTGGGATTAGTGCCCTTTTTAAAATTTCCAGAGAAATCTCTGGCCCCTTCTACTATGTGAGGAAACATAGAGAGGGCACTAAATATGAACCAGGAAGAGGGCCCTTATTCAACCATGCTAGCACTCTGATCTCAGACTTATAGCATCCAGAACTGTGAGGATTAAATTTCTCTTGTTTATGAGCTTGCCAGTCTATGATATTTTGTTATTGAAGCCCAACCAAATACAGGATCCTTTAGCAGAGAAAACCTAGACCTTAGCTATGGGGATGCATCACAAAAAGAACATAGGACTCTTATGAAAAACTACTTGTGTAAAAGAATTTTCATTAAAAACTTAAAAAGTCAGGGGAGTGTGCCTAGGTGGCTCAGTTGGTTAAGGGACCTACACTTGATTTTGGCTCAGGTCATGACCTCAGATTTGTGAGGTTGAGCCTTGCCTGGAGCCCTGTGTCCAGCCCCACCTCGGGCTCCAGGCTTATCCGGGAGTCTGCTGGAGATTAAAGAATTAAAAACAAAACAAAACAAACAAACAAACAAAAAAACTTACCAAAAAGTGGCATGAAAGAGACTCAGCAGAAAATAGAGGAGAATTGACTGCAAATAATAGGACAGTTTGAAAGGTATTTTAAAACAAATGTATTGGATATATTAAAAAACAAAGAAACAGTTATCCTTAAGAGAATACAGGTAATAGATTTTTTAAAAGATTTTACTTATTTGAGAGAGAGAGAGAGCACAAGCAGGGAGGAGAGGCAGAGGAATAGGGATAAACAGCTTCCCCACTGAGCAGTGAGCCTGATGTGGGGCTTGAGGCCCAGACCCTGTGATCACAACCTGAGCTGAAGGTAGATGCTTAACCGACTGAGCCACCCAGGTGCCCCAGAATTTTTTTTTTTTTTTTAAGTAGAAGCCCACAAAAGAAAAATATAGTCATTGAAATAACAATCTAAATTCCTTTACATGTTTCATAGTGGATGATAGATTGGATTACATCCTGTATAAAATGAGACTTACTGGTCCTCCCCACCCTTCCATACTTATACACAGTTAGCTGAGTCTGGGACTTTGGGGGTGTTATCAAGGTCATTACTACAGATTGGCCTTATCCTGCTATTTGGAATACTATTGATAGTAGCCTTAATTAAATGCTTTAAGAGACAGATTGATCAAATTTGGTTTCTGCCTTTGTTTATCAAATTAATTAGAGTAGCTGACAGAGTGGCATACTTTTATAAATATTTGAGTTCAGCCAAGAACATGTTGGAAGAGGCAATCTGCCATGAACCTTATGGGTATGCCAAGAATGTAGGGCCTTGACTTCTCTTTACTTACGGCATTTCTCGAGGTTGTTTGTGCAGCAAATACTGTCTCCTTCCAAAAAAGAACAAACTTGCTTCAGTTTACCATAAAAATTGTGAATCACCCAAGCTCAGTGTTTTGTTCTGCAATACAACCCACCATGTGACCAAGCATTCATCCGGACCCTCCCTTACACTGTAGGACTTACAGGGTATGGGGAACCAGCATAAATGTAAAGCTCTGGCTACTGCCTTGTCACAAGTAATAAAGCCCTTTTTCTTTGACCCAGGAATCTCTGGGTCTTCTGCCAGCATTCATAAATTGGTAATAGGCTCACTTGTAAGCTTGTAAGTGGGGTAAACTCTCAGATTCTGCATAGTTCTTTACAACTGCAACAATTCCAGGTAGTTTTTTTTTTTTTTAAGATTTTATTTAATTATTTGACGAGAGAGATCACAAGTAGGCAGAGAGGCAGGCGGGGGTGGGGTGGGGGAAGCAGGCTCCCCGTTGAGCAGAGAGCCCAATGTGGGGCTTGATCCCAGGACCCTGAGATCATGACCTGAGCCGAAGGCAGAGATTTAACCCAGTGAGCCACCCAGGTGCCCCCAATTCCAGGTAGTTTTTAAGTCAGAAAGCAAAAGGTAGAGGCACCTGGCTGGCTTAGTCAGTAGAACATACAACTCTTGGTCTCAGGGTTGTGAGTTGAGCCTTACAGTAGACACAGAGAATACTTAATTTAAAAAAAAGTTTTTATTTTTATTTTTATTTTTTTATAAACATATAATGTATTTTTATCCCCAGGGGTACAGGTCTGTGAATCACCAGGTTTATACACTTCACAGCATTCACCATAGCACATACCCTCCACAATGTCCATAACCCCACCCCCCTCTCCCGACCCCCCTCCCCCCAGCAACCCTCAGTTTGTTTTGTGAGATTAAGAGTCACTTATGGTTTGTCTCCCTCCCAATCACATCTTGTTTCATTTATTCTTCTCCTACCCCCCTAACTCCCCACGTTGCATCTCCACTTCCTCATATCAGGGAGATCATATGATCGTTGCCTTTCTCCGATTGACTTATTTCACTAAGCATGATACCCTCTAGTTCCATCCACGTCGTCGCAAATGGCAAGATTTCATTTCTTTTGATGGCTGCATAGTATTCCATTGTGTATATATACCACATCTTCTTTATCCATTCGTCTGTTGATGGACATCTAGGTTCTTTCCATACTTTGGCTATTGTAGACATTGCTGCTATAAACATTCGGGTGCACGTGCCCCTTCGGATCACTACGTTTGTATCTTTAGGGTAAATACCCAGTAGTGCAATTGCTGGGTCGTAGGGTAGTTCTATTTTCAACATTTTGAGGAACCTCCATGCTGTTTTCCAGAGTGGTTGCACCAGCTTGCATTCCCACCAACAGTGTAGGAGGGTTCCCCTTTCTCTGCATCCTCTCCAGCATCTGTCATTTCCTGAGTTGTTAATTTTAGCCATTCTGACTGGTGTGAGGTGATATCTCATTGTGGTTTTGATTTGTATTTCCCTGATGCTGAGTGATGTGGAGCACTTTTTCATGTGTCTGTTGGCCATCTGGATGTCTTCTTTGCCAAAATGTCTGTTCATGTCTTCTGCCCATTTCTTTTTTTTTTTTTTTTAAGATTTTTTTTTTTTTTTTTGAAAAAAAGAGATCACAAGCAGGCAGAGAGGCAGGCAGAGAGAGAGAGGGAAGCAGGCTCCCCGCTAGGCAGAGAGCCCCATGCGGGGCTCGGCTCGATCCCAGGACCCTGGGATCATGACCTGAGCCGAAGGCAGAGGCTTTAACCCACTGAGCCACCCAGGCGCCCCAAACTTCTGCCCATTTCTTGATTGGATTATTTGTTCTTTGGGTGTTGAGTTTGCTAAGTTCTTTATAGATTTTGGACACTAGCCCTTTATCTGATATGTCGTTTGCAAATATCTTCTCCCATTCTGTCAGTTGTCTTTTGGTTTTGTTAACTGTTTCCTTTGCTGTGCAAAAGCTTTTGATCTTGATGAAATCCCAATAGTTCATTTTTGCCCTTGCTTCCCTTGCCTTTGGCGATGTTCCTAGGAAGATGTTGCTGCGGCTGAGGTCGAAGAGGTTGCTGCCTGTGTTCTCCTCAAGGATTTTGATGGATTCCTTTCTCACATTGAGGTCCTTCATCCATTTTGAGTCTATTTTCGTGTGTGGTGTAAGGAAATGATCCAATTTCATTTTTCTGCATGTGGCTGTCCAATTTTCCCAACACCATTTATTGAAGAGGCTGTCTTTTTTCCATTGGACATTCTTTCCTGCTTTGTCGAAGATGAGTTGACCATAGAGTTGAGGGTCTATTTCTGGGCTCTCTATTCTGTTCCATTGATCTATGTGTCTGTTTTTGTGCCAGTACCATGCTGTCTTGATGATGACAGCTTTGTAATAGAGCTTGAAGTCCGGAATTGTGATGCCACCAACTTTGGCTTTCTTTTTCAATATTGCTTTGGCTATTCGAGGTCTTTTCTGGTTCCATATAAATTTTAGGATTATTTGTTCCATTTCTTTGAAAAAAATGGATGGTACTTTGATAGGAATTGCATTAAATGTGTAGATTGCTTTAGGTAGCATAGACATTTTCACAATATTTATTCTTCCAATCCAGGAGCATGGAACATTTTTCCATTTCTTTGTGTCTTCCTCAGTTTCTTTCATGAGTACTTTATAGTTTTCTGTGTATAGATTCTTAGTCTCTTTGGTTAGGTTTATTCCTAGGTATCTTATATTTTTGGGTGCAATTGTAAATGGGATGGACTCCTTAATTTCTCTTTCTTCTGTCTTGTTGTTGGTGTAGAGAAATGCAACTGATTTCTGTGCATTGATTTTATATCGTGACACTTTACTGAATTCCTGTACAAGTTCTAGCAGTTTTGGAGTGGAGTCTTTTGGGTTTTCCACATATAGTATCATATCATCTGCAAAGAGTGATAGTTTGACTTCTTCTTTGCCGATTTGGATGCCTTTAATTTCCTTTTGTTGTCTGATTGCTGAGGCTAGGACTTCTAGTACTATGTTGAATAGCAGTGGTAATAATGGACATCCCTGCCATGTTCCTGACCTTAGCAGAAAAGCTTTCAGTTTTTCTCCATTGAGAATGATATTTGCGGTGGGTTTTTCATAGATGGCTTTGATTATATTGAGGTATGTGCCCTCTATCCCTACACTTTGAAGAGTTTTGATCAGGAAGGGATGCTGTACTTTGTCAAATGCTTTTTCAGCATCTATGGAGAGTATCATATGGTTCTTGTTCTTTCTTTTATTAATGTGTTGTATCACATTGATTGATTTGAGGATGTTGAACCAACCTTGCAGCCCTGGAATAAATCCCACTTGGTCGTGGTGAATAATCCTTTTAATGTACTGTTGAATCCTATTGGCTAGTATTTTGGTGAGAATTTTTGCATCTGTGTTCATCAAGGATATTGGTCTGTAGTTCTCTTTTTTGATGGGATCCTTGTCTGGTTTTGGGATCAAGGTGATGCTGGCCTCATAAAATGAGTTTGGAAGTTTTCCTTCCATTTCTATTTTTTGGAACAGTTTCAGGAGAATAGGAATTAATTCTTCTTTAAATGTTTGGTAGAATTCCTTGGGAAGCCATCTGGCCCTGGGCTTTTGTTTGTTTGGAGACTTTTGATGTCTGTTTCAATCTCCTTACTGGTTATGGGTCTGTTCAGGTTTTCTATTTCTTTCTGGTTCAGTTGTGGTAGTTTATATGTCTCTAGGAATGCATCCATTTCTTCCAGATTGTCAAATTTGTTGGCGTAGAGTTGCTCATAGTATGTTCTTATAGTTGTCTGTATTTCTTTGGTGTTAGTTGTGATCTCTCCTCTCTCATTCATGATTTTATTTATTTGGATCCTTTCTCTTTTTTTCTTTTTGATAAGTCTGGCCAGGGGTTTATCAATCTTATTAATTCTTTCAAAGAACCAGCTCCTAGTTTCATTGATTTGTTCTATTGTTTTTTTGGTTTCTATTTCATTGATTTCTGCTCTGATCTTTATGATTTCTCTTCTCCTGCTGGGTTTAGGGTTTCTGTCTTGTTCTTTCTCCAGCTCCTTTAGGTGTAGGGTTAGGTTGTGTATTTGAGACCTTTCTTGTTTCTTGAGAAAGGCTTGTACCACTATATATTTTCCTCTCAGGACTGCCTTTGTTGTGTCCCACAGATTTTGAACTGTTGTGTTTTCATTATCATTTGTTTCCATGAATTTTTTCAACTCTTCTTTAATTTCCTGGTTGACCCATTCATTCTTTAGAAGGATGCTGTTTAGTCTCCATGTATTTGTGTTCTTTCCAAATTTCCTCTTGTGATTAAGTTCTAGCTTCAGAGCCATTGTGGTCTGAAAATATGCAGGGAATAATCCCAATCTTTTGATACTGGTTGAGACCTGATTTATGACCCAGGATGTGATCTGTTCTGGAGAATGTTTCATGTGCACTAGAGAATGATGTGTATTCTGTTGCTTTGGGATGGAATGTTCTGAATATATCTGTGATGTCCATCTGGTCCAGTGTGTCATTTAAGGCCTTGATTTCCTTGTTGATCTTTTGCTTGGATGATCTGTCCATTTCAGTGAGGGGAGTGTTAAAGTCCCCTACTCTTATTTTATTATTGTCGATGTGTTTCTTTGATTTTGTTATTAATTGGTTTATATAGATGGCTGTTCCCACGTTAGGGGCATAGATATTTAAAATTGTTAGATCTTCTTGTTGGACAGACCCTTTGAGTATGATATAGTATCCTTCCTCATCTCTTATTATAGTCTTTGGCTTAAGATCTAATTGATCTAAGGATTGCCACTCCTGCTTTCTTCTGACATCCATTAGCATGGTAATTGTTTTCCACCCCCTCACTTTAAATCTGGAGGTGTCTTCAGGTCTAAAATGAGTATCTTGTAGGCAGCATATTGATGGGCTTTGTTTTTTTATCCATTCTGATACTCTGTGTGTTTTGATTGGGGCATTTAGCCCATTAACCTTCAGGGTAACTATTGAGAGATATGAATTTAGTGCCATTGTTTTGCCTGTAAGGTGACTGTTACTCTGTATTGTCTCTGTTCCTTTCTGATCTACTGCTTTTAGGCTCTCTCTTTGCTTAGAGGACCCCTTTCAATATTTACTGTAGAGCTGGTTTGCTGTTTGCAAATTCTTTCAGTTTTTGTTTGTCCCGGAAGCTTTTTATCTCTCCTTCTATTTCCAGTGATAGCCTAGCTGGATATAGTATTCTTGGCTGCTAAAAAAAAATGTTTTTTAAGTGAAAGTTAAAACAATATATATAGTGAAAATTTTTTTGAAGATTTTGTATATTTATTGACAGAGACACAGTGAGAGAGGGAACACAAGCAAGGGGAGTAAGAGAAGGAGAAGCAGGTTTTCCGCTGAGCAGGGAGACCAATGCAGGGCTCAATCTCAGGACCCTAGGATCATGACCCGAGCTGAAGGCAGACGTCCAATGACTGAGTCACCCAGGCTCCCCACTTAGTGATTCTTTTCCTAGATGAAAGCATATCAGAATATCTTCATGAACTTAGGGCAGTGAAAGAGTTCATAAAGAGAACCCAAAAGGGGGCGCCTGGGTGGCTCAGTGGGTTAAGCCTCTGCCTTCGGCTCAGGTCATGATCCCAGGGTCCTGAGATCAAGCCCCACATCGGGCTTTCTGCTCTGCAGGGAGCCTGCTTCCTCCTCTCTCTCTCTCTGCCTGCCTCTCTGCCTACTTGTGATCTCTGTCTGTCAAATAAATAAATAAAATCTTTAAAAAAAAAAGAGAGAACCCAAAAGAAACTTGCCATAAAGGAAATATTAATATATTGGACTGCATTAGGTTATACTCCTCTTCAACATAAGACATGATTAAGAGAATGAAAAGGCAATCCACAGAATGGGAGAATATATTTGTAACATATATAACCAACAGAAAGCTCATACCCAGAATATAAGAGGAACTCCTGCATATCAGTAAGTAAAACACAGACCCAAAAGAAAACTAAGCTGGATACTTGAACAGATACTCCTCAAGAGACCATCCAAATGAACAATAAGGAAATGAAAACATGCTCAAATTAATTAATAATAAGGCACTGAAACTTAAAGTCACATTACATTGCTACCTTTATAAATTGGCTAAAATTAAAAAGACTGACAATGCCAGGTGTTGGCAAGGATATGGGTTCCAGGAATCAGTACAGTCACTTCAGAAAACTATTTTGCATTTAGCTAAATATATGCATACCTTATCAGCAAGTAGTTCTATGCCTAGATATATACTTGATCAAAAAACAGGCACACATGCAACAAAAGACCTGTCCAAGAGTACTCATATGACTATTATTCATAATAGTAAATTATGAACCATCTAACTGTTCATCAACAGTAGAAAAGATAAATTGTAGTGTTCAAACAATGGAATAGTATGCAGCATTGAAAATTGACATGAATAAACGGAAAATTAAAATGAACAAATCATAGCTATCTTTAATAATGCAAATGAGTCTTATATTTTTTATTATTATTTTTAAAATTTTTTATTTGACAGACAGAGATCACAAGTAGGCAGAGAGGCAGGCAGAGAGAGAGGGGGAAGCAGGTGCCCCACTGAGCAGAGAGCCCAATGCAGGGCTCAATTCGAGGACCCTGGGATCATGACCTGAGCTGAAGGCAGAGGCTTAAACCACTGAGCCACCCAAGTGCTGCAAGTCTTGTAAACATGTCAGCAAAAGAGGGGCACCTGAGTGGCTCAGTTGTTTAAGCATCTGCCTTCAGGTCAGGTCATGATCCCAGGGTTTGGGGATTGAGCCCAGCATGAGGCTCCCTGCTCAGTGGGGTGTCTGCTTCTTGCTCTCCCTCTGCCTTCTCATGCTCTCTCTCTCAAATGAATAAATAAAACCTTATTAAAAATTTAGCAAAAGAAGCCAAAGAAATATAGAACAACTTTAAAACTGGACTGAATACAATCTGATGTGAAAAATAATATGGATAGAGATATTACTTAATGATAAAAGGAATATTGCCCAAGAAATTATAATGATCATGAATTTGCAACTAGTACCCAAGTCTTATGAAAAGGAAAATTGTCACTTACGAGGACAATTGACAATTTCAGCCATGGTAGGAAACTTAATACACTACATTTTGCAAATACAGAAAACAGTAGTCTCATTTATGCATATATATACTTTAGGAGTAAAAATAAAATCATGGACACAAGCTGTTTTTAAAAACTTCATGCTAGTGGTTGCCTCTGCAAAAGGAGATAAAGAGGAAACGTATGTAGGTGTGCAAAGGAAGCTTTATTTTTTCTGAAATGTTTTATGTCATCACTTTTCATCCTTTTGGCTAAAATCAAGTGTGAAATGTTTTATGTCTTAAGAAAGATATCTGACACAATATGATAAATAATAAATTTTAAAATTCTAGATTTATGGTACAGGGATATTATATCATCCTATTTTATTTTTATGTATTTTTGAAATTTTCATTATAAAACAGTAATGTACAAAATGCAAAAACTCAAGTAAATGAAAGTAAAACTTGATTTCAAAATATAGGTATTGTAAATTAAGATTTCTACAAATTTAGGGGCACCTGGGTGGGTCAGTCAGTTAAGTGTCTGACTCTTGGTTTCAGCTCAGGTCATGATCTCAGGGTTGTGAGACTGAGCCCTCTGTCAGGCTCTATGCTCAGTGCAGAGTCTGATGGAGATTCTCTCCCTCTTCCTCCCCCTCTGCTCCTCCCCTCTGCTCATGTTCTCTCTCTCTCTCCCTAAAGTAAATTAATAAAATCTTTAAAAAAAAAGAATTCTGCTAATTTAGAAAAAAAATAACTGAAGAATTAGATAATGCTATCAAACAACCATATATATTCACATATTTGTGTGCATATACATATACTTATATGGAGAGATATTTCTAGACATACATAATATACTAGAACATTACATCTCTCTGAGAATATATATTCTCTGAATACTTATGGAACAAATACAAATTCAGTCATATATTTAGTCACAAAAACAACTCGTTCAAGTCAAAAATAGCAAAATAGGCAAAGGATATGAATAGACAGTTTAAAGAAAAGCATATCTAAAGAGCCAACAAGTTCATAAAAAGATGTCAAATTTACTAGTAATTAGAGGAATGCAAATTAAAGTAATAAAAGATACCACTTTTCACACATGAGATCTTCCAATATTTAAGAGTATGTAGATGTAGGGGCACCTAGGTGGCTCAGTGGGTTGGGAATCTGCCTTCAGCTTGGGTCATGATCCCAGGGTCCTGAGATCGAGCCCCATGTTGGCCTCCCTGCTCTTTGGGGAGCCTGCTTCTCCCTCTCCCCTATGCTTGTGCTTTCTCTCTCTCAAATAAATAAATAAAATATTTAAAAAAAAGAGTATGTAGATCTTAAAAACACTGGTGAGTGAAAACTAAACAAATCTATGACAAATGCCAGATATATAAATTAGAAATACATACAACAAGCATGTTAAAAGGACACATACAACAAAAGGGTACACACTAGAAATTAGAATGGATTCCTGGAGTGGTGGGAGGTGGGACTGGGAAATGAAGACAATGGAAATAAATGGAAAAATAAATAAAATGAACCTGTTGCTTGACAGATAGAGGAATACAATACTCTAGTACTGCTGATAGAATTATGAAGTGTCACTGACTTTCTAGAAAACAATTTGACAACATATGTTAACATGTCCTAGAAACAGTGGAATGTTCATAAATAGAATAACTAAATAAATCCTCCATGCTGTGAAATATTATATAGCCATTAAGGGAGCACTAAAACTATACTTGGTACCTTGAAGAATTCTGTAAGACATTATTGAATGGAAGAGGGTATAGAAAAGTGAGTATACAGTGAGGCCATTTTAGGTAACAGTGATCCCCCCCATCTCTTTAAATGTGCTTGTGTTGTGTGTGTGTGCACACACGCATATGTATGAAAGCACAAAAAAATAATATACACTAGATATTAGTGGGAGGAATAATCTAATGGAATGGGGAAGGATAGGAGAGGGAAATTAATGAATGTCAAATTATATCATTGGAGGTATTTGTAGTAAGAGATTTAAGGAAAATTTATCTTTGTTTGTTTAAAGTATGATTTTCTCAGATAGTTGGAATTTCAGGCTACATAGGGGATGTGTGGGTCAGATGGGCCTTGATTATTGCCTGCTCTGATAACTCTTCTTTATACACACACAATCCTGGCACTAAGTTTGTTATCTCTATGATGTGTACTATTTGTGTAATCTTTGCAGTTGTAGTTCTTTCATCATTTCATTATACACATAATTTTTAAGAAAAATAGTGAAAACTTTGCTAGATAGATAAAAGTTGTCAATCAGTAGGCCCTTGTTCAATATTTATTTGGAATACACAACTGATCTTGGTTACTAATACTTAATTGGTTACTAATTACATATTGGTTGGTTACTAATCTGTCTAACTAGTCTAGGTAGTAACTGTGTCTTAGGAATTATACTGACCAAGGAAAAACTTTTTTTGTCATTTTTTTGAAGTTTTACTTTAATTTTTTAAATTAAATTAAATTAAATTTTGTGATTTTTTGTCATTTAGAATGCATTTTAGTAAATGAGGTATGCTGAGAAAAAAATGTAAAGGAAGAACCTCAAAGCCTAACAGAGCTCATGCTAGACTTTCGAATCTTAGCAAGCTTTAGTTGCAAATACTGATACAAATATACACCCAGTTTATGAAAGGTCTGAGTGCAAGTGAAGAGCATAAATATTTGGAATTGGTACCAATACCATGTAATTTACTGTACTGTATTTGTATTTCAGATGCCTGTGGTGCTTCATGAAGAACATTTCCAGATATATCACAGACATTAAGCCTCTGCCTCCCAACATAAAAGATAGACTGATTAAAATAATGAGTACCCAGGGGCAGATAACAGATTCAAATATAAGTGAGGTAAGATTATGTAAAATTGTGGGGCACCTGGGTGGCTCAGTGGATTAAAGCTTCTGCCTTCAGCTGGTGTCATGATCCTGGGATCCTGGGATTGAGCCCCGAATTGGGTTCTCTGCTCAGCGGGGAGCCTGATTCCCTCTCTCTCTCTGCCTGTCTCTCTGCCTACTTGTGATCTCTATCTGTCAAATAAATAAAAATAAAATCTTCTAAAAATTTTTTTAAAAAAGAGTATGTAAAATTCCAAAGCAAACATATTACATATTACTGTTTAGATGTGGTTTCAGATTTTTGGAGCAATGGCATACAGTAGGCTCAGTAATAATTTTAAAATATAACAAAACATTGGGGTTCTTTTTTTTCCCTCCAGATAGCCAACTAAGCTTGGCTAATTGGCTATTCTATAAGGCAGTAAGTATAGTAAGGCCTTCTAACCTGAACTGAAATCCTAGCTTTGCCACTCTTTCCAACATTGAGCCTCAGTTCTCTTAACTGTAAAATGGGTTTGCAGCCATCATCACTGTCTGCCAAGACTCTAGTCTACACTAGGCTTGTCTACTACAGAAACTCTGATTCTAACCAGTTGCTGACTTTACTACACATTCTGCCCAAAGTCTATGATCAAAAGGAATCTGATGATAGCACTCCAGCACATGACTGTCCCTGTAACATTGTAATTGCAGTTAGATGTGCCATTAGTGTTTCTTTTAACATTAACCCGAGGTATCTGTAATGCTTTGTTTTCTTCATTTAGCTTGCACTGGAACATAGACATTTTAGTGTTGTTGTCTGCTTAGCTTTATTGAGGTAGAATAATATCCCCAGGTTCTTACTGTTAATGGTTCTGTGGATGTATCTAGTTTGTGTGTGATCCACAGAATAATCCTTATGACACTACAGAAAACTGGTGGTTTTCTTCACTTCCCCACCATCCGCATTTTGTTCTCACCCATTAACCTATATTGCAGTAGCTTAGATTTTTGTTTTATGGCAATCCTTAATATTCATTTAAACCTAATTTTACCTGAAAAACAAAACAAAACAAAACAAAACAAACCAGCCCTAATTTTACCTGAATAGAAAAGGGCTAAGGAATGAATGACATAGAAAAAAACAAATATGATTTATTTGGTGCTCTCCCTTATTCTCCATCCTTACAAGTCCTACTTATGAAATTATTCAAAAAGCCAGATCTAACATCCATTACAAAGTTACATGCATCATTGGATGGCTCTCTTTGAAATATTTCCTAAATCTTTTTATAGTTGGCTGGAGGAGACCTTTCTAAACATGACACCAGAGTTAGAAACTAAGAAGAAAAAAATTGATGGATTTGACTACCTAACAATATGAACTTCCTTATATCTAGAAGAAAAAAAAGAAGCAAAATCAAATAACAAAGTAGGAAAAATATTTGCAATACACATATAATTCTACAGATTTGTTATCTTGACAATTTAAAGAATCCCTATAAACCAATAAGAAAAATCAAAACAAATACTAAAACAAAAGAATTAGGAAATACTCGAAAATATATAAATCCCTATTAACATATAAAAGGAAATTTAAACTAATTAGTAATAAAAATCACAATTTCTTTCAGTTTGGCAGACTTAAAAAAATAGAAATACCCAGTGTGGACAGTGGTGTGGTCAATAGTTACTTTTATCTCCTGTTGGTTGAAGTGTAAATTGATTAAAGAAAAAACAAAACAAAAATCTTTTAGGAGGACAGCTTGCCATTAACTATCAAAAGTCCTAAAAAGGTGCTTACTATTGACTCAACAATTTTAGTCCTAGTATTTTTTTTGAGTTTTATTGAGATATAACTGACATGTAACATTGTATAAGTTTAAAGCAAACAATATAACATGATGATTTGATGCATTTATACATTGCAAAATGATTATCACAGTAGGATTATTTAACATCTCCATCACTTCATATAATTATAATTTACTTCTGACATTAATTCCAAAAAAATATGGAAAGCACACAAGTATGCTTATCATAATATTTATAATAATAGTTGACAGTTATATATAGTATATATTACAAGCAAGGCACCTTTACTTCTCACAAAATATAATCCACATTTTAATAATGAGGACATTGAGGGCCACACACACACATACAAAAACCAGAGCTTGATCACACTCATAGGGTTCAAACTCAGGTAGACTGCCTCCAGAAGACATGTTCTTAATCACTATACTGTATTGCTTTCTAAATCAGCCTAAATGTTCAGCCGAAGCATTTGTCAGTGTAGAATGCATGTAATATGTTATGGTGTGTGCATAGAATGGAACAGAACACAACACAACCACAATAAATCATTTTTGTAAAAAGTGTTCATCTTATAAGTATATATAATCTGATCCCATTTTTCTTCAGTTTTTTTTTTTTAACTCAAAAAAAAATCAGAACTAATACTATGTTTTTCTCTGTGTATTGGTATTATGGTTCATTTTAGTTATAGTGGATAAAAGCATGGCCTTTAGAATTAGAAAGAGCTGGTTTTTCAATCCTAGCTCTGCTTTTTTTTGACTATGTACTTTGTTTTTACTACTTAAGCTCCAGGTGCCTCAATTCCCAGATTTATAAAAAGTCTTTCAGGGAGTCTGTCTGTCTTTGAGAGAGAATATTAAATGACATAATGTACATAGCACACTTTTTGTATCCTTCCTGGTAAGTGCTCAATAAATAGAAATAGTTATTTTACCATTTTTATAACTTTTCAATATTGTCTGATTCTTTCACATTAGTACTTTTATTACTTTTATTCAGAAAAGTAAAGGTATTTCTACTATGGAAAAAAGTAAAAAGCAGCCTGCTTAAGATTCTCTCTTCTCCCTGTGCCCCTTCCCATCCCCTCATTCTAAAGGAGGGAAGGAAGGAACATAGGAGAGGAGGGAGGAAAGGAGAGAGAGAGGGAGGAAAGGAGAGAGAGAGGGAGGAAGGAAGGAAGGAAGGAAGGGAGGGAGGGATAGAGGGAGGGAAGGAGCGAGGAAGGAAGGAAGGAAGGAAAAGCCAAGAAAGAGAGCTCAGAACACTTTGAAATCAATTTGCTGTTTTTTGCCCTTAAGTAAACAATCAGTAATACTAGATTTGTTTGTACTTACTCCCATTAAGAATGAAGAACATAAATGTTATAGAAAAGTGATACTCACATCCTATAACCATTCAGTATATAGAGACTAAATACTCATACCTGCTGAGCAGAGGCACATAGCTAGGATCTCTAATAACAGTCAGAACTACTGGAAAAAGATAAGCACATGCCACCACCACCTCTCAGATCTGGTGGGTCCTTACTCTGTACCAGCTATCTCATCAAAGCCATGTGTCCCAGTAAAGACTTTGGCAGCACTAGAAACTGTACCTCCAATTGAAAGTGGGCGTATTTTTTCCTGCTTTATGTATGTGTCTGCACTCAGATTAGGTTTTTGTATTTTTTGCTATATTTTCCATCCACCATTTGTCTGTCATGACCACCAAAACACTAAATATGGAACAAACTTTTATATTTATAGGAAAAATTAATTTTTTGCAATCATGTGTTTTTTACAGATTTTACACCCTGAAGTCCAAACTCTAGATCTGCGAAGCTGTGATATTTCAGATACTGCTCTCCTGCACCTGTGTAACTGCAGAAAACTAAAGAAATTAAATTTAAGTTCCTCAAAAGAAAACAGGATTTCCATAACTTCAAAAGGTATGTTTATTAACACTGAATAAATTGATAGATTACTATTCACCATCTAGTATAATTTTGGAACAACAAAGGGGTAGTGAATATGTCAAAAGTGAGTATGAAGATGTTAAAGAAGCAGAAATAGAAATATTCAACAGAATAGAATAGAATATTTCTATTCAATAGAAATATTCAAGCTAAGATAAAGAATCCAAATTAGAATTCCAACTTACAACCATTGCTGGAATTTAAATGATACACTAAGTCACTACTTATATTTTAAACATATTTGAAGTAGGGGGTGCCTGGGTGGTACAGTCAGTTAAGCATCCAACTCTTGGTTTTGGCTCAGGATCATGATCTCAGGATCATGGGATGGAGCCTGGCATGGCATTCAGCTCCAGGCTCAGTGAACCCTCTGCTTAGGGTTTCTCTCTCCCGGTCCCTCTGCCCCTGCCCCTCCAACCCTCATGCTCTCTCTCACACTCTCTCTCAAATAAATAAGTAAATCTTTTTTAAAAAAAGAGAGAAAGAGAGAAACATATTTAAAGTAAACATGGATGGACATCTATGTAAGAGAGCTCAGAACACTTTGAAATTGATTTTCTATTGACCAGTTCATACTCTGTTAAGGCTTTCTTGATGTAAAATTACCACAGAAAGTTAAATCACTATCAGATTAAATTTTCTAGGCACTCTCCTATCAGTCTGTACAATGATAGTTTGTTTTTTGTTTTTATGGGTTGGGTTTTTTTAAGATGGCACTACCATCTGTCATCATACAACACTATTACAACACCATTGACTATATTCCCTATGCTACTTTTTATCCCCTACAGTGCATAGTTTTTTTATAGCTAGTCAAATCACATTTTTCAGTGTCATTATTACATGAATTAGAGGATTTTTACCCTTTAAAAAAAAATCAATAAAGGATTTTAACCTTTTCCTTCAATATCAGAAAGAGGGACATGGGCACCTGGGTGGCTGAGTCAGTTAAGCATCTGTGTTGGCCTAGGTCATGATCCCATGATCTCAGGGTCTTGGGATTGAGTCCTGTGTTGGGCTCCCTTCTCCACAGGGAGTCTGCTTCTCCCTCTGCTCCTCCTCCCACTAGTTCTCTCAATCTCTCTCTCTCTCAAATAAATAAATAACCCTTTAAAAAAAGAGGAACTTATTTGACTAGCTAGGTTTCTGGGAAGTTTTGTGAGTAGTTGGCTGTATTTTGAGATCATCTTGGTTAGCCAGTTAGGCTATTCTTAATATTACAAAGAAGCCTAAGTTTTTAAATGTTTACACAAATAATGCCTCACAAAAAATACTCTTATTTTGGGACGCCTGGGTGGCTCAGTGGGTTGAGCCGCTGCCTTCGGCTCGGGTCATGGTCCCAGTGTCCTGGGATCGAGTCCCACATCGGGCTCCTTGCTCAGCAGGGAGCCTGCTTCTCCCTCTGCCTCTGCCTGCCACTCTATCTGCTTGTGCTCACTCTCGCTCTCTCTCTGTCTCTCTCTCTCTCTGACAAATAAATAAATAAAATCTTTAAAAAAAAATACTCTTATTTTTGTACATTATCATGTACCAGTCTCCAAGGTGTATTTACATCAGTTTTAATTGGATTTAAATGTAAAAGGGGAAGAGAGAATGGAGAGGCAGAAGTATGATCCCTAAGAATAAGCATGAAAACAATCACCTAAGACATTTGGGCAGTTTAACTTTTGATTTCCCTTTAGACTCCACAAGAAAATTAACTTTATTACTTTAAAACTTTTGTTTTAATAAAAAGGAGATTAATCTATTATTTAATGATCTAATTTGATTCTGAATGTCTTTTGGCTATTTCCTAAAGGCAAATTTAGTTGTCAACAATAAAGGCTTGCCACTCCCTGCAGATGTTCCCAATGATATACTACAGCCTATGTAGAGAATTCCCAAAATATTCCAAGAGAGTTTTAATGATGAAAGCATCACTGGAAAATAAGTATATCCTCAGAGATGGACTACTTCGCAAAAGGCTAACATACAGTTGGATATATCAATACCGGTGATTGCTAAAATGAAAATCAGTCGCATTTCTCATGTATATACATGTATAGCTCATTGATACATAATTGTTTTCCCTCAGGAATAAAAGCTGTGGCTTCCTCTTGTTCATACCTGCATGAGGCTTCTTTGAAAAGATGCTGCAATCTCACTGATGAAGGAGTCCTTGCTCTTGCACTCAACTGCCGGCTGCTAAAGATCATTGATTTAGGTGGCTGTTTAGGTATTACTGATGTGTCCTTACATGCATTAGGAGAAAACTGCCCATTTTTGCAGTGTGTTGATTTTTCAGCTACTCAGGTAAATGAAATAGAGACTTGAAATATTAAGACTGTATGTGTTTGCCCAGTGATTTTCCATGACTCATTAATTTTTTTTATTTTTATTGGAATTGTTGACAACCTCATGCTTCCATAGTTATACAACTTGGCACGTTCCTGTCAATTATTTTAAGCAAGAGTGAAAAAGATAAGGGTGGCTATAACGTAAGTTTGCTGAATGGTGTTAGGGTCCGTGATCAAAGGAGCGAAAGTGATACAAAGCGAAGGTCAAACAAAGCTTTATTTCGCACCAAGCATCGAGAATCAAACCAACCATTCGGGGCCTCCTCTTTCAGAGAGAGCGACGACTCCCAGCCTCACAGACTAACTTTTATAGAGCAAAGGCCATGTGATTGAGCCTGGCCACACACAGGTGGCCAATGAGATTGCAACACACAGAGAAAGCTGCACAGTTGTGCTAGGTCACACATGGGTGGCCAATTGAACTACAATTCACCCCATAGTAGCTATTTGAACTAGCCTATCACCTTGGTCAGAATTGGCGCCCAAAAGGTGCCCAAAAGGCAGGGCCCACACTCCTTGGTAGCTAGGGAGACAGTATGCGCGCTCCACTGATTGGATGTCTCCACCTGGCCTGACTCATCCCTGCATTTGGGCTCTGTTATCTCCTCCTGACCTGACCCACCCTGGTATTTGGGCTCTGTTATCAGGGACTGGTCAGCCATATTTTACGGGTTTCCCAGACTTGTTTTTAAGTAAGTTCCCCTGGGGGGGTTGGGGGACAGGGTCAGTTTAAGTTTTACTGCATAACAACAAAATCACTGTTTAACCAAGATGAAATCACTCTGGCTAAATAGGCCCTTGCATTCCCCCCTTTTCTTTGGAGATTAGTCAAATCCTTGACTTTTCAACCAGTTCTATGTTCTCTTTTTAATGGCTGCCACACTGTTTTTAGTGACTCCAGTGTGATTTACCCAGAAACAGCATTCCTTTCCTAGGGCTATGCAGAGCCCCCCTTTTCTAGAAATAGTATGTTAAGCCCTAATTATCCATATTTCCCACGTATACTTTAACAATAGGAGCAACAATGAACTCAATGAACTCATTGTTTTTGATTCTTAGCTTTAGTCCACGATCAGCAGGATCCATTGGCAGTGGCATCCATCTCTGGGGGGCATCCTCATCCTCGGCTCATTTTACGTAACCTGCGTGAACCCAGGCCCTGATGCCTTCTACTTTTATTGCCGTGGGGGTGGTCAGGATGACAGTAAACAGTCCCTTCCAGCGAGGCTCCAAGTTTCCCACTTTGTGGTGGCATATCCAAACCAAGTCCCTGGGTTGGTAAGGACGTGGTTCCACCTCTGTCTCCATCTCAGTGTGGGCAGTTCGGATCCCCGTGTGGGCTAGACAGACTGTAATGCCTGCCGTGACTGGAATACAGACTGATCAGTCATTTCTGCTCGGGCAACCTCTTATAGCCAAGGGCAGAGTGGGGGGGGGGGTCTCCCAAACATTATTTCAAATGGGGTCACCTTGTTTAAGTAGAGTGTACATCGTGCCCTGAGGAGGGCAAAAGGAAGGAGATCCACCTATCCACCGCCAGTCTCCAGAATTAGCTTTGTCAAGGTCCCTTTAAGAGTCCTGTTCATTCTCTCTACTTGCCTGGAGCTCTGGGGCCAGTAGGCACAATGTAGTTTCCAATTAGTGCCCATGGCCTTGGCCAGTGCCTGTGAGACTAAACTCACAAATGCAGGGCTATTGTCTGACCCGATCGCAAGAGGTAACCCAAACCTCTAGTAGCTTTTTGGCTACCACTCCTGCCATCTCATGTTTGGCAGAGAAAGCCTCTACCCAGCCTGCTGTCTGAATAGATGTTGGTTGGTGGTCTTACCCTTGGTCATCTGCAGTGCCTTGGTGAGTGCAATCAGCTCCGCTTTTTTTGCGCCGAGGTTCCATGTGGCAGGGCCACCATCCAGAGTTCCTGCTCAGGAGAAACCACCACAGCCCCTGCATACCTCTTTCCATCAACCATGTAGCTATTCCCGTTTATGAACAGAGTCATCTCTGCATCCAGGAGGGGAGTGTCTCAGATCTGGCCTTATTCCTGTGACCTGGGTTAGGACCTCCCCCAGTCGTGTAGATGGTCAGCCAGCTCCTCTGGCAGCAACGTGGCTGGATTTAGCACCGCCGGGGGCTGGAAAGTCACTTTCAGTTCATTGAGGAGGAGGGCCTGATACCCCGTCACTCGGGCGTTTGTCATCCACCGGTCTGGTGGAGTCCAGAGAAGGCCCTCCATAGTGTGAGTGGTGGTCAAGATGAGATTTTGACCCAAAGTCAATTTACTTTCATCCTTCACTAGGAGGGCGATGGCAGCAATTATGCGGAGGCAAGGGGGGAACCCAGCCACTACTGGATCTAGTTTCTTGCTAAGATAGGCTACTGGCCTTTGCCAAGGCCCCAGAGTCTGAGTCAAAACTCCTTTGGGAATACTGTTATGCTGAAAAAAAAAAAAAAAAGAAAGAAACAGACTTATAAATACAAAGAACAAGTGTGGTTGTAAGAAAGGAGGGGTAGGGGGATGGATAAAATAGGCAAAGGGGATTAAGAAGTATATATTTTAACTTTCAATTAAAAATAACTAAGTTATAGAGATGAAAAGTATATCACAAGGCATATAGTCAATAATATTGTAATAACATCATATGGTAACAGATGGTGAATACACTTACCATGGTGAGCACTGAGTAATGTATGGAGTTGTTGATTCACTATGTTCTATGCCTGAAACTAATATAACATTGTATATCAACTATACTTCAATAACAATTTTAAAGATCATGACCAAAAAAAAAAAAACAAAAAAAAAAAAAAAAAAACAAAAAACAAACAAACAAAAACCTCCTTTGGCCACCCCTGCCTTTTCATCCACATACAAGTGGAAGGGCTTGGTTACATCTGGGATGGCCACTGCTGGGGCACTCAGTAAGACTGTTTGTAACTCCCAAAATGCTCCTCCTGCCTCAGCTGTCCACTCTACTATAGTGAGTCCTCCCTGAGTCACTTCATAGAGAGGTTGGGCAATCTCTGTGAACCGCGGTATCCACAGCCGGCAGTGGCCCACTGTCCCAAGAAACTCCCGCACTTATCAGGGCGTGGTGGGGCGGGGGTATTGGGTGATCACCTATTTCCTGGACTCAGACAGTGAATGCACTCCCTCATGGAGATCAAAGCCAAAATAAGTGGCGTGGCTCTGACAAAGCTGTGCTTTCATTGCTGACACCCGATACCTTTTTCATGAAGAGTCTGTAAGAGAGCTTTCGTCCCCCATAAGCATGACTCATAGTCCTCAGCGGCTATTTCTGCTATTCCCACTAACTCAGTCAGATTCTTCCCTTCAAATCCTTCAATTTTCTGAAGTTTCCTCCTTATATCTGGGGCTGACTGACTGGGAAAGACAAGATCATCTAAACGAGCTATTGTGCAACTTCTCTGAAGTTTACCTCAAGTTGTCTAGCTTAGGTAAACAAATATTTAAAGACAACCAAATCTAGAATTTAATAGCCCTAAAGTTGTTTTATTAAAACATAATTTTTCTCTCTAAAATAACCCTCATTTCCAGAGATAGCCAAATCAGGACTAATTTATTTGAAAAACAAGTCCAGTTTTAACTTGGCCTAATTATTTATATAAGCTCAGCAAGAACAGTGAGTGATCATATAGATCTTTTAGAATCTGCTTTGCTGGAACTTCTTATAAGGAATCTCTAAGTTGAACTTTTAGTAGCCTCTCCAGGCCAGAAGCCAAGCCATGTACTTGCCATCAAGCATGCCTGCTATACCTGTCAGATTTGGGTGAATTCCTCTTCCCGAGGTGCCCAAAGTATCCTGAGGTTCCTGTACCTGCCAGGAAGAGACATTCTTTACTTACCTGGTGAGGCTGCTGGGAACTCTGTAAGCAAGGTATCAGGCCAACAGTTCCAAAGGGCTTTATGGCTCCAGGCTTTATAAAGTTCCTTTAAGCTGTCTGGTCATATCTGAGTCTTTTTCAAATATGACATTTCAGTCAAAGCCTTGGTAAAATAACCAGTGTTCCCAATGGTGTCCTGTTATAAGTAGAACAGATTCTTAATGAACTTATGCAAATGACTGATTGCCATGGAAGAAAGAATACTTGCTGAGACCTTTTGAGTTTTAGAGGGTTCAGATAGAGAGAAAAGTTGAATGCCTTGATTTGTTTACAAATGAATATTTTTACATCTCTGTAAGTTACAGATAACTTAAGAAAAAGTTTCCCTAGTCTGGAAGGGCAAACATTACAGAACCAGTAATTGTTTAAAATAAGACAAAACATTAAGAGACACAACATTACAATCTTTCAGTTCATCTAGTCCCATGTTATTAATTCTGGTTTAGTCCGAATGCAGCTCTTACTTCTGGAGATTCTTACCCAGTTCCCTTCCAGGATTTCAACATATTGAAGATCTGTATTTGTCCTGAAAGTCTCCCATATGAATTTCCTTTAAGGAGGAATTCATTTTATAAGAGAATTAAAACAATTACAAATGACAAGAACTCAGAATAGATATGGTTAAATATCAAGTGATGACCCTTATCAAAACATTAAAACTTTAGGAAATGTATAGAACCTCTAGAGTAGTTACAGCATTTACCCAAATGTAACCCAAGGTTTATCATTTGTTTAGTAGTACTTCCTGAGTAACTTAGCATATCAAGGAAAAGCCTTATGAGTCAAAGAGATCTCATTTACAATCTTGGGCAGGCAAAGAGAAAAGCATTTACATTTTCTTAGAAACATCTCCATCTCTAATGAAGACTAAATATTAACCAATTGTGAACTGTTACAACAGAATTCTTAGAAGGCAAATTTATGAATCAGTTAAGCACAAAACACGTTTACCAACAGATTTCAAAAGCACAAACCTAGTTCTAGCAACCAGTGATCTAGCATTTTATCCCATTTGGTTAAGACCTAGATGTCCAACAAATTCAATTCCATTTGTCATCCAAGAAAACTTTAAAGTTTCAGGTTACCAAAGACTTTGAAAGCTATTTTAACAATTACCCATTAAAACTTTGAGACAGACAATTGACCATCAGTTTTAGTCTTCTCTTTGCTCACAGATTTCAACAAATAACATGAGCTTATTTGACACTCAGTAAACTTTGATTGAAGTTTCACATTTACTGCTGTTAACTCAAAAGACATGTTCATCCTAATTAAAACAACAAACTTAACTTAGTTCAAATACTGATTTACATTCCATCTGGGCCCACTCCACTTCAAATGTTTACCTGAGACCCAGGTGGGAAGATCCGGAGTGGGCGGGTGTTAGGTCCAGGGGGTGCTCTTCTTGTTTCCCAACAGTGAAGAAAGAAGGAGTCGTGGTGCAGGAAGCACCGAGGATGGTCTAGGGGCCAGTTATGCAGGCTGCATCCATGTTGGTGCAGAAACAGAATGGGGAGACAGAAAAACAAAGTGCCGCCAGAAGGCTGAGAAAGGGTTCCCAGTTTTAGAGCTCATCAGTTCCAAGAGAGGAGCAGACGCCATGCCTTCCCACCAGCAAGGGGGGAGGGGCTAGGCAGTCCACGTCAGGCCAGAGAAGGCAAGGAATTTCCCCCAAACAAAGGGAGTTTCAGAAGCTGCTTGGGAATATTCCTTAAAGTCTCTGTCTTGAGTTAGACTAACCACAGTTGGCTCCAATTATAGCCATTAACACAAGAAATGAGAAAGGGAGAAGCCCCACATCTATTAGGAGGAATGGAGAGATGAAAGTTCGAGTCCCCTTACTCTTTGCTTGCCCCATTTCTTCAAACACAACAAACAACACAACAGACAACAAAAAGACAAGAAAAAGACAACCACAGACCAAGCGGCCCTTACCCAGAACCTGCCGCTGGTGGGGATTTTCTTAGTCCCCTACAAACACTTGCCGGTGGGGATTTTCTCAGTCCCCTACTAACATAACATGCAACACAACAGACAACAAAAAGACAAGACAAAGACAACTGCAGGTCCAGCGGCCAGTGGGGATTTTCTCGGTCCCCTGACCGCCTAGGGGGACTCGAACCCCCGGTGATCTACCAGAAGAGGGATGGGGCGTCCCCGCATCCAATCCAGCCCTGGAGTTCCGGTGGGTATACCCTGGAGTTCTGCAACCAGACAGACAGACTGGATCTCACAGAATAAATCTCGAGATCTTACCTCCAGAGGCTTTTCCCAGAAATTCTGATGCTGGCTCAGTTCTCATCGTTTGATCCCGGTCGAGCCCCCATATGTTAGGGTCCGTGATCAAAGGCGCGAGACTGATACAAAGTGAAGGTCAAGCAAAGATTTATTTTGCACCAAGCATCAAGAATCAAACCAACCATTTGGGGCCTCTTCTTTCAGAGAGAGCGACGACTCCCAGCCTCACAGACTTTTATAGAATAAAGGCCATGTGGTTGAGTCTGGCCACACACAGGTGGCCAATGAGATTGCAACACACAGAGAAAGCTGCACAGTCGTGCTAGGTCACACACGGGTGGCCAATTGAACTACAATTCACCCCATAGTAGCTATTTGAACTAGCCTATCACCTTGGTCAGAATTGGCGCCCAAAAGGCGGGGCCCACACTCCTTGGTAGCTAGGGAGACAGTATGCGCGCTCCACTGATTGGATGTCTCCACCTGGCCTGACTCGTCCCTGCATTCGGGCTCTGTTATCTCCATCTGACCTGACCCACCCTGGTATTTGGGCTCTGTTATCAGGGACTGGTTGGCCATATTTTACTGGTTTCCCAGACTTGTTTTTAAGTAAGTTCCCCTGGGGGGGTTGGGGGACAGGGTCAGTTTAAGTTTTACTGCATAACAACAAAATCACTGTTTAACCAAGATGAAATTGCTCTGGTTAAATAGGCCCTTACAATGGGAGGCAACAAGACTATATATAAATGATTAATAATATTTAGAAAATTTTACTTTCATCTTTCCTGTTTATGTACCATGTTGCTTGTATTCTTTGCTTAGGTATCTGATGATGGTGTGGTTGCACTTGTTAACGGATCTTGTGCCAAGAAATTAGAGGTAATTTTAAGATATCTATAAATTTGATGCAAAATAAATTTTTATATTATCCTCAGAAATTGCTTTTTGAATGAAGAGAGCAACCAGTGCCTTATTATCAATAGGTGTTTCCATGACGTTTTTTGGGTTTGGTTTGGTTTGGTTTTTGCCTCTAACTCTTTATTTCCAGAGTGAGGAAAAACTGGTAAAGTTAGGAGGTAAAGCATGCTCTAAATAAAAACCCATTTTATGTCCAGTGAAAGTTCCCATTTTCCAGAAGTTTTAGCTTCTAACACATTGAAGGATAGTCTTATTATAGTGATGATTATGAAAGTTCATCACTGTAAAGTGATATTCTTTAGAATTTTCATTACCAGGACTATTTAGTGGTTTGCCATCCTATTTTCTTAATATACGTGGAGGGATCCAGGATATACCTGTCACATAAAAATTATTTTGTGCTAAAGATGTTTAAGAATCAACAGATGTAAAATAGAAGCTTTGTTTAAAATGCTCTCCCTACATCTTCCTAAAACCAGAGCTTTCCAAAAGATTCAGCTACCATCAAACCCCCTTCAAGGAATACTACCCCATCCCAGGGAAGATCTCTTCTAGCATTGGAGGAATCAGATGAGAGATGACATAAAAGAAAATTGTCAAAAGACTATCACACCTCCCAATTACTCTCTCAAGGCCCACTTTGTTTTCCCTAAAAGTCTTCTTTTTTTCTCTAAGTGTCCTTTCTCCCCCTCCCTTTTCCTATTAAGCTGACCTATAAACTCTATATTGTAGCCATTTCTTTGAGCTTTGAGCTTTCTTTGTGAGCTCATGTGTGACCAAACTTGCCTTTTCTCTTGCTTTTGTCATTTTAATTCATGGGCTCCCAAAGGTAGAACCCAAGAGAACTTGAGAGGAAAAAGGTTTTCCTCCCCAACAGCCACATTGTATAGCTCTTTAAGAAGATCCTAAATTAGTGTTCAGGCCTTCCATTTGGTGACTGATGTGGCACCTATAACCTGCTTCTAAATATATTAAGAAGCCTTTTACCCCAGGATTTTGGTTTCTTCCTTTCCCAGTTGTAGTAAGGTTTTTAATCTTATTCAATATAGATATCAATATAGATATGCTTTTTAATGATAACCCACATCAGGGGTGCCTGGGTGGCTCAGTCGGTTAAGCAGTTAAGTATCTGCCTTCAGTTCAGATCATGATCTCAGGATCCTGGGATCCAGCCCCATGTGGGCTCCCTGCTCAGTGGGGTGTCTGCTTCTCCCTCTCCCTCTGCCCCTCCCTCCTGCTTCTGTTCTCCCTCTCTCTCAAATAAATAAAATCTTAAAAAAAAAAGCCACTTCAAATTCTTTTGGGAAGTAAACAGGCTATAAATGAATTATAAATGTTAACAATAACTATCATAAAAGCATAGCAGTGCTATGTTTTTGCTAAAATATTTCTCCTTGAGTTATTGCCCAGAGACAATTTTTTATCCTTTTATATCTTCATCCTGCATGTATTTATGTGTGTGCATGTGCATGTCTATATAGCATATATATTTTTACAAGTATTTTGATTAAGAAATTACCATATTTTCTTATACCAAGTTCCAAATTCCAATTTGCATCCTTACTGTAGGGGCAATAAACTCTGCCATAATGTTTACTGTTTGAAATACTAACATTGGTTAGGCACTAACTATATTCCAGCCTCCAAACTTACTATTGCTTTATATTCATTAGGTTATTTAATTCTTATAGTAACATTATCTTATAATCATCATTTTTAATAAAGTTCCGAAACAGTTAACATAGTTTATCTTTCCCTAATAAAACCACCAGGAAATTAGTTGTCATGCAGTGATAGGAAACACACCAACATATTTACTTCAGCATTATAAATTTAGGGGCGCCAACCTAAGCAGACTTAGAAAAAGATTCAGTTACCAATAAGTGCTGGCGATTATAGTGCCATATCATTGTATTTTTTATTTTTTCAATTTTCCAAATCTTATTTCTGTAAGTGCCAAAACATTTCAATGGAAATCTCTCTAAACTTTATTAGACTTAATTTCTTCCTTAAACAGAGTAAATATACTTTAACCTTTGTCTCATAGCATCTAGTATTTTTGTGATCACAATTTCTGACTCAAATTGAAATACAAAATTTTTCATCTTTTTTACTGACTTTTCTGGACAACGTGTAGTCCTTTGTTTTATCACATGCTCTGTTTTAATCTCTTGCTTTTCGTATGTTCTGTTCCTGAAAATTATATTATCAATGTTGCTTAATTGTTTATAACTTGAAAATAAATTCGATTGAAAGTCTAAGCACCTCAGGACACCCAGCTGGCTCAGTCAGTAGAACATGCAACTCTTGATCTTGGGCTTATGAGTTTAAGCCCCATGTTGGGGATAGAGTTTACTTAATAATAATAAAAAAAAGTCTAAGGACCTCTCCTAAAGATTGGTAAACACATGAACATGTTATAACATTTATTGAATGGTATGATTATTTCTGAAATTTCTGTTGATCTGAGTTCCCAGTGGACATAGACCATTTTGTTCATCATTTTATCATAATTTTATCCCCATGTTTTATTGCAGTTCCAGGCACACGATAGTCCTTCAGTAAATGTTATGACATTAACTTTATATGATAGTCATTTTATACGTTTCTATAATCTTCATGGTTAGAAGCTTATTTGCCTATAGAATTTCATTTGTTCAACAAAGATTTATTAAGTACCTGCTATATTCTAGGCATTGGTACATCAGAGAACAAAATCTGTTCATAAGATGTATCATTCTTTCCTTTTTGTGGTTGTTGGTAATTCAGATTATTTTCAGTTTTTAGCCATTAGAAACAATCATATGTTGGGATTTATTCTTTCTTCTTCCATTGCTGTAATAAACTCCAAAAAACAGAACAAGTGGATCAATAGGTATGGCTACTTTAATGGTCCTAAATTCATATTGTAAAATTGGTTCCCGTGAAGGTTATGTTGTGAATTTACAGTTTTGCCAAGACCCCAGTTTGTGGCATTGAATCTTTTTTTATGCCTTAATATATTTTAAATGTTCAACACTATTCCTTCCATCTGTTCTCAAATTGTATTTCTTTGTCTGTAGCCTTTGTCAATTTATATCATAGGACATGTTTGCCAATTTATAACAAGATGCTTTTTTCCTCAGTTTTTATGAGTTTTCAATATACTCAGGTTTCCTTTATTTGTGAGATAGATTGATTATACTATGTATAACCAAATTCATATCAACTTTTCAGGAGGAAAAAATATTAATACCATTAATATATATGTCAACTATTAGATAAATCTTACTTCCAGAATTCTTAAAATGTTTTTTATTATGGTCCTGTATGCATAACACAGAACTTACCACTTTAACCAATTTTGTGTACAATTCAGTGGAATTAAGTACATTCACATTGTTGTGCAGCCATAGCCATAATCCTCTCCAGAACTTTTCCTCATCCTACCCTGAAATTCGTTACCCATGAAAGAATATCTCTGCATTTTCCCTTCCCCTCAGCCTTTAGCTACCTCTGTTCTGCTTTCTTTCCTTCTTTTTTTTTTTTTTCTGTTCTACTTTCTGTCTCTATGAATTTGCCTATTCTAGATAACTCATATAAATATGATGAAGTCCTAGAACCTAGGTCAGGTTCAGTGGGGTGAGGTTTGGAGCCGACGGCTAAGAAAGAATTCTTAAGACATCTCTGGTGCAAAAGGTGGTTTATTAAAGCACGGGGACATGACCCGTGGGCAGATGAAGATGCAGCTGCCCCAGGTTGTGAGGGATGGCAGGCTATGTACCCTGGGTTGGGGGAAGGTGAGGGAAAGGGAGGTTTCAACGGAGCTTTCATATGCTAAAGAGGGCCTACAAGGTGCTGGATACCAGAGGTCTCCTGTGGCTTGATCATTGTTGTCTTTTGGCAAGCCATTAACATCAAGATAGTTAGGAGATTCCTGTCTTGCAGGATTGTGATCTCTGCAAGTTAACTATTTGTTTCTCATTTATGGTGGTCAGGGGTGCCTGAAGAATGCTACACATATTACCGAGGGGAGCGGGTGGAGAGGGGGTGCAAGGTGCCAGCTTTTGCTTTGTCCTCAGTCAGCCTCCTGCTCCCTCATCAAATGGATCATACATTTGTCTTTTTCTGACTTAATGTCACTTAGCATAATGTTTTCAAGGTTTATCTGTGTCACTGCGTGTATCAGAATTTCATTCCTGGGGTGCCTGGGTGGCTCAGTTGGTTAAGTGTCTGCCTTTAGCTCAGGTCATGGTCTCAGGGTCCTGGGATAGAGTCCTGTGTCAGGCTCCCTGCTCAATGGGGAGTCTGCCTCTCCCCCTACCCCTCTCCCCAGCTTGAATTCTCTCTTTCTCTCTCAAATAAGTAAATATATGTACATGCTTATGTGTCTGTATATATATACATAAATATTTTGTTTATCCATTCATCTTTCAATATTTGTTTCTACCTTTTTACTATCATGAATACTGCTGCTATGAGCATAGGTATACAAAAGTCTGTTCCAGTTCCTGCTTTCAATTCTTTGGGTATATAGAAGTGAAATAGCTAGATTATATGGTAATGCTATGTTTAATTTTTTAAGGAACTGTTATCACAGTGGCTGTACCATTTTACATTCCCATTGCCAGTACAGAAGGGTTCCAAATTAGACCATCAAATGAGGGGTATATGATAGCTCTAACATATGAAAAAGAACAGAAAGTAATATAACATAAACCTGTGGACCAGCTGCTTAAATTTTAACATTTTCTGTACTTATTTCAGTTCCTCGTTAAAAATTATATTTACATGTAAAGCTCCCCGCACATTTTTTCTCCCTTTCCTCCTTCAAAGTAACCATGTTCTAAAGACACCTGTGTATTTTCCCTTGTATGTTTGCATACTTTACCTATATATGGAAAACACATAGAGATAGAGATCCATAAAACAAGATGAAGTGTTGTCTTATGTTTTAAACTTCAACATAATAGTTTTATAATATATATGTTCTATTACAGTTTGCTTTTCATTCAAAATTATGTTTAATTTTTCAAGCTTTATTAAGATATAATTTGCATGCAATAAAGTTTACCCATTTTAAGTGTACAGTTTGATGAATTTTGGTAATTGTTATACAGCTTTTAACTGCCACCACAATTAGGTATAAAATATTTCCATCACCCTACGATGTTTTCTCCCATCCCTTTGCAGTCAGTTCTCTGCCTGCCTCCATCCCCAGGCAACCAGTGATTTACTTTGTCATTATAGCTTTTTTTTTTTTTTTAAGATTTTGTTTATTCATTTGACAGAGAGAGAGAGAGAGTACAAGCATGGGAACATCAAGCAGAGTCAGAGGGAGAAGCAGGCTCTCTGCTGAGCCAGGAACCGCATGCAGGACTCAATCCCAGGACCCTGGGATCACAACCTGAACTGAAGGCAGCCGCTTAATGAATAGAGCTACCTAGGCCTCCCTGTCATTATAGTTTTAAAGTTTCTAGAATTTCATTCTAGAAATGGAGTCATGCAATGCACAGTTTTTTGGTTTTTACTTTTTTCTTTTACTTCTTTCACTTAGCACAATGTTTTTGAGATTCATTCATGTTGTTGCATGTGTTAGTATTTCATTCCTTTTATTTATTTGTTTATTTTGCTGAGTAATATTCCATAGTGTGGATATGACACAGTTTGTTCAGACATTCCCCATTTGATAGACAGTTGGGTGGTTCTAATTTTGGACTGTTATGAATACTATTGTAAAAATTTGCATACAAGTGGTGCCTGGGTGGCTCAGTGGGTTAAAGTCTCTGCCTTCGGCTCAGGTCATGATCCCAACATCCTGGGATTGAACACCACATCGGGCTCTCTGCTCAGCAGGGAGCCTGCTTCCCCCTCTCTCTCTGCCTGCCTCTCTGCCTACTTATGATCTTTTTCTCTGTCAAATAAATAAATAAAATCTTTTTTTAAAAAATTGCATACAAGTCTTTGTGTAGACGTACATTTTTATTTTTCTTGGGTAAGCACCTAGGGATGGGTGTTTACTGGGTAGCTCAGTCGTTAAGTGTCTGCCTTCAGGTCATGATCCTAGGGTCCTGGGATCATGCGCCCTAGGGCTCCCTGCTCAGCAGGAAGCCTGCTTCTCCCTCTTCTGCTCCCCCTGCTTGTGTTTCCTCTCTTGCTGTATTTCTCTCTGTCAAGTAAATAAATAAAATCTTGAAAAAAAAAAAAACACCTAGGAATGGGATTGCTGGGTCATATAGTAAGTACACATTCAGCTTTAAAAGATATGACTTACTATTTGAGATTTATGTCTATTAATACAAGTAGATATTTTTCATTTTAACTGTTTCATCTGTTCCATTAATAAACTACCATTTGTTTACCCATTGTCCACTTTTTTACTTTTATAAATAATACTAAAATGAGCACATTTATAAATTGTTTCCTTGGGTACATATATAAGAGTTACTCTGTATATGGTATACATTTTCAATTAGAACTGCTGGGTTCTGGGATATACTTATTTTCAGTTTTAATAGATTTTGCTATATTGCTTTATAAAATGGTTGGCTTAAATTTTAAATCATCTCTACTTTACAAATTATTGCATACTTTTCATTAGTCCTTTCTATAGAATGTTTCTTGCAAATAGATAATTTGGTTCTTTTTGTTTGTTTGTTGTTGTTGTTGTTGTTGTTTTTTATATTTTATTTATTTATTTGACAGACAGAGATCACAAATAGGCAGAGAGAGAGAGGAGGAAGCAGATTCCCTGCTGAGCAGAGAGCCGGTCGTGGGGCTCGATCCCAGGACCCTGGGATCATGACCCGAGCTGAAGGCAGAGGCTTTAACCCACTGAGCCACCCAGGCGCCCCTGTTGTTGTTTTTTAAAGATGTTTTTATTTATATATTTGAGAGAGAGAAAGAGATCATGAGCACAGAGGGAGAGGAAGGGGAAGAAGCAGACCTCCCCACTGAGCAGAGAGCCTGACAATATGGGGCTTGATCCCAGGACCCTGAGCTGAAGGCAGATGCTTAACTGACTGACCCACCCAGGCACCACAGTTTGTTATTTTTTAAGTTTTATTTATTTGAGTAATCTCTACACCCAACATGGGGCTCAAACCCATGACCTCAAGATCAAGAGTCTCATGCTCCTCCAACTGAGCCAGCCAGGCACCCCTAGTTCTTTTTGTATCAAAGTATTGCCCATGCTTTTTCATGCTGTCATCACAAATCTGTTTTTTCTTTTGACTATCCTTTCTTTATTTTTAAATAGGAGATTCATATGGGACACTGTGTGAATCTGACTGATGAGGCTGTAGAAGCTGTCCTCACTTGCTGTCCTCAGATACGTATATTACTCTTCCACGGATGCCCCCTAATAACAGGTTAGTATGATAGACTGGGTGGGTTCAAATCTTGGCTTCATCTTTTAGTAACTGTGTGATCTTAAGTAGACTATTCAACGCATTCCATTGTTCAGTTTCCTCATCTGGAAGATGGATATATTAGCAATACCTACCTCATAAGCTTAGTCATGATAATTATCTGACAGCACCTTATATGGTGGCTAGCCCATAGTGACAACTCAATAAATGCTAGTCATGATGATGATGGTAGTGGTCTTGATATTAAACATGATGTTTTACGTAGACAAAAAAAAAAAAATCAGGTTTATACTATTACATCTATTAAATATGCTAAATGACCTGTTGACTCTAATCTCATCAAACTATAGCCATTGAGATTCAGACCAATTTGGACCCTTCGGCTAATGTGATACATACTTCACTGAAGGAGAACAAAGTAGTCACAGCCCATTAGACCTGCATAAGAGACATGATACTGGAAATAAAAAGTGCAGCATAGGAAATATAGCCAATGATGTTGTATGGTAACAGGTGGTAGCTGCATTTTTGGTGAGCATAGCATAATATATTGAGAACAATTTGGATTCTTAAGCTAATATGATACTTCACTGAAGGAGAACAAAGTAGTCACAGCCCATTTGTTCTGTGTAAGAGCCATGATACTAGAAATAAAAGTACTGCATAGGGAATATAACCAGTGATATTGTTGTATGGTGACAGATGGTAGCTACATTTGTGGTGAGGATAGCATAATATAGATATTGAATCACTATATTGTACACCTGAAACTAATATAATATTGCATATCAACTATACTCAAAAAAAGTTTTTTTTAAAGAAAAAAGGACATCTGGGTGGCTTAGTTCATTAAGTATCCAACTCTTGATCTCAGCTTAAGTCTTGATCTCAGGGTTGTGAGTTCAAGCCCTTTGTTGGACTCCATGCTGGGTGTGGAGCCTACTTTAAAAAGAAAGGAAGGAAGGAAGGAGAAATAAAAAGAGGAGAGGGAGGGAGGGAGAAAGGGAGGGAGAAAGGAAGGACCACTAAAGATAGTAAAAGAAAAGATTTTACCTTTAAAAATATTTTATTACTTATAAAATCCAATAGACAGATAATCGTAATGTATAAGAACATAAATTTTAAAATTGTAAAAATATCACTTTTGTGTCATAATTTATATAAAATAATGAATAAAATACTATATTATTGTGGGGAAAAAAGAGCCATGATACATACAACTGTGTCCTGAAACCACATTTTTGCATTATGCCTGCAGTGGCCACATACCACAGTATAACCTATACCTCACTTGGAAGTCAGCACTGATGCCCAGTCCTTCCAGCTCATTTCTCTGATTACAGTCTAAACAGTTACTCCTCTAGGCTGAGTTATGATCCTAGAAGTCCTTTTAACAACCTCTGTTCTTTCTTATGTTTGGACTGTCAATGTAAACCAAGTATACAATGTATTTGGTATCAGTGACATCTATTACGAAGACTAGATCTTTTGAGCCAAGACACTTCTCAAAAAACTAAAGCCATAAAGGACATTAGAAACTTAACAGTGCTTACCTCCAAGGAAAGTTGTTCAGGGACAAGAGTAGGAAAAACCCTGTACTATACACCCTTTGTACCTTTTGAATTTTCTATCATTGGATGGTTTTATCTATTAAAATTAGTAATAATAATTTAAAGAAAATCACTTAGAACAAGAAAAAGTCATGGGACTGAGTGCAGGAGATTGGTACTTGCATACATTATCCTGGGATTTGTGAGAAGGCCAACAGAGGTTCCCTGGTCATCAAACAAGGCAGAAAATTGTATTCTAACCAGTAGGCTCTTATTTTAAGTTAGAGGAGACCACAGTATACAGAATGTAATAAGAGCAATCTCTGATAATCTTTCCAGAATACCAATCAAGGTGTGTAAATCTATCCACTGAGCTATGTGTGCATTTGATCAATATATTGAACAAGCAAGGGGTACTTGTAAAGTGATTCTATTTTCTTCACACTACTTTATTACAAATCTGCTCTAAAGAGACTAATTTTTCCCTACTGCCAGATAAAATCTTAGGTGCCACTGACTTATCCTTCTCAGGTAATTAAAATGTCTTGCCATTCCATGTCACTGAAACCTCTCATTTCAGTAATTAAAATGTCTTAGGTCCATGCAGTACTCCAAACAAGCTCAAGTTAAAGCTTTTGCTCCCTCCAGTCAGCTCAGATTTGGCTGCAATGGGTAAGGGGACGTTCTTGGCTTCTGTATTTTACCATTCCTCACTTCTCTTCTTCCTTCCCCAGCTTTCCCATATGGTTTCTGATCCTACCAATGTTAGTACAAGTTGGGACTGGGATAAGTAGGAACAGAGGTACTGGAAGGGAAAGTTTTGACCAATCCTACTGTGATCAGGTGTCAGCACTCCAGGCCCTATGGGTGAGCTGATCCATCCTCTCTCAGAAGTGGGGCACTTTTGGGGTTCTTCAGGGTCTACTTCCTACCAGCCCTTCATCATTGCATATACCTCCTATCTGCAGTTCTTTTGATTCAAGCCAGCATGTCTCTTCCAGTTAGTAGCTATTATTTTCTTCTTCTGTCCCCAGGCATGCAGCAATATACCTTCAGTCTCTTTCTGCTCAGGTTTCCTAACTTAGCTGGGTTGCTTTCTTGAGCAAAATATAAGGCAACCCCTTGGCAGCCCTCATATGACCACAGGAAACACATACTTTAGGCAATGACAGTACAGGTACGTCCCAACCTCAGTCTTCCCTTTAGCTTCAGAGACTCTTGCCATAGCCTTTTGCCCTTAGTTTTCTCAGATGTGGGTCTGATATTAGCGTCCTGTGTCCCCCAAGCTCCAAGGGACATATCAGACTCTCCAACCGATCTCCTTAGAGTTTCCTTTCACTAGGCTTGAATGGAAAAGTAAGCACCGCCAACCCTCTTTCCAGAACTGTCTTCAAAGAAATCCTTTCTTCAACTTCCAACTCTCTGTCCCTTCTCACTGTAACACTTTTGTATCTTTGAATGGATGAAGTGCCATGGATTTCAAAATCAGATTTCAGCCAAGCATTTGCAAGTCATATACAGGTGGTCTTGAATTTCACTGGAATAAGAGAGTAGCTGGTACCTCTAGTCCTGGAACCTTAGCTGAAATAGTTCTATTAAAGTTCTGTTATATTTGTCTCAGGACAACTTGGGTGGCAACATATTATCAAATCAACCTTTGCTAATTTTACCTTCATTATCTTTCTGGTTACCCAGTGGACACTCTTCTTTGATATTACCCCCAAACTCAGTAAGTGGTCATTTCTTAAAGGTTAGTTGCAGTGTGGAAGGTGAAAATATATCAATAAAATTTTTATACACTCACATTACAGTCCACTGGTCTGTCTTGTATTTTGATCAGATCTTTTACCCATACGTGATTTTGCAATGTCATGCGTTGGTAGTTTGGAAAATATTGGTTCTCTTAGTAATATGGATCTTCCAATGTCTACACATTTTATTATAGCAAAAAAAAAAATCACATTTGTTAATATGACCATTAGATAGTTGTCAAGTTAATAATGGCAGCTACAAATTTTCCAAAATCCATTTGAAAGCTAAAATTTTATCATTGGCAACAAACTCTGACATTTGTTTTCTTTGAAGTAATAGGCTGGGGTGCCTTGGGTGGCTCACTGGGTTAAGTGGCTGCCTTCTGCCCGGGTTATGATCCAAGGGTCCTGGGATTGAGCCCCACACTGGGTTGCTGCTCAGTGGAGAGGCTGCTTCTCCCTCTCCCTCTCCCTCTGCCTGCCACTCTGCCTACTTGTGCTCTCTATCTCTCTGTCAAATAAATAAATAAAATCTTTAAAAGAATTATTTGAAGTAACAGGCTCATTTTGCTCTTTTTCAGGAATAATCTGTGCTGGCTAGGAAGTGGGTGGGGAGACAGGGTAACCAGGTGATGGACATTAAGGAGGGCACTTGAGGGGCGCCTGGGTGGCTCAGTGGGTTAAGCCGCTGCCTTCAGCTCGGGTCATGATCTCAGAGTCCTGGGATCGAGCCCCGCATCGGGCTCTCTGCTCTCTAGGGGAGCCTGCTTCCTCCTCTCTCTCTGCCTGCCTCTCTGCCTGCTTGTGATCTCTCTGTCAAATAAATAAATAAAATCTTAAAAAAAAAAACCTGAAAACAGACACACAAAAGTAAGACTCAACAAAGCAACAAATCCTTTCCTTGAAATGATTAAAGTGGTAAAAGAGATTTAATTATAAAAAAAAAAGGAGGGCACTTGATGTAATGTGCAGTGGTTGTTACATGAAACTGATGAATCACTAAATTCTACCTCTGAAACTAATAATAGACTCTATGTTGATTAATTTATTAAAAAAAAAAAGAAATAGTCTGATAAGTACACAAGTCTGAACAACCTTTGGTTGTCAGCTGTCCTTTCAAGTAAAAATAATGTTGCATGAATAAAGTGACTATCCTAGCTCACAACCCTAAAAGGGTTTCAGACTGTAGGATCTATAGACCACACTTCGAGAACCATTGCTTTATAGTAAAGAACAATTATCAGTTAACGTCAGCAGTTAGAGCAGGAACACATTATCCCTTTTGGATCACTTCTTATATTTTCATGTGGCTTTACTAGAAGTGAAAGTACACCCTAAGATGACAGGAGTTCAAAATACTTGGAACAGAGTAACAATAGTTTTGACCTAGAGGATTATCTAGGCCAGCAATTAGCAACTGTTACTGCTATGTAAATGAATCAAAGATGGCTTCTATGTAGTTTCTTTCTTTCTTTCTTCTTTTTTCTTTCTTCCTTCCTTTTTTAAGATTTTATTTGAGAGAGAGGGAGAGAGCATAATCAGGGGAGGCAATAGAGGGAGATGCAAGGGGCTTGAACCCAGGACCCCAGGATCATGACCTGAGCTGAAGGCAGACACCTAACCAACTGAGCCACCCAGGCACCCCTATGTAGTTTATTTCTTGATAGCATATTGGGACTATTAGTTCAAAAAGCCCACCAACATCTAAATCTTAATTCAGTCAGTGATTTTCTTTTTTTTTTTTTAAGATTTTATTTATTTATTTGACAGATAGAGATCACAAGTAGGTAGAGAGGGAGGCAGAGAGAGAGGGGGAAGCAGGCTTCCTGCTGAGCAGAGAGCCGGTGTGGGACTCAATCCCAGGACCCTAGGATCATGACCTGAGCCAAAGGCAGAGGCTTTAACCCACTGAGCCACCCAGGCACCCCAGTCAGTGGTTTTCAATACAGCCTAAAGAAGCAGAGTTTTAGCTATCTACAGCTGCCTGTTTTGCATACCCTGAAAAACTGCACTCAAGCCACTCTTGCCCTTTGGCACTCTCTGACCTAGAGACTCCTTTATCTTGATGCTAAGCAGCAACGTCATGGCACATAAACTTCCTCTCCAGTCCTCTGGGAATTCCTTTAACCTCCTTTCCTTCTCAGTAGTGCCCCTCTCCCCCAAACACACATTGTTGTCTTTGGAAGGTATCATGTTGTGAGGGACTTCTGAAAGCAAATCTGTCAAAGTGCTGCCCAAATAAAGCTTCTTGTGTCCTACTGCCACCTTGTGGTCGTATCTTTTTCTTTCCTCTGCCCTGAAATCCCTTAACTATAGTGACATCATATGATGTTCTAGAAAATACCAGAGGTATAGTGTTGGAGCTTAGGGCAGGCCATCCCCAAAATAGGCCATGGAGTATTTTTATTATTTTGAATTAATGTTAATTAAGAAACAGCCAATACAAGAACACTCTGACCTTCTTTGGTCTCCCAAAAGTAGGAAACAAATCTCCCATGTGACTGGTACCCTCCCTGCACCAGGAGCTAGAAAGACATCCTTATCATCAGAGATGGGGAATTCAGGGCCTAAGAAGTTTATATAAACAACTGTTATTACTTTTACTAATTTACTACCACAGCCTCAATTCTGTTTAGAATTCCTTATTAATTAAATCTCTTAAACATAAATTTTCTTTGCCCTGTCAGGTCATCAAAAATTTGTTTCTCTGTCTAAAAAGTATAAAAGCTGTCTGTCTTGGTCACTTCTTAGGTCCCATATCTATAAGACCTCCATACATGCAAATTAAATTTGATTTTCTCCTGTTAGTCTATCTCCTGTTTAATTCAATGAGCAGCCAGAAGAATCTTAAAGGATAGAGGGAAATTTTTCTTCTCCAACAATAGCATAGAACAAAAAGTGGCTTTTTTTTTTTTTAAAAGAAAGATTTTATTTATTTGTTTATTTTAGAGAGAGAGTATGCAAGAGCTGGGGGTGGGCCAAGGGAGAGGGAGATGGAGAGAATCTCAAGCTGACTCCACACTGAGCTTGGAGTTCAATACAGAGCTCAGTCTTCTGACCCTGAGATCAAGACCTGAGGTGAAAACAAGAGCCCAATGCTTAACCGACTGAGCCACCCAGACACCCCAGAACTAAAAACGTTTGTGTATCCAAAAAGTTTGAGAAATGCAGCATACTGCTATAATGAATGTTAATTTATCAAAGGGTCTGAGAAATTTTATAGCTAAGAAACTTTTCTAAGCATTTCCCCCAAATTTTTTAGCACAGAACATTTTATGGACCTCAACTTGCCCTTGTGTATAATTGTGAGTCATAAAATTGGGAGATCTGATAACAATCCAAAAGAGTTCATATATGATTGCTTTATTAATAAAGGTTCATAAAGAGAAGAAGCTGAAGTTTTTCAACTACCCAGATCATTTCTACTCTTCTTCCTTTCCTGGAAGAAGTATACAACTACCATTGTATGCTTTTGCTACCATCATTAAATGAAAATAAAATGGGGTTATATATTCACCTTATATTTAATTTTTATTTATTTCTTCTCCAAAGAAATAAATGATTTCATTTAGCAGGTTGGCCCAGTAAATGAAAGTTTTTTCTTCTTTTGATAATTTATGTAACATTTTTCCTCCTGCTTATATATTTATGTGGTTGCTTATATATGACTATATAAGACAATATGATTTACTTTCCATAAAAATATATGTACATAAGTATGTTCAGTTATAATCATCCTTAAAGCAATCTGACCCCCAAATTGACAATGTTATTATAGTTTCCCCTCAAGGTCCCTAAATTAATAGGTTTATCTTCTCTATCATAATTCTAAGCATTTTTCTTTTTATTTCATGACCCTAAAGTTGGACTATAAACAGAACTCCACATTATAAATCATGCCTTGAAACTATTTGAAACACCTGATTTTATTTCTGCAGAAAAGAAGATAAAAACTAAACTGCTATTTAAGATATTGTAAAGTCTAATTTCTTAGAAAGAAAACTGCAGGTCCAAGGTAGAGTCACCTGCCCCAGTGCAGCAAACTTAGACTTAACTGAAGTTTCAGTTTCTCCAAGGAGTGAAATTTTAAGACCATCAATGTAAAATTTCCTGGTAAACACCAATGAGGTGATCTGTCGCATGAGCCCTCCTCATCCCCCCCAAAGAAAGGTGAGGTAATTGACCTAATAGAACCCTTTGCCTTTCCCTCTATGAGAAGGTGACCTTGACTGAACCAATCCCTACTTTTTTTTTGCTAATAACTTCTTGCCCTACTCTCCTTCCTATAAAAATCTTCCATTCTGTACAACTCCTTAGAGCTTCCCTCTGCTTGCTAGATGGGGTGCTGCCTGATTCATGAATCAATTAATAAAGCCTATAATTTACTTGGCTGAATTTTGTTCTTTGACACAATATACTTTTTCTAGATGTTATAGAAGCAGGAAAAATAATTTTACAACTTGTTAAATTCTTTTAAATTCAGTTATGCCTGCAATGATTATCACTAAGTTCAGCTCACACACCTTTACTAATCTCCTACAACAGACATGCATTTCAGTTTCTCATAATTATCTATACATGTTTCACAGTATTTATGGGCACAGAGGTTTAGATTTTAGAAGGACAATAAAGCAGTTAGACAGCATTGGATTTAATTTACATTTTACACTGAAAGGCAGGAAAAACCAACAGGAAATCTGCCCTTTTTGATTGAATGGATCCAAATTTTAGTTATATGTGAGGATTTGTTTCATCCTGATTACTATACAAGGAGGTTCTTTACTTAGACCCCTAGATCGTAAATATGTCAAGATTTTCCACTTAGAGCCCAAAACAAATGTATTTTAAGACCCAAGTAGTTTGCTTCAGAGTTTTCTTTAATTAAAGTTTATTCCTTGCTTAAAGGACAACTCTTTTTATTATTTTGTATTTTACTTTTTCTAACTCCTATATCATTTGTTTCCTCATCATGATTTATTCATTCATTACTGACTCTGTGCCACAGAACTTCTTTATTCTAGACACTGTAATGAAGCATTGGAACTTTGACCATTGTTTGTAAGAATCTGCCAGACTTAGTTTTTTCACTGTGTATTCTACAAAAACATTTAAATTACATTTTCCTTGATCATTTGAAAAAGTTAGTTAATTTCTATTTCCCACAATTTCTTCTTTTTCTTGTTGTTCTAAAAGCCCTTAAAGTGATCTCTGTCTATATTAATCATAGATATTGAGAGATGGTAAAATCTTCCTTAGACTTCATCTACACAATACCCTTGTTTTAAGGATAAGGGAAGAGAGAATGACCTTAAGTGGAAATACTTGGTACTAGAACTCGAAGTAAAAACTTAAGTCACCCGTCCAAAATTCTTTCCCCAGTGAAGCAATTTCCTGTGCCTTGGTGTCAAGTGGCTTAACTATTACTAGAAAAGGGAGGGGGGTGTCTGGGTGGCTCAGTGGATTAAGCCTTTGCCTTAGGGTTTGGTCATGATCTCAGGGTCCTGGGATGGAGCCCGGCATCTCAATGGGCACTCTGCTCAGCAGGGAGCCTGCTTCCCACACACCCCCCACCCCCGCCTGCCTCTTTGCCTACTTGTGATCTCTTTCTGTCAAAATAAAGAAATAAAATCTTAAAAAAAAAAAAAGAGGGAAATAGAAAAGTGACATCAAGCAACAGAAGTGTGATTTGTACTGATGACTTTTTGAGTCTTTTTCAATCTTGAGAGTCTGTGTTCAGAAGGGTGGTAGAATATGCCACCCCAATATGCTTCTTTAGAATAAGGATTTTTTTGAGCTGATTATTTTTGAGAAACAGCAGACTCTAGGAAAGCTCTGAATAAGGAGCAGAAGTTGTTAGGGTACGGAGTCGACCACCCCTCAATTAGACAGAGAACACTCTCGATAATGCAAGTCACACAGCAAGGTTTATTTCCAGCTAGCTGGGGTCCAAGTATCCGCCCGGTGCAGTGGGTTTCAACAAGGACCCCGAGCACTCAAAGCCAAGGGTTTATATAGCATTTTTAAGGCACTTTTTCATAGCTACATACATATCTTGCACCCCACTTTGACAGTTTAACTTTGTTTAACCTTTTGCCACCCTGGCGTCACCCTGGCGGTTAAGTGAGATTTAGGTTTAGAAGAAATTTAACTTTATTTACATTTCCTTCTGCCTCAGCCTTCTTCAGTTTTATGGTGGGGAGGGCGAACTTAGGCCTCGAGGTACTGAGCCATTTGTCTCTGGAAACTGGGCCATTGAAGAGATAGACTTTTTGTTGTAAATCAGCAGGACATTTGCAAACCAAGGGAGACTCCTGTCTTGGAGGACTGTGATCTCTGCAAGTTAACCATTTGTTTTCTTTAACATCCGGTCCCTGTGGCGCCATCACCTAACCGCCCTGGTCGTATATGATTAAGTTGTTTCTTAGGTTTTAGCTACTTTCTCTTATCTCAAATTATGTGTGCCGTGTGGGCTGGTTAGGGACGCTCAGTGAAATGGCTTCCCGGCCTTCAGGATGGCCATTCTTATGCTAACCCACTCTTACAGTGCAAGGTGCCGGCTTTTGCTTTACCAACATGGCTGTACTTATGTCAGGGCTAGACTCGAGGTGGGTACAGCCTTGTTTTTCTTGGCCTCCTCACCTGGAGCTGGTTTCCAGGACTTGTTTTTAAGTCCCCTGAGGGAAGGGGAGCAGGGACAGTTTAAGGGTTAAACAACAAAGTTATTGTTTAACCTCAATGGAAGCCTCTGGCTAAAAGAAAAATATAAAATAGGTCCTTACAAAGTTACCCTTTTATAAGAGAAATTTGCATTTATAAAGAAAAATCTCCGTCTTTAACTATCTCCCTCTCTATACTAGGAAAAAAAGGGCAACTCTAAATCACAAGAGAATCACAACAAAACAAAGAACAACCGAGACACCGACACAAATCTGTATAGAAAACCATACCTTTACTTTTTACTGTGCTTTTTCTAATAACCTCCTACAGTTTGATCCCTTCCCAACCCCTCCCCCCAACATCTTTCTTTTGTCTTTAGCTGAAGTTGGTATTTAAGGTGGTGGCTAGGGCCATCTCAGGGAGTTTACTCATTTTCCCCGGGGTATCTCTCATGTATGCATGAAGTATACATATTGATAAACTGTTTTTCTCTGGTTAATCTAATCTTTTATTATGGGGGGGGGGTCTCAGCCAAGAACTCAGAAGGATAGAAGGAAAATTACTTTTCCTTCCCTACAGTTTCTACAGTGTTCTGGCAAGGGATCACTAAATACTTGGAGAATCCACAGTTTCTCTTTATAGCATAATAAACTCACAGGCATTGATTATTCCTACTATTCAAAGTCATAATCCTAAATACTCTGTTTTCTTCAGAAAAAGGTGCCTGAGCAGACTTGGAGTAATGTAATACTGCCATCTAGCATCAAAATTTCAAAATTACCTAAAAATATACTGTATGGTTTACTGGAGGGAAAAATGTCATCCTATTTATGTATAATAATAAATTTCTATAGAAGGATGACACAAATGCGGTCAGAAAACAGATATGTATGTATGTTTGATAACATGTTCATAATCAGTAAAAATGCCAAAATAATTTAAAAACACCAACCACCAACCAAAATGAAATTGGGAAGTATAAGTTCCCAATTTAATTTTTCTTTTTAAAATTGTATTTGTTGCTCTGGGTCTCTTGAATTCCCATATACATATTAGTATCATCTTGTTAATTTCTAAAAAAAAGAGAGAGAGAGAGACAACTGGGATTCTGGGAGAGATTGCATTGAATCTGCAATCAATTTAGAGAGTATTGTCATGTTAGTACTATATTCTGATTTATGAACACAGACAGATGTCTTTCCACTTACTTATATCTTGAATTTCTTTCAACATTGTTTTGTAGTTTTCAGACTAAGTTTTTCACTTTTGTTAAATTTATCCCTAAGTATTTTATTATTTTTGATGGTAATATAAATGAAATTCTTAATTTAATTTTTGGATTGGTCATTGCTAGTGTATACAAATATATTTGATTTTTGTATATTGATCCTGTACTGTGCAACCTTGCTGAACTCATTTATTAGTTTTAATTTTTTAGTGGATCCCTTAAGACGTTCTGTAATTATACAGGACATTCTATATGAATTACATAATGTACAAATAAAAATAGGTTTACTTCTTTCCTTCCGACATGAATACCTTTTATTTCTTTGCCTTCCGAAATTTCCTTGGCTGAAACCTTCAATGCAATGCTGAATAGAAGGGGGGGTGGGAAGAATAGGGAGACCTGGGTGGCTCAGCCAGTTAAGTAGCTGCCTTCAACTCAGGTCATGATCCCAGGGTCCTGGGGTCTGGCTCCCTGCTCAACGGGAAATCTGCTTCTCCATCTCCCTCTGCCCCTACCCACCCTGCTTGTGTGTGTGTGCATGCATGTTCTCTAATAAATAAATAATCTTGAAGAAGAAGGAGAAGAAGAAGAAGAAGGAGAAGAAGAAGAAGAAGAAAGAAGAAGAAGAAGAAGGAGGAGGAGGAGGAGGAGGAGGAGGAGGGGAAGGAGGGGAAGAAGAAGAAGAGGAGGAAGAAGAAGAAGAAAGGGCAGATATCCTTGCCTGTTTCTCATCTTAGGAGGAAAACATTAGTCTTTCATCATTAAATATGAACTTTAGTTCTTTCATATAAGGTTGAAGAAGTTCCCTTCTATTCCTAGTTTGTTGAATGTTTTTACACGAGTATTGTCAAATGCTTTTTCTGTGTCGATTGAGATGATCATGTGTTTTTTTGTCCTTTATTCTAATGATACGGTATATGTCATAGGCAGACTAGTACCCCCAACCAAAGATGTCCACATTTTAATGCCCAGAACCTGAGTATGTTACATTCCACAAGGCTGCAAATGGAACTAAAGTTGCTGATCAGTGGACTTTAAAATAGGGAGATTATCCTGATTATCCAGGTGGGCCCGGTAATCATAAGGGTCTTTATAAGGGAAGGAGGCAGGGGGAAGGAGAATCGAAGAGTTGGCAGCATGAGAAGGACTCTGTCCACTGTTACTCATTTTGAATATGGAGGCATGCAAGGAATGTGGTGGCCCCTAGAAGCTGGAAAAGTCAAGGAGGTGAATTATCTCCCTTGAGCCTCCAAAAAGAAGTGCTGATCCAGATTAGCCCAATGAGGTCTAATTTGGAATTCTGACCTCCAAATTATACAATAATAAATTTGTGTTGCTTTAAGTCACTAAGATTGTAGTAATTTATTACAGTAGCAATAGGAAACTAATAAAGTATATTACATTGATTGATTTTTCAGATGTTAAACCAAACTTTCATTCCTGGGATAAATCCCAGTTGATCATGGCACACAAGTTTTTTTAATATATTGCTAGATTTGATTTGCTAGTGTATTGTTGAGGATTTTTGAGTATATATTCATTAGAGATGTTGGTCTATAGTTTTGTATATGTGTGGTGTCTTAATTTGGCTTTAGCATCAGGGTAATACTGGTCTCATAGAATGAGTTGGGAAGTACTCTCCGTATCTGCTATTAGTAAAGCCACTCCAGCTTTGTTATAGTTACTGTTTTCATGATATAACTTTGTCCATGCTTTTACTTTCAATGTATTTGAAACCTGTCTTTAATCTAGATTTCCTATATAATGGATTTCCTTTATAATAAATGATATTTTTATGGCAATAAAACTGCACTTTTTCTCTTATGAGCTGCTATTTTTGAAAAATTAGCTGCTGATGTAAACTTTTGTTTTTTTAAGTTTAATTCCTTTTCATTTTCATATACTCTGGTTCTCTATTTTGCACTAAGTCTTGGTATTTGGGCTTCTTTTTGGTTTGTTTAAAAGAAAATTTAGAGAGTGCCTGGGTGGCTCAGTCATTTAAGCATCTGCCCTCAGCTCAGGTCATGATTCTAGGGTCCTGGGATCAGAGCTGCACATCAGGCTCCCTGCTCAGTGGGGAGTCTGCTTCTCCCTCTGCTCCTCCCCTGCTTGTGTTCACTCTCCCTCTCTCAAATGAATAAATATTTAAATATTTAAATAATTAAAAAATAAAATTTAGAAACTGTATGTTGGACCCACTTTTTTTTTTTTTTTTTCTATTGGTTTGTGAAATCTATAACTCTAACAACCACTAAACTAGAAAATTTCCAAGACTAGTTTGGAGTGCTGTTGTATACACAACATAGGCTGTTTCTATTAAACAAGTTTAGTAAACTTATGAATAATTTTTAAAGTAGTAACATTTTATCAGTATTTTTGCTTTAACTCGTATTTTTTTAAACTTTTAAAAAAATTTTTATTTGTTTATTTGACAGACAGAGTTCACAAGTAGGCAGAGAGGCAGGCAGAGAAGGCGGGAGGGGGGGGGGAAGCAGGCTCCCCGCTGAGCAGAGAGCCCGATGTGGGGCTTGTTGTGGGGCTTGATCTCAGGACCCTGGGATCATGACCTGAGCTGAAGGCGGAGGCTTTAACCCACTGAGCCACCCAGGCCCCTTTAACTCGTATTTTTTAAAAGATATTATAAAATTGACTTTGCAAAAGAAATGTAAACCATATTAAAATCACTACTATACATTGAGAATTGAGAATAATTGAGAACCATCTAAAAGTCCAATAATATGGATTGGTTAAATTATAATGAATTCATGTTTTACTTATCTATTAAAAATCATGCTTTATAATAGTATTGTGTGACATGGAAAATGTTTACCTCTAGGTCAAGTTGTCCTATTCTAGTAATTGCTCCCTCCCCTAGCCATTTTGGGTATGTTGCTGCTTCCCAAATTGTCTTATCACATCTATTGGCTTTCTCTAATCCTGCTCACTCCTTTGCACCCAGTTGCTTTGTTAATCCCTGCTCAAGCACACCATGTTAGTGTGTCTGTTGCCTGCCAGGACCATGAGAAAATTTATACACAGGTTAATGGTGACATTATAGCTTTAATCTCTGGCTGGTGAAATTAAGACAAAATTACAGAGAAAATGATGAATGCCTAATTTCAAGTATTATTATGATATGTGCACTGCAGCTGATAATGAGGGTTACCACTAATTAAATGTTTTGTTATTGTTATTTATATATCATCCCCTTTAATCTTTTCAATAACCCTATGAGGTATCATAGTTATCATCCCTAGTTTATACATGAGGACAAATTAAATATCTTTGATTATTGTGAATTAATATATTGTCATTGTTTTCTTTTGTAGATCATTCACGAGAAGTCCTGGAGCAATTAGTAGGCCCAAACAAACTAAAGCAAGTGACATGGACTGTTTATTGATGCTTATTGAAGCTTTTCAAAGCAAGGATCTTTATACTACATTCCCAGGAAACAATGGTCTTAGAGATTGGCTTTCAGATAATGTGCTTTTTGCTTTGAAGTTAACAGACCCTTAAACATTTAATAGTGCTATTATCGTGTTTGTTTGCAGAGTCATTTGTTTTTGACATGGTAAGCCTAGCATGCCCTCTGATGTATTGGGGTGGGGGGGGGGGCGGGAGGGGAATATTGTGTTTGTTTCTTAAATAACAAAGTTTTAAATTACCAGTTTTTCCTGGAGATTTCCTTCTCCTACCTACCTAGTTGAGCTGCCATAAGAGAAATTTACCAGTATGAATAACTACTAGGAGAATTCTTAGTATCTCTAAAAGCGTAATTACCTTCCTACTTATTTTCTGGCTCCTACTTTCCTTAAGTATTTAAATGCTCATTGGCCAAAAAGCAAAGCTGAACATCAGGCCTATATATCCTCACAGAATTTAATATTTCAATAAAACAAAGAAATAGAATAGTTTACTGTCATAAACCCATGACATCATCCAACTCAGCCATTCAGAATATAAATGTTACTGAGACCCTTGCCCAGCCACTTCATTAATTGTCATGGCTACTTTTCCCAAATACATGCTATTGATCTATGAAACTTCCTCCTTAACAACTGCATTCAGGAAAGCGGAAGAATGAGTAAATAGAAAGTATCAATATAGAGGCTGTTTCCTAAAGATCTGTCAGTTTCATATCCTGAACTAAACAACACAGATCTTAGTTTTCAAATGAATTGCATTACTCTTTTATAATCATGAAATTCTCTGAAGTATATATAGTGTGCTTAAACCATCCCAAATTTAGTATATTCCCTGTGCCATGAGACTGTCTCAGTAGGACTTTTTTTTAAAAGATTTCCTACTTTAACTCCGATGTAGTAAAAAAGAAGGGAAGTATGGGATGGTAGATTTCTTCTACATGTTTAGAAGAGGGTTTATACAGTCAACTCTATTTCTTGACCTTACTACTAATTACTTTATAAATGCGGTATATATATATAATATATATTGCCCCTCATAGGTAGGACATATGTATATATGTGTACAATGGGTAAAGCTTGTTCCACCTATGAAATTTTTCTAAAGACAAATTCAATAAAATGTAATAGTAAACATCAAGCAAAGTTGGTAGCTTTTCCCCCTTTTGGGGAAACAAGTTTTTCAAGATCTAAAGTGTCAGCTTTTTAGGGTCTATAAGGAATTATCTTCCTAGAAGCACTTTGTAGTTTAATAGTCTTGCCTTTTTTATATTGCTGGTTGTATTAACTATTTCTGTTTAAAATTTCAGTACCCCATTCCTACCTATTTCTATCATCCTCACTTCATACTTCGACCTCTTTATTTTTCTCCTTACCATCTATCACCCTCTGGCATCTTGTCTATTTTTTATTATCTACTCCCTAGAATATAAGCTTCATAAAGACAGGAACTTTTGTCTTTTCTTCCCAGTGCCTAGAACAGTATCTGGTACATAATAAGCACCCAATATTTGTTAAATGAATAAACACACAAAAAAATGAATAAATAAAGGAGAAAAATGAATAAATAAAAATAATACCCATACTTCCAGTTTCCACTTTGATGTTATTAAGTGATTAGGAGTCCTCACTCCTGTCCCTCTAAGATAAAAGCTGAACAAACTGAAAATCATGAAGTAGTACAGTATTACGTGAATGTGGACTTGGACTAGATATGTGTATACTAGGGCAACCACTAAACACAAATTTTTAAATATGTATAATTTATATCCGAGAGGAGAGAAAATAGAATCATATAAAATTCTCAATTAAAACCAGAGAAGGCAGGAAAAGAGTGGAACACCAAAAAAGAAACAAGGAACTAGGGCAACAAATAGAAAACAGTTATAAATATGGGTAGAAATTAATCCAGCTATATCAATAACCCCTTTAAATGTGAATGGTCTTAATACAAACCTCTTTGTTAAACTATTGTTGTGGAAAATCTGAAGCAGCCGAGGAAACTCAAGCAGCACGCAGCAAAGCAGGAAGACTTAGCTTTATTATAGCGGGCAGGCCCAGCGGGATCATTTCCCAAAGGCTGAGCACCCAATAGGGTTAGGAGTGACTTTTTATGGTTACAGGTGATGGGGGATGGCAACAGGACGTTTTCACAGTCTCTCAAGGCCAAATGGCCCCTTCAAGCGGAAGTATAATCTATGCGGAGGCATCTCAGGAGAATGCTAAATCACCCCTGGGGACTTGTTTCTTTTTTTCTTAATCAAACAGGACCCGCCTCTGGTCTTTTTCTTCTGCCTCAGCAAAGCAATGAGTTGTTATCTTAACAAAATGGGATGGCCATTTGGTCTTTTCTTCTGCCCCAGCAGGAGCAATGGGGAGTAGGTGGGGGGCAGGGGCTAGGGCCCCGGGAGTCTCTATCCCATCACTATGAAGTCATTCAAGGCTCATCATTATATACAGGGTAGATTTTAAAATATCTTAAGTAACAGGCACCTGGGTGGCTCAGTCGTTAATCAGCTGCCTTCAGCTCAGGTCAAGATCCCCAGGGTCCTGGGATCAAGGCCTGCATCGGGCTCCCTGCTCAGTGGGAAATCTGCTTCTCCCTCTCCCACTCCCCTTGCTTGTGTTCCCCCTCTCTCTCTGTGTCTCTCCCTGTCAAATAAATAAATAAAATCTTTTTAAAAACAAAACAAAACAAAATAAAATAAAAAAATAAAATAAAATAAAATAAAATAAAATATCTTAAGTAACATTTGGATATCAGATCAAAGACCTTGTACCCTCCTAATAAATCACCAAAAGAGGATAACAAAAACAGGGTTTGTAGATATTTAGACTTAAACGTAAATCTTCTCTTTGTCTCATCAAGTTGACTTCCACAGTGCTCCAGAGTATAATTTACTCTTATCTTGCTGGGAAGTGCAATAACCAGGAGAGCACTCTGAATTTTCAAAAGATATTGTCAACAAAACTTTTTCCTCTCAAATATCATCTGATGCCATTGTAACCTTTAATTTCTATTAATTTTAACCAAGTCTGAATCAAAATTTAGGTTGATCACATTTAAGACCCAACATACCAATGGAAATTAGATGCACAAAAGTTGTTTCACTGGGCTGAAATAAACTCTGACTTCCAAGTTCAACAATTTCCAAATCCTCCAGAGCTGGGCTCCCAAACTCCCATCGAATTATCCCATTTTCCTATCTAAGCAACAACTTGCCCTTAACTGCTTTCTCCACATTCCCACTGTATGACTATAACTCTGATCACATCTCCCTGGTACCATAATCCCAATGGTATGCACGCGTTATTAGAAAGTTTGTATATAATGCACATGTTATGAACAACTCCAAAGCAGTGTTTGAAAACATAAGAAAGCACATTAGAAAGGCTGCATTTTATATTTCACTTGTAACATATATAATGCTGGTGTTTAGTTTTAAATTAGAGAATAAAAAATCTATAGTACAGAATCATAAGACCCAAAGGTAAAACCCGGAGACCTCCCACCCCAGTCTCCCAGGTATCTGGTATCCTCCCAGAAGACAACCACAGTTAGCAATTACTTATTTATCTTTTCAGGGATATGCTATGTATGTTGCAAACAAATGTGTATTGTATTATATATATATATGTATATATATATATATACACACATATGTGGGTACATACATACATCTTTTCATATGTTCCTCTATAAATAGTGGTATGCTATACATATTCTTCTTCACATTCTCATTTATGTCATAGGGTTTTTATTGATATATAAGATCCTGACAACCTAGACCATGTAGTGGTAGCATAACCAATTTCTAGCTAACCTTAGTGAACCATAAAGAAGCATCAAAAAGTGTCATGGTATCACTAGGAAATTCTAAAATCTTTATTTTATTTATTTATTTATTTATTTAATTTTAAAATCTTTATTTTTATCCACGACTGTCAGTTGAGGTCCTATTGTGTACCAAGTACTGTATGAGGCACTTTATTCTTTCATTTAATAAAATAGCCTTGAAGTGAGGTTTCTTAAGTTTGTTACAGTTTTATAGATGAAGAAATTAAAGTTCAGAGAGCTTAACTGGCCTAAAGTCCCAACTAGAAAGTGACAGAGTTGCCTGACTCCAAAGCCCACATACTCTGTAGCACACTAAATGCAGCTCTGATCTTTACAGGTCATTGTTTTTGAAATATAGTACTCTTCTCTATTTTGTATTGGGTCTAATTTGAAGATCCATCATATAGTTTTCTCAACTACAGAAACAGACTTCGCTTTTTCATTTTCTTTCTCATTCTTCTCTACTACTTAAGTTACATGTTGCTACCATTTTGGTACTGCCTTCTAGAATTCTATTCCTATAGCAGTAAAAGTAGAAAACTGTCAGGTAGAGATTTGCATATTTGGCATAATGCAGAATGAGTTACATGACAAAGGCTGACAAAACTTATGACTTAGTATTTTGGAAACAAGATATACATGCTTTAAACTGGAGGGTCTTTTAGCGTTAAACCCAAACATAGTTATATTCACTTGGAAGCACTTAGACAACTCAAGGCTGAAAATCCCATACTGTGCTTGTTGTCAACCCATTGTTTTCCCTCCTGGTAGGCTCTGGAAGTGAATATTCTACCACTTTGTGCAGTTGATGTTGAATGCTATGTCCACTAAACTGGGGTCGTCCAGGGTCACCAATCAGTACTCGAGTTCTGTGGGTCCAAAAGCAATTCTTCAGCCATTGATGAAGACTGTCTGCAAGGTCTTCATCATAAAACATATCTCCAAGCACAACAAGGTCCCACTTTTCTTGTTCCAAATCCAAAATGTTTTTGGTTAAAATGGGAAAAGGGTTCAGTTGGTTCAACTCACAATTCAGTATGATAGCCATTCCTGCAACTTTAAAAAGCACATAATGAATTGGTTTATGCTAGGCAGTTTTAATCCCCTATTGATTAATTTAAGTAATTTAGAAAATCTAACAATATTTTTTCCCTTTTATTGAAAGTTGTTTTTTAGGTAAAGAACATCTACCAACATAAACTATTTACTGCAATTTTCAAATATATGAGTGGATATCCTAAAAACAAAACAAACAGTACAAAACACCTAGAAATGTGGAGGTTTCAAGGAATATTTACTGATCTAATAACCAAGAGGTTTGGTTTATTATAGCTGTCCAGGGAAACAGGTCTTGGACTTGAGCAACCTGAGTCCCCTGTATAAAATAAGGATCTTGGGGCACCGGGATGGCTCAGTCCATTAAGCGTCTGACTCTTGATTTCAGCTCAGGTCATGATCTCAGAGTTGTGAGATCAAGCCCTGCACTAGGCTCACATGCTGGGCGTGGAGCCTGCTTAAGATTCTCTCTCTCCCTCTTCCTCGACCCCTCTCCACCAGATCCTCAGTAAAATTGAAAACTAAAAGAAAATCAGATAAAATTAAAACTGACTTGTCTCAACTTGGGTTTTAATGGAATAAAATCACCCTCAAAACACAAGGCCTATCTTCACTTGGGTTTTGGGTCAAATATATACAACCTACATATTTCAGGAAATCCCTTGCCCAGAAATTAACAGTAAGTGCTCCCAGCTTGGTACACTTTGGGCTATCCGACAGATATAAATACAAATCCTCTTAAGAAATATGCACTTCAATTCAGGACCCACAGGATCTTCACAGATTATGTCCCACTGAACATAAGTTCACAGTATCTGATGACAAAATATGCACGGAAATAAGCTATCATGTTGAGGCATCCATACATATTTATACTGGAAGAAAATAAAGATGAGCTTTAAATATTTTTAAATATGAGATCCTTACTAGGGTCTATGTCGTTGGCCAAGATCCTTGATGCCCCACTCATCTTGGCAGCAATAGCTGAAGCTCCACATCCACTCCCAAGATCTAACACAGACTTTCCTCTAACAACATCAGGATTATCCAAAAGATACCTAATTTGGAAAGAAAGCAAAGAACACTATCTGAGATAGAAGGTCAGCAGGAGGTATTAAAAAAAGAAAATCTTTTCTTTCTTTTTTAAGCTCTATGCCCAACATAGGGGTTGAACTCATGACCCTGAGATCAAAAGTCACAAGCTCTAATGACTGAGCCAACCAGGCAATCCCCCCAAAAATGTCTTTTTAAAATACTGAGCACTTATTATGATCCTGAAACAGTCAAGCACCTACAATATAGACCGACAAAATACTGCTATAATAAGGATTCAGTAAACTAGATTCAAAATTTAAAATTTAAAACTGATTGTCCATCATAGAGTGGTTTTACCTATAGCTTATGTTGAGTTATAATGACCTCTCTGGTAGGTACAAAGTCCAGTTCAATCAATTTGGACTGAGGCTAAACAGTTATCAAACACTGAAGATGGATGAGAAACCCTGAAATAATATATATCAACCAACACTTGACCTTACTACTGAAAAATGAAGAATATCAGGGATTATGGCAAAGTAGGGGTGTACATGGCTGTCTAAATGGAAAGCTGCTACCCATTTTTAGCTCACTGCTGCCATGTAGAAATCCTGTGTTAATCAGATACCTGTTTTTTCAAGATCAGACCTTTTTACATGAAATTTCCCAAGTTTATTTTTATTTCTTATTTTTTTTAAACTTCCCAAGTTTTAAATGTTAGCAACTGATTTTTCATTTTAAGTTTACAAGTAAAGGCCAAACAAAACACATCTGTGGGTGTACCAACTTGTGACCTCTGATTCAGTCTGTTAAGGAATTTGATTGTATTTTTATTTGAAGTTGGCAAACAATCACTTTAATAGACGTCACTGAAAATGTCAATATTTTCAAGGTATGATGTAAGTGAACATAGCTTGAAAATTTGGCAGCAACCAGAAAATCAGAATTGTTTGATAACACCTAGAAAGCTTTCCAATCATCAGGATTCTCTAAACAGCTCTACATATGCATTTATTTATTTTGCATTTAAACTATATACAACATTAATTCTGTTAGGTCATCCCACTCCTGCAAATGATAAGTGCTTATCCATTTAATTTCAGAGGTCAATAGGCTAAAGGTATAAGCAAGTTTAATCATTAAACAATCTAAGAGCAAAAGCCAGACTGAAATGCTAAATGCTCTTGCCTTTGTCTCAGCAGTTGTGTTTTAATAAAAAGCATAGTGTGATGTATGAGAGAATGTCCGAAAGAACATTTCTGCAGTGTGGGGGCTGAGGGGTGGGTGGAAGAGGAGACCTTAACAATGCAGATTCAGGGCACACCTGGCTGGCTCAGTTTGTACAGCATGCAACTCTTGGTCTCCGGGTTGTGAATTCAAGCCCCACGATTGGCATAGAGCTTACTTGAAAAAAAAAAAGAAAATGCAGATTCAAGTCCAGAGTTCAACTGAGATGTCACTAAGTCACTAGAGAAGAGGGAATCCTTGTGGGGCCCACTCACCCAGATCTCTTGTTTTTTGGGTAATTGAAAGAAGTGAGCCTCTAGGGAGGGATGGAGTGTGAGGCTCGAGGAGCAACATTTATGAGATTAAACTAGGAGAGCTGAAGGACTGGGGCTTTAAGAAACTGCACTGGCCATACTTTATGAACCATGAACCAGAGAATAGTGTGAAATTTCCAGATCATTCATAGTATCTAGGGTCTTGACAGCTGATCCTAGGGTTTCTCTTAGAGAGAGAACTATATTTGGGGAAATACATTGATAAGCCTGGAGTATGCTTAAATTGCTCCAAATTAAGAAAATAAGAATTTGGGGGTTTCACTGTTGTTTTTTTTTGTTTGTTTGTTTGTTTGGTTTTGTTTTTGTGAGGAGCAAAGAGAATGCAGAGTTGGAAGGGGCTGAAAAGAGAATCTGAAGAAAACGGGATCTGATTGGGCCTTAAAGCTTCCCATTTCAGATAGGGAAATACCTAGACAGTGCCTGGCCTCCTGGCCAGTAGATTGCCCAGTAAGGCTCGCTGTAGGGCCACAGGTCAGCTTTTTGCCACCAGAACTTGCATCTGGGCGTCAAAAGCCGCAACTGGATTTCAGGGGTGAGGCTGCCACTGCTGGTGACTTCGGTGTTCTCTTCCAGGAAAGCTTTCATCTCGGGGTCCAAAAAGCTTCCAGTTCCTCTCCAAGGGGAATGGCCCCAGGGAAACAAGGAAAGACCATTGCTTCTCACAGCTTTCAGAAAGACACCACAGTGGTTCATATGAAATGGTGCAAATGCTCTCCAAACTAGTCTCGAAGCCATCGTCCTTTTCCAAAACACAGGTTCTGTCAACGTGGCTGTTGATAAGAACTGCTGCTCCTCCTGAGGAAGGAAGGGTCTGGCTGCTACAGTAATCTCAACTGGAATCTGTGGATCTCTAAAAACAGAAATAATACTGAAAATTCCAAGGTTCACTGACACTTCCAAATCCCATTACATAGGAAGAAAATATTACAGTATAAGCTCTGTAGCAGATGATTCACAAGTGCAAGTCCATTTCAGAAGGAAATATTGGTGCATCAACTTAGGAAAATCCAACCTTTTTTTTTTTTTTAAAAGATTTTATTTATTTATTTCACAGACAGAGATCACAAGTAGGCAGAGAGGCAGGCAGAGAGAGAGGGAGAGGGAAGCAGGCTCCCTGCTGAGCTGAGAGCCCGATGCAGGACTCAATCCCAGGACCCCAAGATGATGACCTGAGCCGAATGCAGCAGCTTAACCCACTGAGCCACCCAGGTGCCCCCAAATCGAACCTTCTAAAAGGAAGTATTCTGGGGTGCCTGGGTGGCTCAGTGGGTTAAAGCCTCTGCCTTCAGCTCAGGTCATGATCCCAGGGTCCTGGGATTGAGCCCCGCATCTGGGCTTTCTGCTCAGCAGGGAGCCTGCTTCCCTTCCTCTCTCTCTCTCTCTCTCTCTGCCTGCCTCTCTGTCTACTTGTGATCTCTGTCAAATAAATAAGTAAATAAATAAATTTTTTTAAAAAAATTTTAAAGGAAGTATTTTCACAACAAAGACCTTTTAATAATTTAGAACAATAAACATACAAGCATTTGATTTTGAGAGAAAACCTCTGGAACATGCCAGTTACATAAAATAAGGTTTAAAGTTCTTTCACACACACACAAAATAAAGTTCTTTAACACATTCAATAAATCACTTACTTTTAAGCAGGCACTGTGAGCAAAGTAAGTCTCCATCTTTGGGATGCTTAGATTCTAACGGTGAGGTAGAGCTGTTACCAGGGCAAACATGGTTCTTGGCTTTATGAAGTCTTGCCAAGAGTTGTGGAGGTTACCAAACTATAATTGTGGACAAAGATATACAAATTATACTGAGTACACTCTATTTATATAACGGCTGTTGTAGCATAAAACATCAATGTAATCAAAATTCAGATTTTTTCTTTAAAACTTTATGGACTTAACTGTCATAAAAGAATATCAACTCGCAAATATCCTCCTGTAACTACCTCCGATGACTCAATTTTACCAAGCCTCGGCCGAAAAGGCTTACTCCAATAGAAAAATGCCTTGATAAGAATAAGAAAGAATAAGAAACAGCAGTTTAAACACAAACTACATGCCCAGTTATTTGGGACCTCTGAACTGTTCTGCATAAATGTTTTAAATAGTCCTGTACCCATCTGCCCAAATATTTACAGTAGGCGCCCCAAACTCAAACGCCTACCAAGGGGCCGGACTGGTGACCCTGAGTGGCGCCGCTGGTTATAACAGAGGGGCTGTGGCGACCTGGAGACTGTTTCTGAGCAGTGCAAAGGGGCCAGCAAACTGCTTCCCGGTAAAAGAACACGCTGCTAGATCTTCCAGTTTCTCAAGATAATCCAGGGCTTCACACATAAACCCCCACTTGTAAACAAAAGCGATCAATTAAATTATCAGAACACAGGGCTGGCTAAAACTCCTGCCACGCCACTTGTGTACGAGCTCAGGATAGACCTGCACTGGGTGTCATCGCCCCATCGTGCCCTCCGGATCCCAGGGTCTCTAACCGCCTCTTCTCTCTGGACTAATTCTGTTAGGAAGCGTCGGGTCAGCCCTTGAATCGCAGGAGCCGAGGCTTGTAAACACAGCCCGGCAAACAGGAGGCGATTTTGGTTTGGAACCTCAGGTCGTCTACACCCCCTTCCACCCCAGCACCAATGGAGAATTCTTTGTGCACGTGACTATGCGGGGGACACTATGTACCTGTTATTAATTGTTAAGGAAAGAAGAGGGGTTAAAAAGGGTAAGTTTCCCAAAGTGTTCCTGACGACATTATTTCCCTCCGAGGAGAACGGAACTCGGTCTTAAAGGGGCAGGCACAGTCGTCCTTTTGTCCTTACCAGGCTGGCCTATAACAGTGGCCCAGCGAAGCGCTCGCCTTTGTACGTCTTTCCTGGCATTCTTCAGAATCTTACCTGGTGCGCGGAGATCCCACCAAGCAGACAAGCTGCGCGCGACTCCGGGTGCCGAGCGTGGACCGCGCACCCCGCCCTCCTTCCCCAGCAGCCTCCCTCGGCCTTTTCCTACTTTTCTTAAAGGGGCAGGGCCTTTAGGAGAGGCGGCGCCTGACCTCGCTCTGGAAGCAAGGGACCATCAAACTCTGATTTCTGCGAGATCCAAACTGTGGAGCGTCTGCTTTTGCCAGTCACTAGTTGGAGAGGAAGAATGTTTCTCTTCCCTTCCTCCATCCTTCAAAGCTTCTTCCAGCTGCTCTTAGAATTAAATTGACATGAAACACATCAACAGAAGAAAACCAAATTGGATCTTGGAACTGTGGGAAAAAGGCCAGGTGTAGGAGAGATGCAAAAATAGAAAAATAAAAGGTTTACATGTCACCCTGAACTAAGGAGAAGGGAGTTTGGGACTTAAAAGGGAAGGAAAGTAATGCACAGAAGATGAAAAGGTATTAATGTTTACTGGGCTGCACAGAAACAAGAGGACCGGGAGAGAATTTTAACAACAGACTGCTGAATTCCTCCCTATCACACCTAGTTCATATTATGCTGTAATTATCCATGGAAATAGATTTCTTCTGGACCACATACTCTATTTATATTCTTCAGGTTAAAAAGCTTCCCTCCGGAGGCCTGGCTCCCAAGCCCTCCAATTTGGGGATGCCTGAGCCACACCCCAGGACTCTGCCTGCCACCCAGGAGGAAACCGTGCCTTTTGGAGCTGTGCAAAACCCTCAGAGCTGGAGAAACCTGCATGGACCCCCAAGGCCACCCCCACCTTCAGCACCCACTGCTGCCCACTAACCCAGAGCCTGATGCCCAGCCCCATCTCCTTCCTGGACTCTGCCCCAGGGGAGCTCCCCTCAGCGTGGGTCCGGCAGTAGTCCCAGACTGGTGAAAGACGCACCTAGAGATAAGGCCCTCCAGACACCAGGTGGGTGCACGGCCAGAATCGCTACACAACGCCCGGCCAGCTCCAAACAGCACAGTTTCCTCCTGGGTGCCAGGTGGAATCCTGGGGTATGGCTCTGGGTTCCCCAATCTGGAGGGCTTGGGGGCCAGGCCTCTGAGGACAGAAGCCTGAAAACGCAACCTAGGGTTAGGGTTAGGGCCGAGGGGCATGGCAGGCCTGATCAGGCTGAGCGGGATCGCCTGGGGACTGAGTGGAGGGCCGGGGTCAAAGGGGGCATCAGGCTCTGAGTTTGGAGCCAGGTGGTGCTGGGGAAGGTGGGAGTGGCCTCTGGGAGGAATGCAGGTTTCTCCTGCTCTGAGGGTTCCTCGGAGCTCCAAACGGCTGGTTTGCTCCTGGTGGCAGGTGGACTCCTAAGGTGGGATTCGGGGGTCCCCAATTTGGAGGGCTTGGGGGCCAGATCTCTGGGCACAGAAGCCTCACAACGCAACCATACCGTTAGGATTAGAGCCTAGGGGCATGGCAGGCCCGATCTGCCAGAGCTGAGGTGGCATCCCCAGGGGGCTGAGTAGAGGGCAGGGCTGGCCAGCATTCTGAGGTGATCTGGGCTGGGCGTGCACCTGGTGATTAGAAGGCATTCTCACAGGGTTTCCGAGGGCACCACTGGGGACCTCGGTCTGGGCCCAGGCGGCTCCCCTGAAGGCTCCTGCCATTGGAAGCGACTTTGATGGGGGTTACTGCCCAAGTCTAACGAGCATTCTGCCCAAATTGGTACTGATTTGGGCAGAATGCTCTGGAGAATTGGCTGGTGTTGGTGGCAATTGGGGCCGTGTGTGCACCCTGTGTTGGGAGGGCTTCTAGCCCTTCTAGCTTCTCTCTAGGTGTGTGTTGGGTTAGGGTTAGGCTTAAGGTCAGGTTTCAGGTCAGGATTTAGGGTCATGGTTTAGGGTCAGGGGTTAGGGTCAGGGTTTAGGGATTTGCTAGGGTTAACTTATTTGCCTTTAATACAAGATGTCCATGCTTAAATAAGACATTTTCTTAGAGTATTTTACAGTGAGCAAAGGTTAGCATGTAACCCAAATAGTTACAGAGAAGAACCAAATGTTCCAAAGTAGCACTTAAGACAATTATTTCTTGACAATTATGTTTTATGGTCAATATAATTAAAAATTGAATTCCTCTGTGACTCTTCTCCCAGATGAATTCGTGGGCCCTGTCTTTCTGGTCTTGGCTGAAAAGCATTTTCTCAGTAGACTTCCTTAATGGGCCTCTCTGAATAGAATGGCTCTCGTAGCCCTTAGCCTGCATTACTTCCTATCTTTGTTTTATTGATTATATCCCACAGTCTTTGCAAGCTCCCAGGTGGTATTATATTTGCCCTAAGAAGATACTCCATAAATATTTATTAATTCAACAAGAATGACTTTCTTTTTAATAAAAAATATTCGTGTTTTATCAGTGATTTTTTTTTTAACCACATCAGAATGTATTTGGAGAAAGCTATTGCTCTATGAATATCCATCTGTCAAGGCTGTGGCTTTATTATGTCCTGTCATGCTTCCCTGAGCTAGTCGGAGCGCTCATGACCCATGTTTGAAGCTCAGCCTCAAACCTTGTGGGTGAGTTCTGTGAAGGCTCTGGGGGATATTTGGGGGGCTTGCCCTGCTGGACACCACCATGTCATCTGGGGCCAGATGTTACACGAGCACCCTCTCTTTCCCTAGCTTTTTCCATCTTCCTCTACCCTCTGTCAGCATGTGGGTTTCCCACCAGCCATATCTTTGCAGACAAACTCTGAGATGGCCTATGGCTTGGGACTCCATTGACATCAAAGTCTCATTATAACCAGTGTCAGAGATTTCTGTGGCACTGACATGACCTTTGTTCCCGGAATATGCCCCATGAAGAGTGCCTGAGAGTCAGGGAGTCCAGGAAAGATAAATGGGTGATTGTGGCTCTAGCTAAAGCCACTCTGGGGGATCATGCCGGAGGCCACCTCCCATCTCAGTCTGGCTCTTTTGCTGATTTCCAATATGACCTAGGAGAGTCCCTTCATTGGAGCTTCAGGCTCCTCATTTCTAAAATGAGAAAATGTTTTTAGATTAATTGATTCATTGAAGACTATGGAATGAAATCCTAGGAAGTTCTGGGCAGTCTCCAAGATAGATTCTATCTCAGGAGTTCTGACTCCCATCGTCCCTGCTCCTGTTGATTTCCCTCATTGGACGCAATGGCTATTCCATGGAAATTCCCCAGGGCAACAATGGACTAGCAAGTATCTTCAGGGTATGCCCCCAGGCCATCTGATTTGGCTGAGAGGCCATGAGCAATTCTGAACCCAAACCAAGGTTTTGGCTGTGCTGCCTACTTACACACAAATAGCAGTGCCTGAATCAGGCCTTCACTGCAACAGCTGAGCTGGCTTAGTGAGGGCCTTGTCCAAGACACTAGCCCCATGATACTGTGAGGGCACAGTGAAGTCAGGAAATGCGACGAGGGATTCTACATCAGGGTAGATGATGCAAGGCATCGTTTCACAGCAAACATGACAAAAAACATTTAAATGACAGAATAGTAAGTAGTTAAACATACTCTGTATGATGGCAGTGATGGGAAAAGTGAACGATGGGGTCATAAAGGGGAATGGGAGTTCCTTGAAGCGGGCGGGAGTCGTCGGGGGGGGGGGGGGGGTGTCTCATGGAGGAAGGGACCAGGAGACTTGTCATGGGTTACAATAGTGCCGCATCAGGGTGTGCGCTCTGCCTGACCCATGACCCCCAGGGGCTTTGGGGGCATTCTGGTTCCAGAGGATCTACAGACTGCAAGTTGGCCTGAGCAGAGCCTTCGTGGTATGTCTTCTTTTTTCCTGGCTGTGGCTCTTTCTTTGCTTCTGGAGGCTGTTGATTCTCCTTTGGTTTTCCTCTGAGCTGCAGTATTTTGTGTGGATTCAGGGCTGTTAGTTGACACAAATTCTTCCTGAAAAGAAGTGGAATAGAAGTCATCCTTGTTTCCTAACTAGACCTGAATAGATTCAATAGTAATAGCCCTTTCCCAGGCCCCTGGGCCTTCATCTGCTTGCCAACTCTGAGATTTTAGAAAACATCTTCTATTCTGAACAGGTTGAAAGAATCAGTTTGGTTTTAAAAAATTCAGCAAAGTCATACTTTTCATAATCTATACAACTATCTGTAAACATTGAATGAACAAGGTTTGACAGGAAAAAGGAAGAATGGGCTTTGCAGTGGGGTTTGGGGCACTGTGTACTCACTGTTGCCGCTGTGTGGCCACTCTCCAGAGAGCACATGGCCAAATGTGTTCCCATTTACTGGATTCAAGGGAGAATAAGGCAGAAGAAAATTGGTCCCTGAATTCCTTAGCTCCTAAAAACCATCTGCTAATTTATGAGCAGAATTATACATCGAGTATCTCTTAACTAGAGATTAGGGTTAGAATCAGGGTCAAGTTACATACATTAATTATGGACAGCTTTTTGTATGTCAATCTTACCTGCCTAAGGTGTTTTTCAAAAATAAAATGGGAGAGGATATAGTCACCAAAGCACTGAGCACATTACCTGTCCCTGGAAATAGGAAAACAAACATAATTATTGCTTCATCTTAGCTGAGGACCAGGAGCTGGTCCTACAGCTACTAGGCAGGTACCATCTGTGGCCAGCTGGCCATCTCCCGCCGACACCCACACCCAGCTCAGCACATCCTCTGCTCTGCTCAAGGGCAGCAAACGGATGGACCAGGTGCAGGTGGGACTCCCTCCTGTCAGGCATGGCTTGCTTCCAACAGGTAGAGAAGTGGGCCAGCTCACATACACATGATGTGTTCTTTTGGTACCTTGCTATCTGCCTCCCCTTTCTGTCACCCTAGTCCTGAACCTTTAGCTCTGGGAGAACTTGGGTTTGCAGATTTCTGTTGACATTTCAAAGTGTAGATCTGTGTTCCTTTGTTCCCTGTCTGTGGGTCAGAGATGAAAGCAGGAAAAGTCATCATACTCTGAAAGCAACAAAAAGAAATATCAAGTGTACTCTGCCCCTGGCACCTCAGGCTTGAAAGCCGTGGCCAGCTATGTACTTCATGTTCTGCACAATCAGGTTTAGGGACTCACAGATGCATGTTAAATGAAATTTACTGAAAGAAATCTCATTACCAAAATAGAAGACAGTTTAGGGACACCATCCCTCACCCGTCCTGTCATTTTCGGTCTGACCAATGCCTGGTCACACTGACACATGTAGCCACACAAGCTCACAACTGTGACATCCTCCTGGAGCACTTCTGGTACCCCGCCTTCCAGTCTGGCCAACTCTGCACAAACCCAGTCCTCCCAAGCATCCCCCGCTGTGACATAGCTGTGATCATCCTCCTGGAGCATTCCCCGTCTCCCTGCCCCCAGGCCTGGCCAACCCTGCATACCCCCAGTCCTCCTGAGTGTTCCCTGTTGTGGCGCTTGTCACACAAGGCTGCCATTTGTTGTCTCTCAGTCTGTCCTTTGTGCTTGGAGTAGATCTCTCTCACAGGTGCCTGGCTGGATGACAAGTGGATGAATGGTTTCAGAATCTTTTGTCCTGGAACATCAGGTGTCCTTCAAAACCCTGATGAGCAGGGGGAGTCTCTGTCCCTCTGTGTTCCCCCAGGCTCAGTGGAACATAGTGTCCAGGACAAGGGATTTGGGAGTCCTCCTGGATGAGGTTTGTTCTATGAAGGTGGATTCCTTCTGAGATCATTATGGAACCACATTGCATGGCTGTTCCTGTGGGACAGAAAGCATGCTACTGTATTGTATTCTCCTTGCACACTGTGGCTAACAAAGAAGAAACACATGGTCACACTCACAAGTTTACACTTACATCTCCGTTTCTGAGCATCACTACCATGGAAACAACATGAATTCCCATTGGGCTGCAGATCTGTAGACATGCCGTTCAAGGTGTACATAGAGGAGGATGGAGATGGAGTTCTGGTTAAAAGGATGGAAGTCCTTGCCTCTGGGGGTGAAGAAATTAGATTTTACCCAGAAGGTGCTACATTCTACTTGAAGAAGTGAGATGATGTTAGGATCTTTGAGACCAGGGATCGGCACAGACTTTTCTGGGAAGTCTTCTGTAAAGATTTTCTGTTGGGTGTTGCAGGCCATGTGTTGTCTCTGACAATGACTCCACTCTTGCACTGTGGCTTGAAAGCAGCCACAGACCGTCCATAACTAATGTTCCAGGACACACTTGATTGAGAGAATATGGGGGGAGGTCCCATTTGGTCCCTGGGTGGTAGTTTCTCACACCCCAGATTTACAACATGATGGATGATGGAGGAGAGGGCTCTTCTTTTCCAGTGGCAGAGTAGTACACTGGGATCTATCCTGTCTGACCCCGGCCCCTGCACGTGAAAGGATAAAAAGATGATAGTGAGATTGGGCAACAATTAAGGCCTCAGCGGGCTATTGTTATTGATAATTTTTATGGGTGAATTCCCTTACCTCCCACCCCTTTTCCCTGTAGGCCTCGAGCTTCCCATAAAATGTTTGTCTGTGGATGAATCCCATGTAGGTATTGTTTGGCTGACTTCATCTCCATTGCCTGGCGGGTATATGTGGGTTATATACCACACAGATGCTCATCTTGTTCAGGCCAAGACCATGAGCACATTTGGGGTTCTCCTGAGGTAGCAGAGGATCTAGCATGTGTGGGCTTCAGGACGAGTTTGATAGCCCTCAGCAATGTTATGGAGCACTGGTTATGTTATGTCTGACAGCCCTCAGCAATGTTATGGAGTATGGGCCTAGTCTAGGCCACTTCTGCAGTCATGATGGAAAAGCCCGTGGCCTGGGCGGTCCACCCCATGCTTGGCTCTGCAGGCTGAGACCCAAGGTTCCTCCCACCTCATTGGCTGAGACCAGATCACATGTCCATGAATGAGCCAATCCCTGGAGCTAGAGAGTGGAGCCATGGAGATTGGCACAGGTTGTTAGGACCTCTGTTGTAATGACTTTTCTAATGGTCATGGTGACAAGATCTTCTGGGATGCATCTGTTAATAAAACAAATATTAATTTCTGACAGCAAGTGGGTCCAGTGTGCTGGCTTAGCACCTAGCATCTCAGTCCCAGCACCTTAGTACTACTGTACTACTCTGCAGAGACAATGGCTGAGAATGAACAAGATGAATGGAAACTGGTCTGGAGGGCATAAGGGAAGGGTGTGTGTGTGTGTGTGGGGGTGGATTGGGGATAATAGTTCTGGCCAACTTCTTTCTCCAGATTATCTAGGTTCATGAAGGTGCGGGGAATCTGTGGTGTTTCACACCTGACCATTTTGCAGATGGAGTATATGGCATATATGGCAAGACTTGTTCCAAGTATTCTCTAGTTGGTATGGAAGTCAGAGAGAGCAGCACACTCCATCTGCTAGGATAGGTTGGAGAGGCTGAGTGTTCTCAAGAAGGTGTCTGGCTTTCTCAGGGCTCACCATGAGTCTGCACACAGAACTGATGAGGACCATTCATGGTTTTGTTCCAAGAATGGAGTATGGGAAAAATGCAGTGCCCTGTGTAATCCCGGGCAGCAGACAGACCTGGAGTCCTTGATGGTACTTCGTGGGAATGATGGTGATCTGCAGCATCTGCTTCACGAGATGCCTGTCCTTTATTGAGTTCTGGGTGTGGTTTGTGTGACTTTGTCCTGATGGCTGGGATTTCCAAGGAGTGGGATTTTTTGGTTTCACTATAAGAGTTGGTCTCCTGGAAGTGGGCAGGTCCCATTCTGCTGCTGAGAAGTGTGTCTCTAGCAGTTGGAGTGTGTATTACAAGCCTAGAGGTCAATGGTGAGGTGGTTATGGTGGTCAGTGGGCTATTGTTATTGATAATTTTTATGGGTGAATTTCATAGGATGAGATGTTAGATCTTATGGCTAGGGATCCTCATTGAATGTCCATCAAGGGTGCTTTTTTTGAGTTTCATATTTGTATTCAACATCACATTCATATTCAACATTTCATTATTGCTTCTAAGAGCCCTCCTTGTACTTGGTATTCCAATGAACAGTGCATTACAATGTTGCCTGCATTTTACTCATGTGTTGATGAGTATTTGAGAAAGAAAAATGTTGTCAGTGCTCCCACAAATTGTACACTGGAACATCCAAATAATAAAATTTATTTTTGACACCAAGTAGGAAGTATCCTGCTGTGATTCTTAGTTTAAAGCAGAGGAGGGAGCCCTCTTTCAGTAGTGGTAATGAGTATCATAGGCTTTCCTAAGGAACATTATCAGGTTCTATTGGAAACTTGTTCTTTGTTATTGTGGAAGAATCAGGAGTTGACCAATTATTTGTCTCCTGTTTCATTTTCCATGAATATTTCTCCAATACTTAGTTTCAAATTTCTACCATTGTGAAATCATCCCATCTTTGGCAGCAGCTCACCCTTCTCTGCCAAGGGTATGTTTGGGCCAAGACAAGAGCAAATTCTGGGTGGCTGGGAGACCCTAAGTTCAGAATGCTGTTAGTAAGGAGTTACTAAGATCTTAAATTCTACTTAAAAAAAAAAAAAAAAGATTTTATTTATTTATTTGACAGAGAGAGAGATCACAAGTAGGCAGAAAGGGAGACAGAGAGACAGGGAAGCAGTCTCCCCACTGAGCATAGAGCCTGATGTGGGGCTTGATCTCAGGACCCTCAGACCATGACCTGAGCCGAAGGCAGAGGCCCAACCCACTGAGCCACCCAGGTGCCCTGAGATCTTAAATTCTAAACCAGCTCCTGATACCCAGATGAAATACATCTCAGATTTAGAAACTTCCGATAGAAACTTTGTGTCCACGATGACAACTGAAGAAAATATGTCATCCCTACACCTAACCTTAACTCCTAACTTTAATGCTGAAACCTAACCTGACCTTAAAGTCCAAACTGGAACCTTGAATCCCAAACCTGAAATTGAACCCGAAGCCTAGACTCTGAACCTGAGCCCTGGACCCAAGCCCTGAACCATGAACCCAAACCCTAAATTGGAACTCTGAGCCATGAACCCTGAACCCAAATCCCAGCATGAACCCAAACCCCAAATTGGATCTTGAGCTTTATCAGAAGCCCTGAGTCTTAAACCCTAAATCATAAACCTAAAGCCCTAAACTCTAACTGGTCCCTTGTCCCTCACTCTAAATCCTCACCCTGACCCTAAACCCAAAGCTAATCTAGAACTCTGACTGAAACCTGAACCTGAACCCAAATTCAAACCCTTCAGCACACTTTGCTTATGCATTCACCAGTGATGGATATTTGCATTTTCTACCTTTTGATTCTTGTGAACACTGTTTGGGTTGGGGGCTAGGGTTAGGGTTTTGGATTGGGGTCAAGGCCAGGCTTGAGAGCTAGTAGAGGTCAGAGTGTGGGTCTGTGTCAGAGCCAGGGTCCAGTTCAGTGCCACTGTTTGGATCAGGGACTGTTGTCATTCCATATTGTTTCCAATTCATTATTCCTTAGCTATTTTTGGAGAGGTTGGGGGATATTGAGCTTTATGCAGCTTGAATTTCCAGAATGAAATGGCTTCAGCTGGACCCCAGGAGGGAGCAGGTGCTTCCGTTGAAGGGTGAGCTCCCCTAGTCCTGCACTGCCCTCCACTCCTGAAGAGGGCGCAGGGATGGACACCCCCCCCCCAACCCCTCCCTGCCAGTTCTACACCTTGAGCCTGGCCTGTGCAGCCGCAGCTGGGACAGGAGCCAGGCCTCCTCAGGACCCATTGTGGTGACTTCTGGAGGGTGTGGGGCCGCTCCCATGCTGACAGGACAAGCTGGGGAGGATGTGGGTCCATATCCACACTGACAGGACCCCCTGTGGAGGTCGTGGGGTCGCGTCCACACTGACAGCACTCCCGCCCCCTCGGGACCTGCCGCTGGAGGAGAAGATGAAGAAAAGGCACCTGAGCAGGGACTGGTGAGGGAGTGCGTGGTCTCAGGACCCCATGGAGGAAGGGTGTGCTGTGTAGACACTGGGGTTTCTGCAGTTTTGTGTGCGGTGACGTGGCCTCCTGCAGTGCTATGCGTGGGGCTGTGGGCTCTCCCCTTCCTGGGTTTGGATGTGAGCCTGGGGTCCTGTGTCTGTGTTTGTGTGCCCACAGATTTGGTTCCTGGAGCTCCTCAGACAGACTGCAGTCAGGGAGCCGAAGCCCGGCTCCGTCCTCCTGCTCCCCCTCCCTCGGCCCTGTGGGGTCCTCCCTGCATTCACACCCTCTCCAGGGTTGGCCCGGAGTCTGGCAGTTCAGGAGCGACAGCACGGATTCTGTAGAGGGCTTTGGGGAGAGCAGGTATTTTCCCAGTGTCGGTTCTTCCCTGAGCACAGAGTGTCTTCTCGTCTCCGTGTGTCTCCCTCCCTGTCTGTCATCAGTGTCCCATGGCTGTCAGAGGATAGGTTTGTCACCCTTGGTTCAGGGGACTCCTAGGTATCTTGTTCTTTTGGATGCAGTAGTAAATGAGATTGTTCTTCATAGTGTCTTTCTGATGGTTCCTTCAGAGCACGTAGAAATGCAATTGATTTGTGTATATTGACTTTGTTCCTTATAAGTTTCTTGAATTTATTAGTTCTGTTCACCTTAAACTCAAACTGCACTTATTTGACCACCAAAATGGATTTATTTGGGAAGAGCAGAGAATGGCAATCTGGGATGAGCAAGCTATGGTCACATCACAGTCAAGTGCAAGAAACAAAGGAGAGGAACATTATTTCATGGAGAAGGAAGAAGTTGCGAGGGTTGCTTGGAAGGAAGGTCCACTGGAGAAAGGCAGGGGTTTGCAGTGATGGAGGATTCTCACCGGCCAAGCTGTGGGGATGGTGATTTCTTGTAGGAGGTGAACCCTCCAGCTTCCCCTGTGGGACCTGGAAGGGATGAGTCTCTCCCGTGGGGGATTCTAATTCTGTAATGGGTGCCAGATGCCCCCTTCCAACCTCCCCTTCTGGCTTCCCCAGTCCACTTTACCGAGGCTTCCCTTCATGCTTTTTCACAGTTCTAACCAGGTTGTGGTGGAGCATTGTGGAGAATTGGCATTCCAGATCCAACTGCTTCTACTGCACTCAAGACACAGGGGCCCCTGATTTAATCCTCCCATGAGTCTCTTGCTAACATGTGGCCTCCTCCAAGGGTGAGTGGCCTCTCCACGGTGGGTGAACTGGATCTGGGAGGGCTTGGCCTCCATCCCAAAGTCTGATGTCCTCTCTGCTTCTGTGACATGCTGCTAACGTGAATGTTTGGAAGAGTCATTTACTCTGCGGTGATTTCAAATCTGCAGTAACTTGTCACAGCAGCACAAATGTGCTTTATCTGCACACTCAGACTCCCCAGCTGTCATTTTCTTTACCACATTTGTCACTTCACACAGGTTACTTTGGTGCATTTTACCCCAAATGGTGACACTGTCCAGTGGATCCACCATGTAACCGCAAGTGAGGAAATCATGATGGTCCCCACATTTGAACGCAGACCACAGGCCCACTTCAGGTGTCATCACTGGCCTGACAGTCTGAAATATCTTCTCCATTCATTTGTTCTGGAACTTCTTCCAGGACTTTCCCTTATTTGGATAACCTTGATGGACTTAAGGAGCACAGATGGCTCCAATCTGAGTGCTATTTCTATATGGCTTATGTCACTGGGGCTGTTTTCAGTGTCCATCCACATTGTGACATGCATCAGTCCTTCATTCACTTTTTCACAGTGACTAAACATAAGAATATTGACCCCTTAAAACATTTCACATACACGATTCTCTGGCCTTAGTTGAGTTCCCACAGTTGTACATTGTTCTCCAGAATTTTCTCATTCTCCCGGAGGAAGCCTTATGCATGAAACACCATTGTCCTTTCCCCTCAGCCCCCTGTAGCCACATCCAGCTTTGTGTCCCAGATACCTCATCTAAGTGGGTTCACACAGTATCTGTCCTTCCTTGACTGGCTGATTTCACTCAGTGTAATGACTTCCAGGTTCAACCCGTGTTGTAGCCTATGTCAGAACTCCCTTCATTTTCAAAGGCTGAATCATGTTCCATGGTGTATAAACCACATTTTGTTTATCTAGTCATCTGTCAGTGGACACTTGGATGGCTTCCACCTTTTGTCTGTTGTGAGAAATGCTGCTCTGAATATGGGTACTCCTACTTTCAAAATTTGGGGGCATATAGGCTGCAGTGGAATTCTGTGTTTAATATTTAAAAGAACCACCATATTTTCCCCCCACAAATGAATTATTTTACTTCATTCCTTCATAGTGCAGAACAAGATAGGCATTTATGGATCTACCTCATTTTGTTTATCCTTTTCCCCACAGATGGACATTTGCATAGTTTCTGGTTTTTGCCTGTTGTGAACACTGCTACTATGAATATTCCTGTACATTTTTGTTTGTTTGTTTGAACCAGTGTTTTCAGTTTTGGGGTTATATATCTAGGAGTACAATTGTTGAAACATATGGTAATTTTGCTTTGATGTATTTGAGTGAAAGACAAACTATTTTATACATAGACTGCACCATTTTTCACAAGCGAAGTTTAAGGGTTTCAGTTTCTCAACATTCTTTCGTTATTTTTTGTTTTCTTGATCATAGTGATTCTATTTGTTTAAAATGATATCAAAATGGTTTAAATTTTCATTTCCATAAAGACTAATGATATTTAACATCTATTCATGTGCTATTCACCATTTGTATGATTTCTCTGGAGAAGTATCTATCCAAGCCCTTTGTCCATTTTAAAAATGGGGTTGTCTTTTTGTTGAGTTGTAAAAGCTCTTTACATATTCTGGGTAACAGACTCTTACTAGATAAATAATGTACAAATATTTCCTTCCATTCTAGGGGTTGTCTTTTCACTCTCTGGATCATATATTCTGATGTACAAATATTTTTAACATTTTTTTAACGTTCTTTTTTAGTGAGAGAGAGAGTGCAAGTGGACAGGGGCAGAGGGAGAAGGAAAGAGAATCTTAAGCAGGCCCCACACTCAGTGTGGAGCCTGATGTGATGCTCAGTCTCATGACCCTGAGATCATGATCTGAGCCAAAAATTAAATCAGACAGTTAACCAACTGAGCCACCCAGGTACCAGGACAGATTTTTAATTTTGAGGATATTACTTAATCTATTTTTTTTTCCTTCCCTTCTTATGTTTTGGTGTCAGATCTAAAAGCATTGCTAAATCCAAGGTTATGAAGATTGATCCCCATTTGTTTCTTCTAGAATTTATAATTTTACCTCTTACATTTCGGCCTTTAACTTATTTTGAGTTAGTGTTTATATGTGGTGTGAGGTAAGGGTCCAGTTCTATTCCTCTGTACATGGATAGCTAATTGTCTAGCACCCTTTGTTGAAAAGACTATTCTGTCCCCCCAGTGTAATGTTGTCCACCCTTGTCAAAATTCAGTGGATCATAGATGAACGGGTTTATTTCTGGGATCTCAGTTAAATCCCATTGATCTGTATGCATATTTTAAAAAAAATTATTTTATTTATTTAAATTTTTTTGGTAAATTTAAATTCAAATAATTAACATATAATATATTATTTGTTCCAGGGTGTATGCATACTTTTATGACAGTATCACAATGTTTTATTTATTGCTGCTTTGTATTAAGATTTGAACTTTGGAAGTATGTCCTTTCACCTTTGATTTTCTTTTTCAAGATGGTTTTGGCTATTTTGCGGTCCCTTAAAATTCCATATGACTATTACGATTAGCTTGTTCATTTCTTCCCAAAGGCCTTTGTGAGATTTCTTGGGAACACATTGAATTTCCACATTGCTTTGTGAACTATTGCCATCTTATCAATAGTATGTCTTTTCATCACCATGGGGTGTCCTCAGATTTATTTAGGTTTCCCTTTCTTTCAGCAATATGTTGTAATTTTTAGTGTATAAGACATACACCTGGATTACATTTATTCCTAAGTGTTTTGTCAATGTTGATATTTCCTAAAATGGAATTGTTTTCTTAAATTCCTTTTTGGATGATTCACTGCTAGCGTATACAAATAAGAGAGATTTTTGTGTATTGATATTTTGTCCTGTAACTTTGTGGAATTAGGGAACTGGCTGTAATATTTTTCTGTTGATTCTTTAGGTAGTGCTCTATATAAGATGTTGCCATCTCTGGTCTCTGAATAGACCTAGTTCTACTGTTTCCTTTCACATATGGATTCCTTATTTCTTGCCTTATTGTTCTGGATAGAACTCTCAATACTGAGCAAGGAGTGAAAGTCAGCATGTTGGACTTGTTTGTGATTTCAGAGTAGAGCTGTCAGTCTTATTGAGCATGACATTTGATTAGGGTTAGGGTTAGGGTTAGGGCTTAGGGTTAGGGTCTCCCTGTCCTCTGCTGTACAGAGCCCATATTTCTCTGGTAACCGGCAGAGTGATCTTTTCAGAACATAACCTTTGAGCCTCTCTGTGACCTGCTCCCCAGCTGCCTGTCGTCTCCAGCCTTACCTCTCTCGCCATATCCTCCCCACCCCTGTGGGCCTCCCAGATGTGTGGTCATCCCCATGTGCCTTGGGCCTGACTCCATGCCTTTATATTCTCCTGCCCTCTGCCAGGAGCACTCTTCTCTCCCCCTGCTTCATGTCTGGCTTGTTCCCCTGTTGGCTGGACTTGCCCCCCACCCCAGCCCCAGTGACCTGACTCATAACTGCTGAGTGTGTGTGGCCTTGTTTTCTATTTAAATGTAGTGCCCACTTTCCCTGTGTGAGCGATTTACTAAGCTGCCAGGTATGGGGCAGGCAGAGGGAAGTAGCCTTAGTGCCTGTGTGAAAAAATCAGTCTCAGGGTGCTTGGGTGGCTCACTCATTAAGCATCTGCCTTCGGCTCAGGTCATGATCCCATGGTCCTGGGATTGAACCCCAATGTGTTGGGCTCCCTGCTCAGCGGGGAGCATGCATCACCCTCTCCCACTCCCCCTGCTTGTTTTCCCTCTCTAGATGTCTCTCTCTGTGTCAAATAAATAAATAAAGCCTTAAAAAAATCAGTTTTGGAGGGGCTCACCACCCTTGCTGACAATGGGGAAGCTGCTGTCCCCACAGGTAGTCCCCTCAGAGAGACAAGACTTCCAACTTCTTGGGGCCAGGGAGATGTAGACCTGGACCTGGAAGCTTACACTCTTGGATTCTCGGCTGGGGCCTAAGCAAGCCCCTTCTTCTTCTAGCAGTTCTCTTTTCCCTTCCCTGCCCATGGGCTGGACCTGATTCCTGATCTGGGAGAGTTTGAGCGTGACTGCTCCTAGGAATAGCAATGGTTGACTGATGGACCTTGTCAGCAAGACGCCCAGTAGCCTTCAAGGGAGGACTTTGTGGGGGTAGAGACAGCTCTGTGGGGGCCAGTGACAGGTTTGCCTGGGAGATCGGCATAGGGGGAGTGTTCCTGGCTCCAGCATGCTGACTGTGGGGTTGGTTTCCCCCTTCTGAAGCCTCAGGCTCCCCTTTGTATAATGGGGTGCTGATGGCCCCTATCTCTGAGAGCATAAGGTAGGGAGGCCCCACAAGGAAACTTGCTTGGGACAGGCTGAGAGAGTGGCTCTAGCTTAAAGCAGCCCAGTGCCTACCCTCTTGAAGAAGGTACACACTTCCATGGCCCCCAGCTCTGGGGTTCTGCCACCAGCCTCTGACAGTGACCCTCCTCCCACCTTGTCCCTTGTCCCTGTAGACAGGTGATCTTCCTGGAACTGTTCCTGCAGAGGGCAGAGAAGCCCATCATGGTGGGACAGAGGGTCACCTACTAGATCATCACCAACCAGCGGGCTGCTTGGCCCATGTGCCCCCCTAGGAGGTCTGGAGGGTGGTGGTCCTCAAGGTCACTGGTGCCCCACACTGGCAAGATGTGTCCATGCAATGCATGGCCATGGTCAGCCTCTTCTGTGAGTGGCACTTCCTCCATGAGGTGGATAACCTGGTGTGTGGGGATGTGGACATAAAGTTTTGTGACCATGTGGGCATGGAGATCCTTTCTCCCCTCTTTGGCACCCTGCACCGCAGTTTCCACTGGGTGTTTCATGAAGACTTCAGCTACCAGCGCTGGCCATAGTCCCAAGCCCATATCCTCAGGGACCAGGATGACGTTTACTACATGGGAGCCTTTTTTGGGGGATTGGTGGTAAAGGTTCACTGACTGACTTTGGCCTGTCACCAGATGATGGAGGTTGACCTGGCTAGTGGGATCGAGGTTGTGTGGCATGACGAGAGCCACTTGAACAGGTACCTGCTGGACCACAAGCCCACCAAGGTGCTATCCCTGGAGTACCTGTGGGACCTGTGGTGGCTGGGCTGCCCTCCCACCCTTCATGTAGAAGCTGAGATTTGAGCTGTGCCCAAGAATCACCAGGACATCTGGGACTCATGAAGAGTTGTCCCAGGAGGACCTGTGGGACCCATGGTGACTGGGCTGCCCTCCCCTACCTTCATGAAGAAGCTGAGATTCAGGCCATGCCCAAGAATCACTGGGACATCTGGGACTCATGAGGAGCCCATCTCCATCAGGGAGTGCTGTCCTGAGCAGAGCTGTCAGGGCAGGTTCCTACTTCTGTCCCTTCGAGAGAGACCATGGAGCCCAGCCCTGCCCACATGGGCATGTCCAGGGCCCCCAGCTGCACCCACACACAGGAGGCCTGCCTGGGGACAAAAGGTCCTCTCTTTGTGGTCACTACATTTTGATAACTTCTGGGTCATTTGCAGCTGTGAATGGCTCCAGTTTTATGTTGGATGATTTCTGTGTCAATGCTGAGCTACCATCTTTAAAAAGAACAATCAAGGGAAAAGACTTTCTTCCTGGTTCTAGACCGACACCGCCTGGTGGGGCTGGGAGTGGTCCTGCAGTGGCCATGGAGCCAGGATTGCCTCTGGTCAGATCTTCCCTCCCAGTCCTTGCACCTTGCTATGGCTATGGGGCTTCAGGGGTAGGGGTGCACCGAGCCACCTCTCAGACCTTCAGTCCTCTGACTTCCAGAGGTGTTGGCTGTGGTTGTTAACTCAGCCTCCAGAAGCATGGAGCCCTCTGAGTTATGTGCGGTTTCTGCCTTGGTTTTATTTTTTATTTTTTAGTTTAATTTAATTTTTAAAATTTAAATTCATTAACCAACATATAGTACATCAGTAGATTTTAATGTAGTGTTCAGTGATTCCTTAGTTGCCTGTAACACCCAGTGCTCATTACAACATATGCCCTCCTTAATACCTGTCACCCAGATACCCCATATCCCCATCCCCCTCCCTTCTGTAACCCTCATGTTCCCCAAGTCCAGAGTCTCTCATGGTTTGTCTCCCTCTCTGATTTCTTCCCATTCAGTTTTCCTTCCCTTCCCCTGTGGTCTTCCGCTCTATCCCTTATGTTCCATGTATGAGAGAAACCATATGATTATTGCCTTTCTCTGCTTGACTTATTTCACTCAGCGTAATCCCCTCCAGTTCCATTGATGTCGATGCAAATGGTGGGTATTCATCCTTTCTGATGGCTGAGGAATATTCCCTTGTATATATGGACCACATCTTCTTTATCCATTCATCCGTTGAAGGACATCTGGGCTCTTTCCACAATTTGGCTCTTGTGGACATTGCTGCTATGAATATTGGGGTGCAGGTGACCCTTCTTTTCACTACATCTTTATCATCAGGGTAAATACTTGTAGGGTAGCTGTAGTTTCAACTTCGTGAGGAAACTCCATACTATTTTCCAGAGTGACTGCACCAGCTTGCATTCCCACCAACGGTATAAAAAGTTTCCCTTTTCTTCACAACCTTGCCAACACTTGTTTCCTGTCTTGTTAATTTTAGACATTCTAACTGGTGTAAGGTGTTATCTCATTATAGTTTTGATTTGTATTTCCCTCATGTTGAGGGATGCTGAACAATTTTTTATGTGTCTTTTATGAACCTCCTCAGTCTCCCCTACTCCCCTCATTTTCCTCCTCAGCCTAAAGATGATCCCAACCAATCTGCAGCTTTGAAGACCAGTTCAGTCCTGATGCCAGGAATATACCCTGGGGATCTCGGCCTCACCTACCCCATGTGTCCTGTCCATGTCAGGTGCCTGCAGACCCCCATCAGCTGGCCACCTGCTCCTCTCACAGATGTCCCCATCTCAGGAGAGGGAGACACCAAGTCCAGACCCTTGGATTCCTCTGTGACTTGTTGCTTTCCAACAGCTCTTCCAGTAGTGAGGTGGCTACTGGAGGACATTTGATGTCCAAAGCATTTAAAGGTGTATGTGAGTCTCTGCTGCTGGGCAATGGATAAGAGTTGGTGCAAATAGAAACCAAGCAGAATCAGTGGAAGAAAGGCTGAGTGATCATGAGCTTTAGGGAAGAAAGGCCTGGAAGCTCTGACTTATTCCCAAGCCCCTGGGACACTGCATGCATGGGCTGGGTGCCTGCTCAGGGCCGACCTGAGAAGGCCCTAGGCTCTGCCCTTTGGTGATTGTCAGACTTGGCAAGTAGAAAGTGAAAGCCAAGGCAGAGTGCTAAGAGGCCTGGCTGGTGCTGAAAGTGTATCCTGACATTCACACACCCAGAGGCCTCCTCCCCATCTGTAAAGACTGGAAGTTGTGTGTGTGTGTGTGTGTGTGTGTGTGTGTGTGCGTGTGTGTGTTTCAGAAAGAGCGCAGTTTCCAGATGTTTAAGGAAAACTCACCCAGTCAACAGTTGACCACTACATTCACAGGCCAGACACTTTCGTGGCCACACACGACAAGGGATACAGATTTGACAAAATCAGTTCAGAAATGTCACTAAGCCAACAGCAGAGCTGCAGTGAGAAGAGCGGCCCAGTGAACCCTGGGGATGGAAAGAACTGGTATTTGACTTGCTACATTACATTATTCGCAGTGTTCCAGATCCAAAGGCAGAGAGATGAGTGGTGGTGACACAGGAAAGGAATGTATTTCAGTACAGCTGACACTGGAAGGCAAAGGACTGGCATGGTCTCAAGGTGTTAAAAACACTCCTGGGCTTTTATATGCAGAAAATCTAGGAAGAAGGCCAATGGGCAGGTTCAGGGGGTCAGTAAATTTCAGGTCAATCATTGTCTTGGGGTCCATCATGCACAGCACCTTGCTGGTGTCAGGCAGTGGTTAGTGCTTGAGGGGTCATTTTGGTGCCTGCCGGGGCTTTGACTTAACAGATGAGCCTGAAAGAGGGATGTCATCAGTTAGGAAGTACAGATGAAGGTTAGAGTGGAGGAGGGTAAAGGCCTCTTTCAGTCCAAGAGCAGAGGAGCTCTGAGCCTCTGCTACACACCTTGCCCTGCTCATCTCTTCCAGCTGCCGGGTCCTGAGTTCTGTCCTTTTAATGAACTGGTCATCTAGTAAGTAACGTGTTTCTCTGAGTTCCATGAACCACTCCAGCAGACTATTCGAGCATGAGGAGGAAGTTTTGGGGCCCTCCAATCTATAGCCATAGCTCAGAAACATGGGTGACCTCCCTGCCCAGCCACTGGCTGATCACTAAGGTAATAGCACAGGGAGTCAGTGGCCGCTCACAGCAAAGAACACATATTGGTCAAAGTTAGTTCAGAAAAGTCACTAATCTCCCTGGCTCCCCCAGCCATGCACAGCCCTTTGCTGCTTCCCAGCAGAGGGCAGTTTTTACCAAGGTCAGAAGAAGGGATGGCTTTTCCTGACTCCACCTGTGCCCTGCCCCGCCCCCTCCCCTGCCCAGGGCTGCAAGAGAGGAAAGTTTTCTTCTACTCCTCTTAAGGTCCCTGGCTGTGTCTGGAAATTGACAAAGACAGATGAACAGGAGAAAAGCTGGTAAAGTGTATTGATTTTTTTGGTGGGAGCCTCACAAGAATGTGGAGACCAGCAGAGGCAATTGGAGCAGACAGGTCTTCTATGTTTTAGGCAAAGAAGCAATAAAAGTGTGAAGAATTGAGAGATACAGAGGTTTGAGCTAGGGCTGGTAAACGGTAAAAATGTAACTAGGAAGATAAAGGTTAGTTTAACCAGTTTTGTTCCTCTAGCCTTTGTGGCCCTAAATTACGTGACTCTGGTGATAAGCATGTCCTCCCTGTGGTCTGGGGAAATAAAGTGCCACATTAGAATATTCTGACCTGCTTCAGGGAAGAAGGGCTGATGGCTGGGGATCAGAGGGAACTTCCTGCTTCTGCTCTTTGGAAAATTCTTTCAGTTTCTATATTTAATTTGCCAAGGTGCCATATTTGGAATAGTGTGTCCTGACCCTTACTGGCCTGGAGCTATACTCCATCTCCTCCTAGTATCCAGGAACTTGAATGCACTGCCCTAGAGACCTCCCAGCCCTGGGGCAGCCCCTTGTCCAGGGAGGTACCTGCCTCCAGGGGAGGGTTGCCTAGGACTTCCCACATGGGTGCCCTGTTGCTAAGGGTGGCCGCCCCTCTTCAGGGAGATTGGGTGAGACATTGCAGATCTTACTTCGAGAAACTGACTTCATTTCCTGCAAATGTCTACCCAGTAGTGGAATCCTACAGGAGTTCTATTTTTCATATTTGGGGGAAACTCCATACTTTTCCCAGCATGGCTGTGCCAACCAAGGTCAATTTTGGATGATTTTACCTCAAGAACCTCTCCAGCTGAGAACATTTTCAAGGCCTTGCAATGTATGCAAACCATAGGAACAAACCGGTAACTCAGAAACTGTTGAAATGAAGAACTGGTTCTCCTTCTTCCATTTCTGGCTAGCATGCTGGTCTGTGGCTTGATCCCACCTTAGGCGGCTAGAAAGTTGACCTCCCAGGTTGGCTGTCACTGAGATGGCTACTGTTTCCAGAAATTCTTTGGGGGTATGGCTGGGTTTCCCCACCTGTGCACAGGTCAAATTGGCAACCTCTGACAGTGGAGACACAGGTCCTCCAGGCATGGTCCCTCCCCTATCCCCCAGTGGAGCCATCATGCTGAGGGTTTAGGCAGACAGGAGCTGCCCCTAGGCAAAACCATCTGAGATTCCCACTGTCCCTACCTGACCTTCAGATGTTCCTCAGTTACTCCTGTGCCTCTGGTGTCTTCCTGGAACCCTGACCTGGCTGTTTTCGGACAGCTTGTCCAGCAGTACCCCCACTTTCTGGGAGGGGGATTTTACTGGAATCTGCAGTGTGTCCTGCTGCCCCACCTGGATCACTTTTTGAAGGCACATCGTCTGGGCCATCTGAGGACCCAAGACCATGGGCCTGTGGTCTGGAGGGGTTCTGAGCAGAGCTAGTGGGATGGGAGGGCTGCAAGGCACAGAGGCAGGTTTCCAGAAAGCTGTCTGGGGTCCCTGGCATTCTACCAATTTTGAATCAAAGCCCTGAGATCTTTAAAATGTCAGCAATGTTACAGCGTGGGCCAGAAAATCACGTCTCTGTGTGCCCAATACCACCTAAACTATTGGCCATTTCTTGCACTTGAGCTGAGTACAAAGGATTGGGACTAGGAGCTTGAGGGGAGGTCCTGGGCCATACTTTGTGTTTGGGGACACAGGCCATCCAGACAAGCTTGTGCTGAGCCTCAGGAGGGGGCCTGTGTGGAGACCTCAGCTGCAGACACTGCTATCTGCTGATGCCCCCTCAGTCCGTCCCAGTGCACCTGCTGCTGGGGGAGTGCCTGCCCCTTCCTCTCTACCCGAGGGCTCTCTCCTGCACCAGCCATGCCCTTCCCCTGCCAGTCACTGCCAGCCTGCAGCCTGGGAGGGTGGATACCCCAACCACCTCCAGTCCTGGGGACAGATCCAGTGCGGGTGGGACGTGGTCTCCCAGCAGGCCTGAGTGTCAGACCCCCACAGTGCTCACTCTCCTCCTGAGTACTCACGGCCATGTCTTCCCTCAGGCTCCCTGGGCCCTACTCCTCCTCTGCTCAGGCACCACTCTCAGCCCAGGCTCCACACACTGGGACTGGGAGTGGGTCGTCTGGACCTTCTGGACTTGCACTTCCATGCCCATGACATGGGCAGAGGCTGGATTCACAGACTCGTCAGAGGAGACCCAGTGCAGGAAGATGCAGGCCACTTCAAGGGAGATGCCAGGTGACCTAGAGGGAGTGCACAGGTCTTACACAAAACCTAGGGCTCATGGAGCCCGGTGTGGGGTGTGGGCATGGGGAATCCTGGTGAGGGTGTCCCTAGTGGGGGCAGTGGAGACCACAGAAGGGCCACAGAAAAGGCAGGAGACAAGGAAGATGACAGGACAGAGCTTCCCAAGGAGGTCGATGGAAGAGTCAGAGGATCACAGAGACCCTTGGGAAAACTCGGAGGCCCTGGAGATGGTGGCTGAAACACTGTCATTTGGTCAGAAAAGTTGTGTCACAAACCCCCAGTTGACACTGGATGATTTACTCTTTGTTGTTTCTAGGAATCAGGGCCTATGGGCCATTAGCACTCAAACTGCATGAAGTCTAGGATATATTTACTTTTCATCACTTTTCAGGACTAGATTTTTCTAGAGGAAGTGCTAAGCATGGGTCTCTCCATTCTTTTCTTTGTGCAGCCACCCTCTGTTTTCAGGAGTAGATTCCTGGTGCTCAACACCACTGCTAGCCCTGAGGACTGCCCCCTGTCACCTCCCACAGTGGACATGACCATGTGGGTTGGGGGGGGGTGCTCACTGATGAAGCCCCAGTGCTCAGTACAAAGCAGGGACCCCAGATCTTCTGCTGAATGAAGGAGGGCATGAGGGAGGAAGGGAGTGGAGGAAGGGTAAGGAGGAAGGGAGGGGAAAGAGGGAAGGAAGGAAAGGAGGAAGGGAGGGGAAGGAAGGAGGGAAGCATGGGGGAGGCAGAGAGGGATTGAGGGAGAAAGAGAAGGAGGATGGCAGGGTAGGAGTGAGGGATGATAGGAGTGAGGGAGGGGAGATGGGAGGTAAGGCAGGAGGGTGGGAGGGAGGGAGAGAAGTGAGAGTGGGAGGGAGAGTAAGAGGGAGAGAGGAGAAGGAAGGAGGAAGGATGAGAGGGATGGAGTGAGGGGAAGAAGGGAGGAGGGATGGGAGGGAGGCAGAGAGGGTGAGGGAGTGGGGGAGGGAAGGGAGGGTGGAGGTGAAGGAGAGAGGGGGTAATGAATGAGACGGTGAATAAATGAGGTAGGGAAGGAGTGAGTGAAAGAACAGAAGTCTGGTTCATACATCAGGAGCCATTATTTGGGGTGAAATCTGAGGGCATCACAGCCTGGACCCTGGGTGGTAGCTCAGGGTACATCCATCTGTACTCCCAGTGCTGACCTTCCTTCTTCTTGGCCCTCCTGTCACCCTGGATCCTCTCCACCTCCTCAAACAATTCTGAATGTTCCTAGGAGCAGGGTGGCAGGAAAGGGGTCTCAGGAGGGGCTTCCTGGATCCTGTACCTGGACGACCCTGGGACAGTAGCTACAGGACATTCTATCATGAGGACTGGGACCATGGATCCCATCCATCTCCTTAAGCACTAGCACTGTTCCATTCCCTGCTCTCTCCACCATCGCTGTGCTGAACACTGCTGACAATACATCTGTGAAAAATGGTGCCAAAGTTTCTGGGGCTGAGTCTGAGGTCGAGCACTGCTAGGTGATGGGTGCACCTGTGACCTGGGATGGGTGCTGCTCACTGTTCTCCCAGACAGGGGTGCCCATCACCCTTCTCTCCAGGGGAACTGTATTGGACCTCTGGTTCTTCACATTCTCCCCAGGGTTGCCGGTCCCCACACCAGACAGGTGTGGACCTGACAGGTCTGCAGGACCTGCCACTCTGAGGGTGACCAGCACTGCCTTCATAGGGTTTCCTTTGCCAGAATCCTTCCCTGGGAGCTCCCGCATCTCTGACACATATTCCTTGCATGCCTATCCTCCCCTCTGGACTTGCATGCATTTGGTCTCTGTCCCTGTGGAACCCCGTTACTTGGAGCCTGGTTGGGAACAGAGTCAGGTGGAACTTTTCTCTGGCCTTGGGTTGTGAGTGATGTGTTTGCCCTCTGTGGTGTGTCTTCCAGCTTTCTGCATTTCCCTGGTTTCTGTGTGGGCCACAGGAGGAACCAGCCGTGTCCTGTCTGGGGTCAGGCTGTGGTGTCCCAGCAGGAACAGGGGTCTTCTTGACTCCGAGATTGTGTTTATAATTCCTAAAGGGGCCTCTATGATTACATCTCATCTGCAATCCATTGGAGGTTTCAATATCGAATAAGGAAAATTCTATGTCACAGAAAAAAAAAATGAGTCCCCTTTGAAAATAGGTGGACAGACACAAAGGCACATATTGTGTGATTCCACATACAGAAACATCCAGAACAGGTAAAGGAACAGAGAGAGAAAGCAGCTTAGGGGTTGTGAGAGAGAGAGAAATGGAGAAATGGGCAGGGAGAGCTTTGGGTTCAGGGTCTCCTTTGGGTAAGGAGATACTCTGCAGTGATGTTCTATGGTGTGGTGGCACAACGTTGGGAATGTACTTAATGCTTGTGATGTGTTCAAGTGAAAACAAGTAATTTTATTTAAAACAGATGATAAACAGTATGCAGACCATGGACAGATAAAATAATTTAATATGTACCAGAAGGAAAGAATATACAGGTAGGGGATGAAGCATTCCTGCAGGCCGTCAGGGTCGGGGGACTAGAACAAGGGATAATTGTATGAGGAGCAGGGCTGTGGGCTCTGGATGTGGCTCTGGGAGCCCCCCCGGAGCAGGAGTAGGGGCAGGGGTTGAGATAGGGACAGGGACAGGAGCCAGGACAGATGCAAGAGCAGGAGTACAGACTGGGGCAGGGGAAGGGGGAATGGCTCTGGCAGGGGTAGGGAGAGGAGCAGGGGTAGGAGCGGGGGCTGGAACAGGGGAAGGGTCAGGGACAGGAGCAGGAACTGTAGCAGGAGCAGGGGCTGGGGCAGGGGCAGGTGCCAGCTCTTCTGGGATAGCGTCAGGCTCTCTGTGGGCAGGTGCCTGGTCACCTGCTGGCTCCTGATCTGCTGCAGTCTCTCCAGGCACCACTACACCCCCGCCCCCACCCCCCGAGCTGCGGATGAAGTTGGGGCCAGCTCTGGCTCTTCAGAGCTAGACCCAGGTATCCAGTCCCCCACATTCCAGAGATAGCCTCCTGCCCAGCTCATTTGGTTGGAGGTCCTGGAATGAAGAACATGATTGTGTGCCTTTGCAGAGATAGAGCTCAGCCCAGGGCCTCCCAAAGAAGCTACAGCCAGCAAGGAGCCCTCACCGGGATCTCTTCAACTGAAGTCCACCCACTGGGTGCTCTGAGCCCAGTCCTTGCTCCTGGCCCTACACCGGCCTCTGGGGTCTCCTGCCTGTGGGGTCTAGCACCGTCCCATCCCCAGATACCCACATACACCCAGCCCTGGCCTTCTTACGCTTGGGCTCAGCCTCCATGTGCTGGACCACAGTCTCGTGTGGTACCACTGGGACAGTGGTCTGGGTAGTGTCAGAGGCCTTCCCAGGCAGTCCCCAGACCCTGCTCCTGGAGGGCCCCCTATGGTCACTCCCTGTGTCAGGGGGATGGAACCGGTGTCCACTAGCCTCCTGCCTGCTTCATCATCGTTGGTGTTCTCCAAAGACAGGGACCAGTAGCTGGCCTGGATGCATCACAGCCCTACCCGGCCATCCTCACTGTCCAACTGCCCAGTCCCCCTGCTGCTCCCATCACACACAGACCTGTGCGTGCACAGCCCCACGCCTGGGACAGGGACTCATACCTGCAGGACATAGGATAAACCCTGGGGAGAAGCTCTCAGTCTCCCACAGTCTGTCCCACTCAGCCAGCCTTGACCTGGGGTGTGAACATCACTTGCCCACTGGGCATCTGACCCTTTGTCAACCTGCTCTTGAATGGGGTGGTCACACCCCACATGAGCCTTCTTTACGAACACACACACACACGCGCACACATGGGGAGGACACGTGGGGCTGCACAGGTCTGATCAGAGCATACGGGCCTGGGGGCTGGCTCTGGGCCTCATGGTGTTACCTTTCTGTACTTCCAGCCAAATGACCAGAGATGTGAGGGAGACCTGATATGAGATCCCCAGTAAGGGAAAGTGTTTGCAGGGTGTGGTTTCTTCTGACTGCAGCCTCTGGACTTTGGGACGCAACACTCAAACATGTTCTTCTTTTGAGGATCTCCAACTAAATGAGTTGAGTAGGGGGCTGTCTCTGGAATGTGGGTGCCTGGTTACCTGGGTTCTGGATTCTGTTAGGCTCTGTTGTCAGGGAAGTAAGGTCACCACTTCCTGAGGACCCCTTACTGGAATTCCTCCACATACCAGAGCCCCCTGAGGGGTCCCCTCCCCCAGCTGCTCAATGCTCACCCTCTACCCCATGCTCTGTCTGTACAGTGACACCCACACAGCCTACCTACAGTCCCCGCAAGGCGTGGGTGTGGATGATGTCCTTGCTGTGAGAACATAGAGCTGGGTTCAGACCAGGTTCCTGCTCATGCCCAGGACTGTGACCCTGGACAGACCCTGTGTCTCTCAGGGCCTCTCCATGATCCCCATATGCACAGTGGGGTCTTCTAGCTCCTACTTCTAGGGACACCATCAGGGGTAGGACCTCTACATATGTTCTTGCTATCACAAGAGGCTGGGACATGCACGTGGCAATGCAAGGATGAGTTGGGGCTGGGTGGAGCATAGAACACAGCTCAGAGGGGCCTGGGTCTGCTCTGGGGTTCAGGAAAAGCCACCCTCCTCCTGCCTGTCTCCCAGCCCCCGAGGGAAGGTTGCAGTGAACTGATTCTGACCTTGTTCAATTGTGACACAGACTTCCAGGGGCTCCCATTAGGTTTAGGCTCAGGTCCCAGGGCCTCATTTGTGCCCATGTGCAGGGCAGTCCCCACAGTGGTTCCTGGCATTCCTGAATCCTGGTCACACATCCCTGTGGAATTCTTTCCCCTCAAGGGTGGATGGCCTATGTGATTGTGCCCTAAGGAATAGAATGGAGCAAAATGATGGGATGTTGTTTCCAACCCGATTGAAGAAAGTCTGTGGCTTCTCCTGGTTTCCTCTCTTGTATTCATTCTCTGTCTCTGTCTTCTCTGTGTGTCCCCCAGGAGCAGGACCTGGGGGCTCTGGGGGCAATGTGAGAAACCTCAGAAACCTACCTTCTCCCCATTTCCCTCTCCTGTCCTGGTGCTTGGTTCCTTCCTAAGGCCTCCTCACCCTGACCAGAGCACCGACTCTGGAACCTCTTCCAAATGGAGACCTTGAGGTTGCAACTGGAGGACGCTGACCTTGTTCCCTAGACCAGTGGTCCAATGCTCTGCCACATTCTGCAAACCCAGGTCATCAGGCCCCCAAACCCACAGGCTGTCCTCTGCTCAAAAGGACCTCAAGGGAGTACAAAGCATTTTCCCAGGACTGGGAGCACAGTGGGTCAGGGATGAAGATCCAAGGCCAACAGAATTTTCTACAAGCCTGTGGGACCCTAGGGACACCCCATCTCTACAGCCCAATTGACAGAATAGTAAGCTGAGGATTTTGTGCTGTAACTCCGTCTGGACTTGGGGGGGGTTATCTCTTCATACTTCCAGTAGCCCAGGATGGACACCAGACCCCAGACCCTGTCCTCTCCCAGTGCTCTGGAAACCCCCCTGGGCCCTTTGGGGACCATTGGCCGTCAGCCTGGCCTGTCTCCTGACCTCATGCTCTGGGTCTGGGTTCTTGTCAAGGATCCTGATGTCCCTGCCCCATGGCCCAGCTGTCTCCGACCTTTATTCTTTCCCCCTTGTCACCCACCTCGCTCACAGGGTGTCTGCCCCTTCTGACCCCAAGCTGGGCAGTCAGAGTGGTGTGTGTGTGTGTGTGTGTGTGTGTGCATGTGCAGGTGCACATGCCTCTACTTGTCTCAGGATGCTCAAGGTCATGTCCCCACATGGGATGGGGTGGTTAGCTATCCCTGAGGACCTGAGGGGCTCTCACCTCCAAAGTGAACCTCATGGGAGGGTTGGGGCTGGGCTAGGACTGGAGAACAGCCCTGCTCCTTGGACTTTGTACCCCTCATTTGTCCTGGGCCAGTCCCTGCTTCTCTTGACCTCAGGTTCCCAACTGTCTCTGAGGTTTGGACATGGAAGTGCTTGAACTTGGCATTTCCGTGGAGGACAGGTACACTAGGCACACAGGCCTCCCTCCTGTGAGGACCAGGTGTGTACAGGGCACCTGCACACAGCACCTGTACCATGACCCAGTCCCACGGCTGATGTGTACCAGACCCACGGCTCCACACCTGACCAGTCCCTTGTGTTTCCTCACCATTGCCAAGGGCTCTATGGCCCCAAAGTCCTCTTAGCCCTGGAACCATGACAATCCTGGGAAGCAAGCCTCAGGGTGTAAGGCCAGGTGGGTGGGACATCTGGGGACACAGAGGTCACTGAATACCCCCCACCCAGCTGGCCAGGAATGCAGACTGCCTCCCAGGATCCAGCTAAGTGCAGGGCTGGGCCAGAGGACCTAGAGACAGCAGTGGAGGCTGACTCAAGGCAGGGGAAAGAGCAGTCCACCCCATTCCCCTTCTCTCCTCCTTCTTCCTTGTCTTCCTGGTAGGACCCTGGGACAGAAGTCCAGACTGTCCCTGGCTGTAGCCTTGGCTAGAGTCAGATTGTGGGAAGGAGGCTGGGGAGGAGGGGCCCACCACCAGGATGCCCGAGTATGAGGGTGTTGTTATTGTAATGAGGGACCCCATGGGCATTCAGGGATTTCAGCCCTTTTTAGACATGAGCAGTGGCCCCAGGACTCGGCCCCTGCCCCATCCTTCACCCTCCACAAGGCCCTGAGTCTCCCCTAGCCCAGTCCTTGTCTGCAGCCAGTCCTCCCTCCAGTCCCAGGAAATCCAGCTGCTCCAGGGGCTGCAAACTCATTACAAGCTGGAGCTGAGGCAGCCCTATGGGGCCTGGTTCTGGGCTCTGGAGTGCCGCAGCAAGGAGAGGTGATGCTGCACCAGAGCTGGGAGAGGGCAGAGTGGACTCTCCCTGGAGGCCATGGCTCCCTGGTCAGCACAGACCCTGTTGTGTGCTGGCCCCTAGGGCACCCAGACTCCAGCTCCCAGGCAGGCTTGGGGAGGGAGACCAGAGTGTGCCTTCTGCTATGTTAGATGTGTCACTCTGTCCTATAGCTACAGCCTGTCCCACCAGCTGCATTCCCCCTTCTATTCAGCCAGCAACACCCTCAGGGCCAAGAAGCACAGTCCATCATCCAGCTCAGGGGCCAGTGTGTGGGTGGGTAGGCAGAGGAGGACTTGCTCTGGGGTCAGGGAATTTCTGGCTGGGTAACGGGGGCTCAGGAGGGCTGGCCTTCCAGCCTCTCTGCTGACCAGTCCTGTGACTGGAGTCATTTGCCTCCCCTCTCTGGACCTCACTCTCTGCCTCTGTGCAATGTGGTGATGCTGAATGATCGCCCCCATGGCAGGAGCATGTGGTGTGCTGGTAATTGACCTAAGCTGAGCACAGAGCCTGGACTGCAGAGTGCAGTGGGGGATGGTGAACAGTGTCACCAGTGTGCACCCCATTCCTGAAAAGCAATCCATCCTTTCCATGCAGTTGCCAGGCCCCTGGGAAACCACACTCCTAATACCAGGTCCCTGTGTGTGGCTCTTCCCCAGCAGTCGGAAAGGGTGGGTACCCCAGGGTATGGGGCCAGCTCCTCACCTCTGAGGGCACAAAAACAAGGAAGACTTTCCCTGGGGTCCCCCAAGGCCATGTAAGAAGGGAGGTGGCTGCCACCAAATAAGACTTTGAAATTCTGCTTCTGTTAGAACCTGAGTGTTGGGGTTTGGTTCTTTCACTTGCTGGGCCGATGAGACACACACACTCTCCATGACTCCTCCTCGAATGAAGAGCTCTTGCAGGGCCTGCCGCTCCCTGGCTCCTGAAGGAGACCCATCCTCCCAAAGACAGGATCATTTCAGGTCATGATCCTGGGCTAGGATGGGAGACAGCCATTCACGGCTCCTGACCCTGGGGTTGAGAGTGCCTTTCTCAGGCACAGCAATGCCCACTGAATATGGGGACTTCAGAAAGAACACATGCCTGGCCCAGGTCCTGCCCCAGGATGGTGGCTGCCTTCCCCAGCTCTGGAGAAAGAAGGACATCCTCTGCTTCTCTGGGTGGGGTTCCTCTGATCCACGAGCAGGTCCTGGAAGCGTTCTAGTCTGCCTCTGGAAGTGCACCAGCACTGAGTGGGCCAATCACTGTCCACACATGAACATAGACAATGTGCTATGGAAGCGCTGGAAGTGATCCTGTGCAAATGGTCTGTGGCCAGCCGGGCTGGCAGCTGCAGTGCCCTCCAGAGGATCCTCTTTCCCTGGATGGGAATTCTCCTGGAGTCTATGTCCTCAGAGCTTCCTTCCTGCTGGTTTCAGGACCAAGGGAGAGCCTGTGGTGTGTCTTAGAAGGCTCTACCCCAGCCTCCCTCCTTCTACACATATTACTCCTCCCCAAGAAGCAGAGGCTGCTGCTCCCACATGCCCCATGCAAGGCTGGTTTAAGGCACTCATTCCCTCTAACGCCTAGTTGCTCTAGCTCTGTCACGTACCCAGTGGCTGAGGCTTCCTGGCTGGGCTAGGAGTCCAGGAGAGCTCTCCTTTCCCGGGATCATCCTTCATAGTCCTGACCAGAGAAAGAAGTCCCATCTGTCCTCTGCTAGAGCAGGTGAATTCCTGGGCCTGGTGGCCCTCAGGTGCCTGAGGGCATGGGGTCCCCTGGAGAGAAGGGTGATGGGCACCCCTGTCTGAGAAAACAGTGAGTAGCACCCATCCCAGGCTGCAGGTGCACCCATAACTTAGTAGTGCTTGTATTCAGACTCACCCCAGAAAACTCTGGCATGATTTTTCATAGATGTATTTTCAGGAGTGTTCAGAACAGTGGTGGTAGAGAGAGCAGGGAATGCACCAATACTAATGCCCAAAGAGATGGATGGTGGCTCAGTTGGTTAAGTTGCTGACTCTTGATTTTGGCTCAGGATGTGATCTCATGGTGTGGGATCGATCTCCATGTAGGGTCTGGGTTCAGTGCAGTGTGGGCTCACGATTCTCTCTTCCACCTCCTGCCTCTCCCACAACTCTCATGCCATGTGCGCTCTCTCTATATATATATAAAATAAATTAATAAAGTCTTTATTGAATTATACAGAATGTACTTTTAAAAAATTGTAAAAAAAAAAATCCTAACACTAGCCCTTAGCAAACTCAACACCCAAAGAACAAATAATCCAATCAAGAAATGGGCAGAGGACATGAACAGACATTTCTGTAAAGAAGACATCCAGATGGCCAACAGACACATGAAAAAGTGCTCCGCATCACTCGGCATCAGGGAAATACAAATCAAAACCACAATGAGATATCATTTCACACCAGTCAGAATGGCTAAAATTAACAAGTCAGGAAATGACAGATGCTGGCGAGGATGCAGAGAAAGGGGAACCCTCCTACACTGTTGGTGGGAATGCAAGCTGGTGCAACCACTCTGGAAAACAGCATGGAGGTTCCTCAAAATGTTGAAAATAGAACTACCCTATGACCCAGCAATTGCACTGCTGGGTATTTACCCTAAAGATACAAACGTAGTGATCCGAAGGGGCACGTGCACCCGAATATTTATAGCAGCAATGTCTACAATAGCCAAAGTATGGAAAGAACCTAGATGTCCATCAACAGACGAATGGATAAAGAAGATGTGGTATATATACACAATGGAATACTATGCAGCCATCAAAAGAAATGAAATCTTGCCATTTGCGATGACGTGGATGGAACTAGAAGGTATCATGCTTAGCGAAATAAGTCAATCGGAGAAAGACAACTATCATATGATCTCCCTGATATGAGGGAGAGGAGATGCAACATGGTGGGTTAAGGGGGTAGGAGAAGAGTAAATGAAACAAGATGGGATTGGGAGGGAGACAAACCATAAGTGACTCTTAATCTCACAAAACAAACTGAGGGTTGATGGGGGGAGGGGGGTTGGGAGGGGGGGTGGGATTATGGACACTGGGGAGGGTATGTGCTATGGTGAGTGCTGTGAAGTGTGTAAACCTGGCGATTCACAGACCTGTACCCCTGGGGATAAAAATATATGTTTATAAAAAATAAAATTAAAAAAAAAAATCCTAACATAGATTTGGCCATTTTAAACATTTTCAGTATAAAGTCCGGTAGTGTTAAGTATATTTACACTGCTGTGAAGTATATCTTGAGAATATTTCATCATGCAAATCTGAAATTCCCTTCCCATTACTATATGTTTTTCATGTAGAAAGCATATTTATTTATTTATGTTCAGTTAGCCAACATATAGTACAACATTAGTTTTTGATGTAGTGTTCAACGATTCATTTGTTGCGTGTAACACCCAGTGCTCATCACAACATGTGCCCTCCTTAATACCCATCACCCTGTTATCCCCTCTCCCTCCCCTCTGTAACCCTCAGTTTGGTTCCCAGGGTCCAGAGTCTCTCATGGTTTATCTCCCTCTCTGATTTCTTCCCATTCATTTTTTTCCTCCCTTGCCCTATGGTCTTCCACACTATTCCTTACATTTCACATAGGAGAAAAACCATATGATAATTGTCCTTCTCCGCCTGACTTATTTCATTCAGCATAATCCCCTCCAGTTCCATCCATGTTGATGCAAATGGTAGGTATTCATCCTTTCTGATGGCTGAGGAATATTCCATTGTATATATGAACCACATCTTCTTTATCCATTTATGTGTTGAAGGTCATCTCGGTTCCTTCTATAGTTTGGCTATTGTGGACATTGCTGCTATGAACATTGGGGTGCAGGTGCCCCTTCTTTTCACTATGTCTGTAACTTTGGGGTAAATACCCAGTAGTGAAATTGCTGGGTGTTAGGGTAGTTCTATTTCTAACATCTTGAGGAACCTCAATACTGTTTTCCAGAGTGGCTGCACAAGCTTGCTTTCCCACCAATAGTATAGGAGTGTTCCCCTTTCTCCATATCCTCGCCAACATCTGTCATTTCCTGACTTGTTAATTTTGGCCATTTTAACTGGTGTCAGGTGGTATCTCATTGTGGTTTTGATTTGTATTTCCCTGATGGCAAGTGATGTTGAACATGTTGCCATGTGTCTGTTAGCCATTTGCATGTCTTTGGAGAAATGTCTGTTCATTTTTTGTGCCCACTTCTTGATTGGGTTATTTCTTTTCTGGGTATTGAGTTTGAGAAGTTCTTTAAAGATCTTGGGTACCAACTCTTTGTATGACATGTCATTTCCAAACATCTCCCATTCCATGGGTTGCCTCTTAGTTTTGTTGACTGTTTCATTTGATGTGCAGAAGCGTTTTATCTTGATGAAGTCCCAATAGTTCATTTTTGCTTTTGTTTCCCTGGCCTTTGGTGATGTGTCTAGGAAGAAGTTGCTGTGGCTGATGTCAAAGAGGTAACTGCCTATGTTCTCCTCTAGGATTTTGACAGATTCCTGTCTCACATTGAGGTCTTCCATCCATTTTGAGTTTATCTTTGTGTATGATGTAAGAGAATGGTTGATTCTTCTGCATATGGCTGTCCAATTTTCCCATAAAATTTTCCAGTTTTGGAGAGATTGTCTTTTTTCCATTGGATAATCATTCCTGCTTTGTCAAAGATGAGTTGACCATAGAGTTGAGGGTCCATTTCTGGGGTCTCTATTCTGTTCCATTGATCTATGTGTCTGTTTTTGTGTGAATACCATGTTGTCACAGCTTTGGAATATAGCTTCAAGTCAGGCATTGTGATGCCCCAGCTTTGATTTTCTTTTTCAACATTTCCCTGGCTGTGTGGAGTCTTTTCTGGTTCCATACAAGCTTTAGGATTATTTGTTCCAGCTTGATGAAAAATGCCAGTGGTATTTTAATAGGGGTGGTGTTGAAAGTGTAAGTTGCTCTGTGCAGCATAGACATTTTAGCCATGTTTATTCTTCCGATCCATGAGCATGGAATAGTTTTCCATCTTTTTGTGTCTTCCTCCATTTCTTTTATAAGTGTTCTATAGTTTCTAGAGTATAGATCCTTTGCCTCTTTGGTTAGGTTTATTCCAAGGTATCTTACAGTTTTTGGTGCTATTATAAATGGAATCAATTCCCTAATTTCTCTTTCTACAGTTACATTGTTACTGTATAGAAAAGCAACAGATTTCTGTGCATTGACTTTGTATCCCATCATATTACTGAATTGCTGTATGAGTTCTAGTAATTTGGGAGTGGAGACTTTTGGGTTTTCCACATAAAGCATCATGTCATCTGTGAAGAGAGAGTTTGACTTCTTTGCCAATTTGAATGCCTTTTATTTCTTTCTGTAGTCTGATTGCTGAGGCTAGGACTTCTAGAACTATGTTGAACAATAGTGGTGAGAGTGGGCATCCTGTTGTGTTCCTGATCTTAAGGAAAAGGCCCCCAGCTTTTCCCCATTGAGAATGGTATTTGCTGTGGGCTTTTCATAGATGGTTTTTATGAAACTGAGGAATGTCCCCTCTATCCCTACACTCCGAAGAGTTTTAATCAGGAAGGGGTGCTGTATTTTGTCAAATGCTTTTTCTGCATTAATTGAGAGGATCCTATGGTTCTTGTCTTTTCTTTGATTAACATTCACTATCATGTTGATTGATTTGTGAATGTTGAACCACACACTTGCATCTCAGGAATAAATTCCAGCTCGTCGTGATGGATAATCCTTTTAATGTACTGTTGGATCCTATCACCTAGGATCTTGTTGAGTACTTTGGCATCCATGTTCATCAGGGATGTTGCTCTGTAATTCTCTTTTTTGATGGGGTCTTTGCCTGGGATCAAGGTAATGCTGCCCTCATAGAACAAGTTTGGAAGTTTTCCTTCTGTTTCTATTTTTTGAAACAGCTTCAGAAGAATAGGTATTATTTCTTCTTTGAATGACAGCCTTGCTGGATAAAGTATCCTTGGCTGCATGCTCTTCTCATTTAGTATCCTGAATATGTCTTGCCAACCCTTTCTGGCTTGCCCAGTCTCTGTGGACAGGTCTGACATTATTCTGATGTTCTTCTCTCAATCCAGAAGAAATCTCTTCCCCGGGGTGCCTGGGTGGCTCAGTGGGTTAAAGCCTCTGCCTTTGGCTCGGATCCTGATCCCAGGGTCCTGGGATCGAGCTCCATGTTGGGCTCTGTGCTCGACGGCGAGCCTGCTTCCTCCTCTCTCTCTCTCTGCCTGCCTCTCTGCCTACTTGTGATCTCTATCTGTCAAATAGATAAATAAAATCTTAAAAAAAAAAAAGAAAGAAAGAAAGAAATCTTTTTCCCTGCGCTGCTTTCTGGATTGCTTTCTTGGTTCTAAGATTTGCAAGTTTCCCATTTTTAATTCTAATAGTATATTTATAGACTATTTTATATTTTCTATGTATGCCCTCATATTATTTGTGAATAGTCACAATTATCCCCTCAATTCTTATTCTTTTTATTTCTCTTGCCTTATAACGCTTGATAGATTCTCCAATGCAATGTTGACTAGAGTAGCATTGTTTGAAGATTTTAATAGACCTTTCTCAATATCTGATAGAAAAAGCAGATGAAATATTGGTAACAAATGTGACCTAATTGACATATATGAAGCATTACACATTAAGTACAGAATACATTATTTTCAAGTGGTCCTAGGATATTTACTCAAGTAGATGAAATGTTGGGTCATGAAGCAAATCTGCACATTTTAAAGCCTGAAATTCACTAGATTACATTCTTAGGCCACAGGGGAATTGAGCCATAGTCATCATGAAAAGAAAACCAGGAAGTCCCTTAATGTTTAAAAGTTAAATGTAAATTTGCTACATATCCTAAGGGCCAGAGAGGGAATCACAAGGGAAATTCTCCACCTTTCCTACATCAGATCTTGCAGACAATGGCACTCTATCTGTGAAGAGCAGTATAATTAACTAGACAAGAGTTGAGCCTTAAGTCAGAGTTCTGCCTGCCCCAGCCACACCTGGCAACCTTGGCCTGTGGTCCCCCCACAGCTGCCCTTTTTGGTAGCCCTGAGCTGAGAGGGACAACATGGCCATATGGAAATGGGAAGCTCCCCACTCCTAGTGATGATGGTGCCCCCTGCCCAAGCTGCACTTTCTGGTGGCCCTGAGCTAAGGGGGACAACATGGCTGCATGGAAATGGGAAGCTCCACACCCCTAGTGATGACGATGCTATTGTATTTTCCTCACCAGTCCAACAGCATGTTTTCTGAGTGAAATATGACACAATAACAGGTTCTTGACCTTCCTTAAGGTTCGAAAATCATCTTGTGAGTCATCTCCTAAAAGCATGCATTCAACATGTGTTCTTTCTTCTGGAAAAGAAGCAGACCCCAATAGTAATCATGGCTTCTTGAGCACATGCTCTTGAAAGCAGCACACTGGCTCTGTGGAAGTCTCCCTCTTAAACTTCCAGACTATGATGTAGATATTATTAGTCACATTTTCTAGATGGTTAGACAGGGGATCAGAGATGATTCAAGTCACAGAGGATTTGAGTGCCAGAAACCTAAGTGGGATTCCCAAACTGACTCCAAATCCCTTCCATACATGGTACTATTTTCCTCTTATCTCTGGTCTTCTCGATCTGGAAACATCTCAAGTCTCAGGATTTTCTTGTTGTGTGGTCAACTGGAATGAATTTAGCTGGCCTGTTTACCTCTGCCCATCGTGATCATTAAGTGTGGAGGACCTCCAAGTAAGGTACGCAAAGATCCCTAGGAATAGAGACAGTATAATATTTTTCTGATATTAAAGTTACTGAAAGAACTGTCTTTTAAAAATTGATTCAGGCTCCGGTATGTTCAGAGTGTGCTGCAAGAGAGGCCTGAAATAGTATTTAAAACACTCAGCTCAGCCTCTTCTACAAAGTGAGACAATGCTTATAAACTTTACTAAGCTATTCCTTTACCCATGATTACTTACTTCCCAACCATCCTAGTGTTTATGTGGTATGACCATGACTTACATTAGTCAAAATCTTCAGGGAAAGAACTAAGACAGTGTATCCAAGCTGTTGCGGTACTTCATGTTTAAATTAGTGTTGTGCCAATGAGCTACTCTGTTTTATTCTGTAGTCCAAGAGAATGGTGCCAGACAATTCTAAGTCTGGAGGTTTTAAAATTCTGACTTTGTCTGTGTGCTTCAGAGATTTGGGCAGAAGAAAGGGAGGAGCCCAGCTTCTATGAACCCCTGTTATCCATGTTGACCATGGAACAGGTAACCTTCCGTAGGCATCATTTTGATTTCTTAGTAGGATTGTTAAAGGTGCTTTTGTCTAAAGTTCCTCCCTTTAGTAGTAATTAGAATGATAATGGAAATGTTTGTCTTTTACCACCCATGGGCCCAAATAGGAGCTTGGGTTCCTAGGGAAGCTATCCTTTAACATTTTACCAAGCTCAAAATGACTGGGCAAAACCTCAGAGCATGGGCCCTATTTCTGCCCCAAGGACATGTTGTACATCTTCAAGAAGAAAAAGAGAACCCCCAAAATGCCATTGCAAACATAAAGATAAGAAAAACAAAAGAACCTCTCTTGCTCCCACAAGATTAAAGTCATACAGACTTGTACATACTGAAAACATACAAAAGTCTGTAACTTTCTGGAATGTTCTTTGTCATGATGATGTGTCACTCTGTATGGAAAACAAAACAGAATGAATATAGAAACATGTCACAAATGTTCCTCCCCTGGAGCACTCCCTTCCTTGTGAAGATTGTGTCTCCCAGGCAGCTGTCTCAACTTTGGTTTGAATAAAACTCTCTTTTCTCTCTAAAAATGTTTCAAAGGGCTTGTTCCTTTAGTGTTGACCATAACAGTATGTTTTCTTTTTAAGTCAAAAATCAATGTACTTGGTTCAACACTCCAACAGCACAGAAGGGCGGCTGTTCTTGTTCATCCTGGAGCTTCCCTGCAGAACCAAGCATATGAATATATATTCCAGCACAAATGGACTCATCCTAGAAGGATGCTCCAAAGGTCTGAGAAGCACTATTCACTCCATGGGTGAGACCAGAAGGTGAAACTCCTCCCACTTAGAGCATTACTTTTTGGGTCTTAAAATTACCTTGGAAATGTGAGAAACCATTTCATTTCCTCCCCCCCCCACCCCAAGATTTTATTATTTGACAGAGAGAGAGAGACACAGCGAGAGAGGGAGCAAAGGCAGGAGGAGAAGCAGGCTTCCCACTGAACTGGGAGCTGGATGCAGGGCTAGATCCAACCACCCTGGGATCAAGACCTGAGCTGAAGGCAGACGCTTAAAGACTGAGCCACCCAGGCACCCAACCATTGCATTTCCTAAAGTCCAAGCCTGGTAAGGTCTGAGAGCAGCTGACCTTGCCAGGAGCCAGGAACAGCTCCGCAGGCAGGGCTGGCGCAGGAAGGGAATGGGCAGGACTCTGAGGGTCTGCAGCCAGAGGTGTCTCCAAAAGAGGTCAGAGGTCTGGGGGAGGAAGGGCCCAGTCCAAGAGCTGCGCAAGGCTGCACCACAGAGCCATGTGTTCCAGCGAGGAGTCCTCCCCGTCCCCCCCTCCCCAGAACCTGCAAAAGTGGGGAGGTGCAGGTGTAAGTGCCTGTAGCCCGGTACAGGCAGGCACAGCATCCAATGGACTCAGGGCACCACTCTCCCTGACTGATCAGCACGTGGGGGTGGAGCTCTGTCTTCTGTGGGTGGACCCAGAGCTTACTTAGGATGCAGAGGCAGAGTAGGCACAGGGGAGCTGGAAGAAATCCTGGGGGAGTGTCCTGCTTGGGTGAGTGCAGGCTGTGCGCTGGGGTGGGGTTCCCAGGGGTAGGGTCCTTGAAGGTCACTTGAAGCAAGTTCACTGTGGGGACTCAGATGGGTTTTCCTTTTCCCTTGAAAGTCTCTTCTGCTCGATGTCCATCAACTGGCCCTCTTCCCGAGACCCCTGAACTCCAGAGTGCTCGCTCACCCAAGCTTTTGTGGGATGGGTTGCAGACATTTTAGGGTTTCTCACTTTCCCCAGGAAGAATGCATGTAAAGACAGCACACATTCCCCAACTTCAGTGGGGGTGCCTCCCATCCCCTGGCACAGTGCAGGTAATGGACCTTGAGCAGCATCCTGAGTTCAGCAGAGTGTTCCCTGTTCCCCAGCCCCCACAGTTGTGGCACTATACAAGCCCCGGAACAGTTTCCCAGCTTCAGTATTTTGCACCCTGTCTACAGGGTCGGTGGCAATGGGCTGTCAGGGTTGTGCACGAGGATCTTGCAGGTTCCTGCCCCCACCCCCCAGGTACAGGTATGGTGCTAACAAATCCCAGAGCCATCCCCCAGCTTCAGCATTGTCACCCATGTTCCCCAGGGATGGTGGTAATGGGCTGTCAGGATTCCACTGGAGGGTCCTCCAGGTTCCTGCCCCCCCCCCCAGGCACAGGTGTGGTGGTAGCAGCCCCAGAGCCATCCCCCAATTTTAGCATTGGTGTCCCAGGGGATGGTGGTAATGGGCTGTCAGGATCCTGCAGGAGCATCCTCCAGGTGGGGATGTGGAAGCTGGTGGAAACCAGACCCCACTCAAGTGGCATGAGGAACAGGTGATTTGAGGTGTTCATTTGGAAGGACAATTTCACTTCTCCAAAGAAGACAAAGTCATTGGTCTGCTTTAGGATGTTGATAATTAATACTTAAGAAACAAGTATGTGTTTCAAAAAAAAAAAAAAAAAGAAGGAAGAAAGAAAGAAAGAAAGGAAGGAAAGAAGAAAAAGAAAACAAGTATTTATTTTCTCTTCGCCCAGGAACAGAAGCAGGTGTGCTGGCCTTAGGTCAGACGTGCCTTCTTATCCCCACCTGACAACACTTCCCTGATCTGGCTCCACGAGACCCAACATTTTGAACAACAGTATCTGAGTCAGTCATGCAGCTTGTCACAGGATGTCAGTGTTCCCAGAAAGCAGCAGGTACATTGGGTGCAATGTCATTTGTGTGTCAGGACTGGAGGTAAGACTCCTTTCTAACCCAAAACCTCCTGGGCTTTTCTCTTTGCTCTAGTTAAGCCATGAAGTAAAACTGAAGTAGCTGTCAGCAATCTAGATTTGGTGCAAGAGTTACTTAGTGTCCGTGCAGGTAGAACATTGCAGGGCATACCGTTTTCTCTGTTCACTTATTGCTTACAAAATGTAATGAACATCTGTTTCCTAGGAAATCACTTGTATCAGAGAAGGAAGATGAGATTTACTCTTTGTGTGGTTTTAACATATAATTTGATCCTTCCTGTAACAGCGTTTATTCACTTGGGCCTAGGGTATGATTGAATGGCCACCATCTAGAGTTAGGTGGCTTTTTGCAGCCAGGTAGAGACATGGATGATGCCTCGTCATTTGTCAAAGGTGATGTTTCATAACTGATTAGTGTTTTCATCTAAAGAGTTACAACTAAGGTAGAGGGAAAGTTCCAAATTATTCAAAGTAGGCTTTTACCATTTAAAAGTAAAGCTTAACTTTCTACTTTGACTGAAAGAATCATCTGGTGGCCTCAAGGGTCTTGACAACCTCAGGAGCCCTGGGGTGAATTCTGGAACTGCTTGCCTGATGCTGGGTGAGTCAGATTATCCCACAGTTTGTTTCTCCTCATGAAATTGCTGGAAGGTAATATCTATGGAAAGGCATAGATATTTACACAGAAACTTTCGGGCTAGTGAAGAGCAACTAACAATGAGGTGATTTGGGCTGTATTATTCTGTAAATAATAGCTTTATAACCGCTGTCATAGTCTATGGTATTTTATTGCACAAGGAGTCCTCAGAAGTCTACAATGAAAGACTCAGATCTCAGAGCATGTTCATGTTCCCTTGATACATTACTCACAGTTTGCCCAGGTAGGAAGGTGAGTTGAGAGAAATACAACACACTTGTGAAAGCCTTGGGCCAGTGTAATTTTGACATGAGGGGGGTATCCTGGAGCTTTGCAGCAGACAGGGGAGTTCCAGGTCTGGGGAGAGCTGACAGGGGTCCTGGAGGAGAGCGGAGTGTATTCTGCAGGAGGGTGTGGGCAGGGCTGGCTCCAGGGGTGGCTGTGTGTCTCCCATTTGACAGTTGTGACAGGTCAGGGCTGTGAGCAGGTCTGGCTGAGGACAGGTGAGGACCGGGTGGAGAGCTGGCAGAGCCCCTTCTTCTGTGCCACCGGCCTCACCAAGACACATAAGCTCTTTGTCTGTCCCTGTCCCTCCAGTTCAGACTTCTCTGCATTGCCAGGCCAAGACGTTGGTTTGGACTTGTTTCTCTGAGTGTGTGTGGAGTTTCCAAACCTAGATGATGGAAATGATGGGTCATCAGAACATCTGTTCCTCTTGTATTTCCTGCTCTTCTCTAAGTCACCTTAGTGAGTTGTACCTGCTAGTGGAAGGGGCTATTTGTGCATTTTTATTTCCTGTTTTAATTAAACAATGGGAAACAAATCTCCTGAAATATTAAAACAATTCTTTGTGGGTGTTGATGATTTTCTCTTCGATGAACCACATTCCAATATTAGAAAGTATTTTTTTGTAGTAAAGCACAGGGCGGGGCTCTAACAGGGCACAGTGGCCTTTGTGAGGACAAATGGAGAAGGAGTGTAGGTTGTTGAGTAGCTCAGGGAGTGGCTCATTGTGCTCCCAGAGAACATCTACCCTTCCCTGGTGGGGGTGGGGTGGGGTGGTGGCTGCTTACTTGGTGGCCCATCCAGGGTCCTGAAATCTGACCCAGTGAGTCCCTTGTGACTTGAACTGGGGAATTGATGAAGAAAACAGAATGAGCCCTGGAGGGGGCCTGCGTCCTCTGCACTCAGACAACTCCACAGAGCAAAGGAACTCATCACCCATGAGGCACATCAGAATCCCTGAGAGTGTGGACTTTGTTTCTGGGGAAGACGTTGTGTCTTCATCCTTATCTGAACCAGAGCCATGTTGTCTGGTTATGGAGACCCAGACCTTTATGTGACCACATCATTTTTATTCTTGTTATTTTAAGAGAACAATATAGACATTGACTTCGAGATCCAAATATCAAAAGGAAAAACACAAGGTAAGCTGTATCTATGAGGACTGAACTTGTGGTGCCTCTCATTAGTATGGGCAATGCCGGGTGGCCCGTATTAGAAAGAACACGGAATTCTATTTGGATAGAAGTGTGCTGTGCCCACGTAGTGTTTTATTCTATGTTTTTCCTTACTTCTCTGAAGGGAAAATAGAGTGGTGACTGGAGCTTGGCTTCTGATTTGAAGGAATGGGAGACAAGAGATTTGAAAGAGCAGTGTTCATGCTGACGTGGTGCTCTGTGCCCAGTGAGTGAGGTTTTAAGCTTGGACTTGGAAGCATTGCTATTCAGGGAGGATGTGGTCCGAGTTCCCCACAGATTTGCTCAGCTGGTCTGCCTAAATGGACCCATTCCTGCCTTTTGAAGGGAAGCTTGAAGGTAGCTCGAAACCCTAGGACACTGGAGGAATGATCTGGAAGGGACATCTCAGTGGGCCAGTGAAGAAAAACACAGGGACTTCCAAAGCTAACAATGAACACATTTCTGAGCCTGGAGTTGGCTTCTCTGTGAGCAGCATTGAGCTGGGGAGGAAAGATGTCTCTGGGTCTTATGACTCACTGTGTGAGTAGGTCTGAGCCTGTCAGGGTAGTCAGATCAGATAGCTGAGACATGGTGAGGCTGGATTGGTAGGCCTTTGTTCTTGATGCACAGGCCAGCTTGCTCCAGGGACAGGGCTCAGGTCCCTGGCCAGCCTCCGGCCACAGATGTGATAGGGAACTTGCTTCCTGTTTGGTTCTTCAGCCCTCATCTCAGCAGGGGGCTTGGTGGGAAGCAGTCCACAGGGAGCATTATGGATTCTTGCCCAGTGTGCCCCTTGCTTCCTGGGATGAAGCACCACAGGTGTCCTCTGCCTGGTGCCTGTGAATATAGCCAGCAGAAGCACTTCTTCCAGAGCCACACCCCTGAGAATCCTCCACTCTCCTGTGCTGTGTGGAAGAGGCCAGTTTTCATTTGGAACTGAAATCTCAGCTCCTGTAATTAGGTTACAAGGCCACACAGCACACCAGTCTCCTCGAAGCTCTAGCTCCACATAGGGTTTGACGTGCGAGACTGAGACCGATCCTGGGTGGTCTTCTGCTATTGCTGCTGCAGATTCTTTCCTGAAAAGTGTGCAGCAAAGCCTGGTTTGTGATGACGTCCCAGGAAAGAGGGACAGGTGCCACATTCTGCCCCAGCACAGGAGGATGCCGGGTGTCAGTCACAGGTGGCTGGTGCAGGGAGGAGAGATGTCTGTTTCCCAGGACCTTAGCCAGAGGAAGATTTGGACCCTGGGATGCTTCTCTGCTCAGCTTTCTCAGATGAGCACATCAGGCAAGGGGAGGACGTGTGTGTGCTCACCTGGAATCGAGGAAGGTGTCTGGTTTCAGTTTTCATGTACGAGAGGATTCCTCTTATGGCTCATTTTCCTGGTGATCTTCAGGGTGCCAGAGGGGGGCCCATTGTCCCGGGCATCCTGGCTGTGCAAGAGTTCTGAGCCACCTTTTCCCCCAGGGCTCTGGACTAGGAAATCGGAGGGAGTCAGTGGTGAGACCATCTGAGTAGGGCTCCATTTCCCCCTTGCTGAGATGGCCTGGTGACTGTGATAACTACTCTGGAAATAGAAAGCAGGAGACAGGGCTAGGCTTCTGCAGGGGAGGTGGCGGTTGTTCTTGCTATTCACATAGGGGCCAGGTGGGACTTCATTAGGAAGGTGATGCTTGAGTCAAGTTCTAAAGAAGGTGAGTGTTATCACACCAAGAACCTTATAAATGGAAGGGAAAGCATATGCAAAGGCCCTGGGGCAAGAGCATACCAGCTATGTCCAGGAACAGCAGGCCCTGTGGCCACAGGAGACAGCTTAGGACATGACCTCAGGGAGCTGACAATAGGGTGACAGAAAGCCATTGCAGGTCTGTGTTCCCAAGGGACACTGTTTCACTGAGCCATCCTGGCTACAGTATTGAGAACAGATGACACAGCATTGAGGATAGGCAAGTGAGGTCAATGATGAAGCTTTTCCAGGAACTCAGGCAATAGATGGGCTCCAGTGTGGACCAGACAGGTGAAGGGAGGAGCGGTTAGTGCTATTCTGGGTACTTATTGAAGATGGAGCTCACAGGATTTGCCTATGGGTTCGATATTGGTAATAGGGGAAAGGAGGAATTGAGGTAACTCTGAGCTCTTGTGGATTGTCCTGAGTGAGGCAAAGGAGGAGGTTTCTGGGGGTAGGAGGTAGTCTGAGTTCCACCTGCTGAGGAAGGTGCCTTTCACAGTGGACCTGCTGAAGTTTGTGTCCGGGAGAACTCTGAAGTTCCACCCCCTCTGCAACTTTCAAGTACAAGTCTTCCCCACTTTTCTCAAAGTTCATGGTAAGACACTTGGCTTTTTGGAAAGATCTATGTTATTACCCAGCTGCAGCAGCAGGAAGAAACCTGAAGAGAATTTCTCTCTTATGAAAAAAGTAAAAAAACTGGGCATCATGTTCAGCATCTGTTTTGTGGGGAACTACCTCAGAGGTGGCTTGTACCCCAACCAGCTCCTTCCTGGGTAGTGCTCTCCACATCCAGCCACCAGTGCTTTGAATTGTGTCTGTGAGCATCTGCTGTGCTTTATCTCCATTTATGTTGGGCATCTGTTAGGATGTTGTGTTCTGAGGCCTAAGAAGAGCTAAAGGGAAGGAACATGTCATGTCTGAGCGTGCTCACTCATTTTTCTGTAGAGATGAATGATAATTCCTTTTTCCCCTTACACCACTTCTGCTGTGAAAGATTTCCTAGGAACACAGTACTTTCAAGTAGTGGGGGAACCTCTACCTCATCCTGCAGGGCTAGCTTTCATCTGCATGCTGCACAGAACATTCCATGGCTTGCAGATTTTATCACTCAAACATGGCACCTTTGACTACCTTTACCCATTTCCCCCCACCATCCCCAAATCTGGCAACCACCCATCTGTTCTCATATCTGTGCATTCAGTAATTTTTTTCCCATGTGGAATGTCCATGAGAGCGTCTGGTGTTTGTCTTTCTGTGTTGAGTTAGTTAGCATAAGGCTCCCAAGGTCAATGTTTCCATGCCTGGTTATTGTGAATAATGCTGCTGTGAACATGGGAGTGCATCTCTTGGAGGAAGTGTTTTGTGTTCTCCAAAGGAATACTCACTAGAGCAATTATCGGGTCATGTGATAGTTGTATTAATTTTTTTCTGGAACCTCCATAGCATTTGTCACAGTGGCTGTACCAATTTCCATTCCCACCAACAGTGCACAGGGTCCCCTTGTGTACACACCCTGGACCACACCTGGTGTCTGACAATTGCCATTCCCACAGTTGTGAGGTTAGAGCTGATGGTGGTTTTGACTTCTGTTTCCCTGATGACAGTTAGTGATGTTGAACAACTTTCTCTGTGTCTGTTGGTCACTTGTATGCCATCTTTGGAAAGTATCTATTCACATATTCTCCCCAGTTTTTATTCAGTTTTTGTTTGGATTTGAAGGAGCATTTTGTGTTTTTTGGATATTAGCCTCTTCTCACACATACGATGTGCAGATATTTTTTCTCATTGGGTAGGTTGCCTTTTAAGGGTTTGATGGTTTCTTTTGCTGTGCAGAAATTTCAGTTTGATGTCGTTCCACTTGTTTATTATTGCTTTTGTTGCCTTTGCTTTTGGTGTCTGATGTAAGAGACTCTTCACTAAAACCAGTACCAAGAAACTTACTACCTGTGTTTTCTTCTTGGAGGTTTATAGATTTAGTTCTTGTGTTCAATCATTCAACCATTCATGATTTGTATATGCAGTGTAAGAAAGTGATCCATCACATTCTTCTGTATTTAGTGTTCAGTTTTCCCAGTACCATTCGCTGAAGAGACAGTCCTTTCCCCATTGTATATTTTCTGCTATTGTGTCATAAGTTAAGACCACATATGTGTGGGTTAGTTTCTGAGGTTTCTTGCTTTCTTTCATTGTTTCATTTTTTCTTTCTCTCCTTTCTTTCTCTTTTTTCTCTCCTTCCTACCTTCCTTCCTTCAGGTCTTATAGTTTATTTGCTGGGAAAATATTTTTCCTGTCATAACATATGCATTGTGGACTCATTGGTGAAGGCTTCATGCTCTTTGTTAGGACTTTTCTCTGACAATTGTGCTTTTGCAAATGAGTAGCTGGACCTATAGCTTTCAACAGGTTGGACATTTGGGCAGAACTACTTAAGTAGTATTCTATTCTTCCATCAGATCCCAGATTGTGTCTGATTGTCTTCTTTTGTAAGGTTCTCAGTTGTGGTGATGGATATCTATATTTCCTTTTCTGTGGTAGATTTATTAAAGTGGATTTAATTTTTCTTGAAAGTGTGGATTCTAAATCATCTTTATTTTATACCATATATTTATCTAAAACAGCATGTTTAAAGAAATGCATTTATTGGAAACACTGTTGGAACAGGACATAAATATTATTAATTCTCATTCAGAGTTAATAATTCTATAAGAGCTAAGTTTAAATACACCTTTAATATACGAATGAATAAACTTTGCCAAATGTACTATGATTATCAGTTTCTGAGTTTTCCGTTGTGTTCCACTGACCTATGTGTTTGTTTTTACACCCAATACCATACCATTTTGATGACAACAGCTTTGTAATCTAAATTGAAATTGGAGTGTGGTGACTCCAGGTCACTTAGTCACTTGCTTGCTTGCCTGCTTTCTTTCATCAGGGAGATTATTTTTTAATTTATTTTTCTTTACTTCACAATAGTATTCTAAGTTTTTCTTTCACTTCTTTTTTTATTATGATTGTATAATGTGTTATTGGTTTCAGGGGTACAGGTTTTTGATCCTTCCATTTTACACAGCACACAGTGCTCACCACAGCACATACCCTCCCCATGCCCAGCACCCAGACACCCCATTTCCACCACCCCTTCCCCTTCAGAAACCCTCAGTTTGTTTCCTGAGATTCAATGCCTCTTTTGCTTTGACTCCCTCTCTGGTTTCATCTTGCTTCCTTTTTTCCTCTCTTCCACTTCGATCCTCTGTCTTGTTTCTTAAATTCCACATATCAGTGAGATCATATGATAATTGTACTTCTCTGATTGACTTATTTCGCTTAGCATAATACCCTCTAGTTCCATCCATGTCATTGCAAATGACAAGATTTCATTTTTTGATGGCTGCATAATCAATTATATATATCTATATCTGTATATATGTATATATATCTATCTCCATTCATCTGTCAACGGACGTTGGAGCTCTTTGCATACTTCAGCTCTTTTTGGCATTGCTGCTATAGACATTGAGGTGCAGGTGCCCCTTCAGATCACTACATTTGTATTTTTGTGGTAAATAACCAGTAGTGCGGTTGCAAGGTTGTAGGGTAGCTCTGTTTTCAACTTCTTGAGGAACCTCCACACTGCTTTCCAGGGTGGCTTCACCAGCTTGCATCCCTACCAACAGTGTAAGAGGGTTCCCCTTTCTCCACATCCTCGTCAACACCTGTCATTTCTTGACTTGTTCATTTTAGCCATTCTGACTGGTGTAAGGTGGTTTCTCATTATGGATTTGATTTGTATTTTCCTGATGTTGAGCACTTTTTAATGTGTCTATTGGCCATTTGGATGTCTTCTTTAGAGAAATGTCTGTTCATGTTTTTGGCCTATTTCTTGATTGGATTATTTGTTCAGTGGGTGTTGAGTTTAGTAAGTTCTTTCTGATTTTGGATACAAGTCCTTTATCTGATATGTCATTTGAAAATATCTTCTCTTGTTCTGTTTGTTGCCTTTTGGTTTTGTTGACTGTTTCCTTTGCTGTGTAAAAGCTTGCTATCTTGATGAAATCCCAACAGTTCGTTTTGCTTTTGTTTCCCTCACCTTTGGAGATGTGTCTAGCAAGAATTTGCTCTGACTGAGGTCAAAGTGGTTGCTGCCTCTGTTCTATTCAAGGATTTGGATGAATTCTTGTCTCACATTGAGGTCTTTCATCCACTTGGAGTCTATTTTTTGTGTATGGTATAAGGAAATGGTCCAGTCTCATTCTTCTGCATATGGCTGTCCCGTGTTCCCAGCACCATTTATTGAAGACACATTTTTTCCCCCATTGGATATTCTTTCCTGCTTTGAGGAAGATTGGTTGACCCTAGAGTTGTGGGTCCATTTCTGGTTTTTCTATACTGTTCCATTGATCTGTGTGTCTGTTTTTGTGCCAGGACCATACTGTCTTGATATTACAGCTTTGTAATAGAGCTTGAAGTCTGCAGTTCTGTTGCCATCAGCATTGGTTTTCTTTTTCAACTTCCCTTTGGCTATTTTGGGTCTTATCTGCTTCCACACAAAATTTTGGGGATTATTTATTCCAGTTCTGTGAAAAGTGTGGATTTTGATAGAGATTTCATTGAATTTGTGGATTGTTCTGGGTAGCATAGACATTTTCACAATATTTGTTCTTCCAACCCATGAGCATGGAATGTTTTTCCATTTCTTTGTGTGTTCCTCTATTTCTTTAATGACTATGGTATAGTTTTCTGAGTACAGATCCTTTGCCTCTTTGGTTAGATGGATTCCTAAGTATCTTATGCTTTTTGGTGCAATTATACATGGGATGGACTCCTTAATTTCTCTTTCTTCTGTTGCATTGTTGCTGTAGACAAATGCAAGTGATTTCTGTCTATTGATTTCATACTCTACTACTTTACAGAATTTCTGGATGAGTTCCAGCAATTTAGGGGTGAAGTCTTTTGGGTTTTCCACAGAAAGTATCCCATTGTCTGCAAAGGGTGAGAGTTTGACTTCTTCTTTGCCAATTCAGATGCCTTTTATTTCTTTTTGTTGTTTGATGGCTGAGACTAGGAATTCTAGTACTATGTTGAATAGTGATGAGAATGGGCATCCCTACAGTGTTCCTGACCTTAGGAGAAAAGCTCTCAGTTTTTCCCCATTGGGAATGATATTCTCTGTGGGTTTCCCATAGATGACCTTTATGATGTGGAGATATGTACCCTCTATCCCTCCACGGTGAAGAGTTTTGATCAAGAAGGGGTGCATTAATTTGTCAAATGCTTTTTGTACATCTATTGAGAGGATCCAATGGTTCTTATTCTTTCTTCTATTAAGGTAGTGGATTCCATTGATTGATTTGTGGTTGTTGAACCACCCTTGGGACCCAGGAATAAATTTGATTTGGTCGTGGTGAATCATCATTTTAATGGGCTGCTGGATCCTATTGGCTAGTATATTAGTGAGAATTTTTGCACCAATATTCACCAGGGATAGTGGTCTGTAATTTTCCTTTTGGGTGGGGTCTTTGTCTGGTTTTGGGATCAAGGTAATGCTGGTCTCATCAAAAGGGTTTGGAATTTCTCCTTCCAGTTCTAGTTTTTTGAAAAGTTTCAGAAAAGTTATTAAATCTTCTTTAAATGTTTGGTAGAATTCCCCTGGGAAGCCATCTGGAGCTGGGCTCCTGTTTCCTGGGGGATTTTTGATGACTGCTTTAATTTCCTTTTTGATTATGTGTCTCTTCATGTTTCTTTTTCTTCCCAGTTCAGTTTTGTTTGTTTTTATGTTTCTGGGAATGCATCCATTTCTTTGAGACTATCTGATTTGTTGACACAAAGTTGACATCCTATGTTCTTATAATTGTTTATATTTCCTTGGTGTTGGGTGTGATCTCTCCTTCTTGATTCATGATTTTATTAATTTGGGTCCTTTCTGTTTCCTTTTTGAGAAGTCTGGTCAGGGATGTATCAATCTTATTAATTCTTTCAAAGAAGCAGCTCCTAGATTTGTTGATTTGTTCTACTCTTCTTTTGGTTTCTACTTCATTGACTTTTGCTCTAATCTTTCTTATTTCTCCTCTCCTTTTGGGTTTAGGCTTTCTCTGCTACTCTTTCTCCAACTCCTTTAGGTGTAGGGTTAGGTTGCATATTTGAGACCTTTCTTAGTTCTTGAGAGAGGCTTGTACTGCTATATTCTGCCCTCTTAGGATTGCCTTTGCTGCATCCCAAGGATATTGAACAGTTGTGTTTTCATTCTCTTGTGTTTCCATGAATTTTAAATATTCATCTTGAATTGACTGGTTGACCCATTCATTCCTTAGTAGGATGCTCTCTAGCCTCCATGTATTTGAGTTCTTTCCACCTTTCCTCTTGTGACTGAGTTTCATTTTTCAAAGCATTGTGGTCTGAAAATATGCAGGGAATGATCCCAATCTTTTTTTTTTTTTTAAGTACTTTATTTTTTTTTTACAGATTTTATTCACGTATTTGACAGACAGAGATCACAAGTAGGCAGAGAGGCAGGCAGAGAGAGAGAGGAGGAATCAGGCTCCCTGCTGAGCAGAGAGAGAGCCCAATGCAGGGCTCAATCCCAGGACCCCAAGACCATGACCTGAGCCGAAGGCAGAGGCTTTAACCCACTGAGCCACCCAGTGTCCCGAATGATCCCACTCTTTTGAGAAAAGAATGAACATGGCGGCCTCCTTATCTCTAGCCCTAGAAATGAGAGTGTGGGTCCCCACTCTTTAGTGCACCATCATAGAACAGTCAATCCTTCATGTTTCCCTGGTCTTTATCCATACTCTGTGCTCACCAGACCTGTGAATAAGCATTTCTGTCTCTGGCACATGACTCTGTTTGGAGTCTTCAAACCCAGCAGACTCCTGCAGCATGCTCAGGCACCACTCCTCCTGGGGGAGGAACGGAGCTCTCCTCAGTTGTGCTGCTTCTTGGTCCCCTTCTCAAAGATCAGTGGCCATACTGTGCCATGAATCACAGTTTATGGCAACCTCCATTTTAGAGCCCACTTCTGGTTTCACTCTTTGCAGCCGGCTTCCCAGCTCTGATACCTGGGAGCTCTGCTGCCCTCAAGCGCCCCTAGTCTTCCTGAGACTCTGAGGATCCTGAGACCACACTGTCCCATCGAGGGATCCAACCCCTGCCCAGCTGCCAGAGTGACATCCCTCATCAGAGCAGACTTGCAAAATTTCCGATTTTGTGCTTTGCTGCCCCTAAAACTTGGCAGTATCCAGCTGACTGAGGCTCCTTCCCCACAGGATTTATCTTCCCACCTATCAGCTTAGACTCACTTTTCCATACCTCTTACCTTGTGGAACGTGGTCATTTCTCTGTTTGTAGATTTGCAGCTATTCTTTTCTTGGACTGATTCTTGAATCTGCAGGTGTTCAGAATGATTTGATAGCTATCTAAATTCCTTATGGTAGATGAAATGAAGGTCTCCTATTCCTCCGCCATCTTGGACTCTCTCTCTTCTTCTTTCTCCAGATTGCTTTGGGTATTTGGGGTCTTGTGTGATTCCATACGAATTTTAGGACTTTTATTTCTTGGAATAATGCCATTGGAATTCAGATAGGGATTTCATTCCATCTGTAGATTGCTTTGGGTACGGTGAACATGTTAACATTATTAACTCTTCCAGTTAATGAGCATGATATATGTTTCCATTTATTTGTGTTATCTTCCAAATCTTTGGCCCATACATTCACCCTCCAACACACACATATTTTTCTTTCCTTTTCTACCATGTGTTCAGTATACAAGGTCTTTCTCATTCTTGGTTACTTTTATTCCTAGATTTATTTATTTATTTATTTATTTATTTATTTATTTATTTGATGCAATTGTCAATGGCATTGCTTTCTTAATTTCTCTTTGTGAAAGTTGGTGATCAGTATATAGAAATACAAGTTGGGACACTTGCGTGGCTCAGTCAGTTAAGTGTCTGCCTTCAGATCAGGTCATGATCTTGGGGTTCTGGGAATGAGCTCCTTGCTCAGCCAGGAGTCTGTTTTCCCTGACTCTCTGCTGCTCCCCCTGCTTATGCTCTCTCTCTCTGTGTGTGTGTCAGATAAATACATTCTTTAAAAAAAAAGAAATGCAACATGTCTCTGTATATGGACTTTGTATCCTGCAGCTTTACTGAATTTGTTTATTCTAATTTATTCAGATTTGTTTACTTGTCAATAAAAATTTTATTTATTTATTTATTTATTGTGTACTCCTCAGGGATTTCTACATATAGTATCATGTCATCTGCAAATAGTGACCATTTTCTTTTCCTATTTAGATTTCATATATTGTTTTGTTTTGTTTTGTCTAAATGGTTTGACTAGGGCTTTCAATACAATGGTGAATGAAAGTGGTAAGAGTGGGCATTTTTATCTTGTTCTTGCTGGTAGTGGAAAAGTTTTCAGCATTTCACTCTCGAGTATAATGTCAGCTGTGGGCTTTTCATATAGGGTCTTTGTTTGGTTGAGGTATGTTCCCTCCATACTCAGATAGTTTAGAGTCTTTATCATAAATGCATATTGAATCTTGTCAAGTGTTCTTTCTGCATCTATTGTAAGAATCCTAGGATTTAAAAAAAAAAAAAAGAATCCTAGGATTTTTATCTTTTATTTTGTTAAGGTGGTGTATGGTATTGGTGGATATGCAGATGTGGAATCATCCTTGCATCCCTGGAATAAATCCCACTGGATCATGTTGTGTGATTCTTCTGATGTATTATTGAATTAATGTTGCTGATAATTTTTTGAGGATTTTTGCATCTCTGTTCATGAGGGATATTGGCCTTTCCTTTTCTTGTAGCTTTCTTGTCTTGTTTTGGTAGCAGAGTAATGCTGCCTTCATAAAATGAGTTTGGATGTATGCCCTCCTCTCCTTTTTTAAAAACAGTTTGGGAAGGAGTGGTATTAATTCTTCTTCTACTGTCTGGCTGAACTCAGTGAAACTCTGGTCTTGTGTATTTGTTTGTTGGGAGGATTTGATTGTGGAATTAATCTTTTTACTAGTAATCAGTCCGTTCAGATTTTTTTTTTCTCTTTCATGGTTCATGCTAGGTTGTTGTTAGGAATGTAACCATTCTTCTAGGTTGTCCAAGGTGTTGGCCTCTACTTGCTCATAGTACTCTCTAACGATCCTTTGTATTTTTGAGATAGTCATCGTAATAGCTCATATTTCTTTCTTTTTTCTTTTTTTATTTTTTTTTATTTTTTATTTTTTTTAAAGATTTTATTTATTTATTTGTCAGAGAGAGAGAGGGAGAGAGAGCAAGCACAGGCAGACAGAATGGCAGGCAGAGGCAGAGGGAGAAGCAGGCTCCCTGATGAGCAAGGAGCCCGATGTGGGACTCGATCCCAGGACGCCGGGATCATGACCTGAGCCGAAGGCAGCTGCTTAACCAACTGAGCCACCCAGGCGTCCCGTCTTTTTTCTTTTTTTAAAAGATTTTCACATTTTTAACTTAAATTCAGTTAACCAAGGTATAGTTTTTGATGTAATGGTCAGTGCTTCATTAGTTGCATGTAACACCCAGGGCTCATCACCACATGTCCCCCTCCTTAATACCCATCACCCAATTATCCCACCCGCAAGCCTACCTCTCCTTCAGTTTGTTTCCTATGATTAAGAGTCTCTTGTGGTTTGTCTCCCTCTCTGATTTCTTCCCATTCAGTTTCCCTCCCTTCCCCTGTGATCCTCCACACTATTCCTTGTGTTCCACATAGGAGTGACACCATATGATTATTGTCGTTCTCTGCTTGACTGACTTCATTTAGCATAACCCCCTCCAATTCCATCCATGTCAATGTAAATGGTGGGCATTCATCCCTTCTGATGGCTGAATACTATTCTATGTTATGTATGTACCACATCTTCTTTATCCATTCCTCTGTTGAAGGACATCTCAGGTCCTTCCATAGTTTGGATCTTGTGGGTATTGCTGCTATGAACATTGGGGAGCATGTGCCCCTTCTTTTCACTGCATCTGTATCTTTGGGGTAAATACCCAGGAGTGCAATTGCTAGGTCATAGGGCAGCTCTATTTTTAACTTTTTGAGGAAACTCCATGCTGTTTTACAGAGTGACTGCACCAGCTTGCTTCCTACCAACAGTGTAAGAGCGTTTCCCTTTTTCCACAACCTTGCCAACAGTTGTTTCCTGTCCTGTTAATTTTAGCCATCCTAACTGCTGGAAGGTGGTATCTCATTGTGGTTTTGAATTCCCTGATGACAAGTGATATGGAGCATTTTTTCATGGACTGTTGGCCATTTGTGTGTCTTCTTTGGAGAAGTGCCTCTTCCTGTCTTCTGCCCATTTCTTGAGTGGTTTCTTTATTTCTTGGGTGTTGATTTTGAGCAGTTCTTTGTAGATCTTGGATACCAGACTTTTTTCTGTCAAGCCATTTGCAAATATCTTCTCCCATACTGTAGGTTGCCTTTAGTTTTGTTAATTGTTTCCTTTGCAGTGCAGAAGCTTTCTATCTTGATGGAATCTCAATAGTTCATTTTTGCTTTTGTTTCCCTGGCCTTTAGAGACATGTCTTGCAAGAAGTTGCAGTGCCCAAGGTTGAAGAGGTTGTTATCTGTGTTCTCCTGTAGGATTTTGATGTGAGACAGGAATCAATTATCTTTCTTTCCTCATTGTATTTGAGTCCTTTCTCTTTCTTGGTGAGTCTTAGCTAAAAGTTCGTCAGTTTGGTTTATCTTTCCAAAAAAGGCAACTCGTATTTTCATTGACCTTTTGTCTTGTTAGTCTCCATTGAAATTATATCCACTTTTCTTTTTTTAAATTTCCTTTTTTCTACTGTTTTGGGGCTTTGCTTGTCCCCCCCCCCCCCATGTATATTAGGTTGGTTATTGGAGAGCTTTCAGATGGATTAATGAGGACCTGAATTTCTATGAACTTCCCCCTTAGAGCTACTTTTGGTGCATCCCACAAATTTTCATAGGTTTTCTCTTTGATTTGTCGCAAGGTACATTTAAATTTTCTTTTGATTTCTTATTTGATGATTTGTTGTTTACTAGCATGTTGTTAAATTTCCACATATTTGTGACTGTCCCATTTTCTTCTTGTGACTGATTTCTACTTTCATACTATTGTGGTTGGACAAGATTTGAACCAGAGTGTGAAGGGAGCATTTAGTGTAAAGGTTAGTTTTCTGAGGGCAGACCATGGCTTCCATGGGGACAGAGGAAGGTTTTGTGAGACTTGGGGGAGGTGGTCAACCCTTGTTAGAATTACTGATTACATTTAATTAGAATTACTCCCATGTGGGCTCTGTACCACTGTTTACACTGTAGCCCTGATGGACTTGTACTTCCTTAGAAACATTTTCCAGGAGGTGCAGGGTGGCTTTCTCTAATAGGTGCCATGTGGGTTCATGACATGGACCCAAGTCAGCAACCAGGATGTATGGTAAATTAGGGGATCAGAACCTGACTTTCTGTTGGAAGTGACAGAAACAGGGCATGGTGAGTTGCATGACAATAGCCAAGGTCCTGAGTGATCCACTGGGTATTGGTGGTGGGTGGAGTAGTAGGGCCCATGGATCTGTCTCGTCAGAACCTATGGAATTCAGGGATACCCTCCTGTCTGTTGAGTTTGTAGAGACAGGTAGACATCAGGCATGAGAGTCACACTAGACCACCATCAGGGAGGCAGTGTGTGGTGGGAGCCAGTGGGCAGTTCTCATGAAACTGATAGGGATCTGGTGACTGATTCCTAACAGCAGCATGGGTAGAGGAGGGTGCTGGTGGTGCACACTTCCTAGGGTTGTGGTCAGCACTAGTCTGGAGTCCACTTAAGTGAACTGTGCCTGGGCACCCAGTCACTGTAGCTGTGGGCACTGTGCTCATGGCACTTTCATGCCAGGGCTCCCATGCTGCTGCCTCCTACTTTTCATCATCTTCATGAACTTGAGCCTCTGCTCTTGCCCCATGGCCCCTCGGAGTATTGCCCTCCCTCCATCTGCCTTCATCCTGTGCCTTGTGCAAGCCAATGCCAGGGTAGCCTTCTCAAGAGGCAGCTCTGTCAGTCCCCTGATGGAACACTTCCACTGATCCCCTGTGAGGTGAGGATGAAACCCTGCCCTGGAAGGGGGTTGCAGGTCCCAAGTCAAGAAAGTCACGTCTCCCTTTTCAGCCTGGCCTGTCCTCCCCTCAGTCCTCCTCAGGGAAGCTGTCCCTCACTTTCTCAGCTGACAGCTCTGACCCTAAAAACCAATATTGTTTTCTGTTTCTCCATGTCTTAGTTCATCCGTGGCATGTCTTTCAAACCTCTCAGTGGGTTTTCAGTAGTCCTTAGGGCTGTCTGCTCAAAGAGGGGATGACCTTAGAGGGGCAGCTTCTCCTGCCCACTCCCTCAGCATGTCCCTGCCCAGGACCCAGCTGCCCCACAGAGTGCTGAGGGTCCTGAACCAGCCCATTCTGAGCCCAGGCTGTATCAGCAATGTAGACTGATGTATGCCAGGAATGGTGGGCAGCTGGCATGGGCCAGGTGCTGGCAGTTTCTCTTTCTCATTCCTTCCCTGCTTTTCCTCCCAGAGGTAGGTCAGAGCAGCCTCCATGCCCCACATCATGATCCCTTGACCTGTGCATCCAGCATTCAGCTGGTGAGCTTGGTGGTTTCCCATTGCTTCTGTCTCCCATACCTGCACCCATGGCAGTTCCTGGATCAGGGGAGGGATCATACCCTTGTCTGTACTTGACCCACTTCCTATCCCGCACTGAGCCCACCAACCTTTGTGTCTTCCATAGATGTGCTTGGAAGCAAGCTCTTCCACAGGAAATCTAGTAGCCAAATGGATCCATGTAATGACCACTGAATTAGTGATCCAGGATAGAGAACAAACCAGCTCTGAAACCTGTCCCACACTATGTGACCATCTTGTACTATATCAGAAATAGTAATAGCTTTCTGGATTATGACATGGCATCTTTCTCTACTTATATTCTCTTGAATGCAAAGGTGCTGATCCTGGATGAAAAGGGACCATGGCTCCTGTGGGCTAGGATTAACAGGTAAAATATAAGAATTCAGTGAAATTTGAATTCCAGGCATAGAGTGAATAAATATTTTGAGGAAATACTCCCAAGTAGAGCATATGAACATTGTGTACCAAAGCTTTTTCAAATAGGTCACCAAAAGAAAAATCTTTTTTATTGTTTATTTTAATTCCAGTTGAGTTAACATACAGTGTTATATTAGTTTCAGGTATACAATAGCGTGAGTCAGTAATTCTATATATTATATATATATTATAAGTGTACACTTAGTCCCCTTCATCTATTTCACTCATCCCTCCATCCACTTCCCCTTTGGTAATCATCAGTTTGTTCTCTTTTGTTAAGAATCTGTATTTTGGTTTGTCTCTTTTTTCTTATTTATGTATGTTTGTTTCTTTAATTCTACACAAGAGTAACATCTTATGGTATTGTCTTTCTCCGACTGACTGATTTTACTTAGGATAATCCTCTCTAGAGCCATCTGTGTAGCTGCAAATGGCAAGATTTCATTCTTTTTATGGCTGAGTAATATTCCACTGTGTGTGTGTGTGTGTGTGTGTGTGTACACATCTCTCATCTCATTAACAATTTTGCACTTTATCAGTGGACACTTGGGTTGCTTCCATATTGTGATCTTGTAAATAATGCTGGAAGAAACATAAGGGTGCATGTATCCTTTTATTGTTATTGTTTTTGTATGCTTTTGGTAAATACCCAGTAGTGTGGTTACTGGATCCTAGGGTAGCTCTATTTGTAACGTTTTGAGGACCCTCCATACTGTTGTCCAGAGTGGCTTCCGCAGGATGCTTTTCCACCAATAGCACATGAGGGTTCCCCCTTTTCCACACCCTCCCAGCATCTGTTGTTCCTTGTGCTGTTGATGGGAGCCATTCTGACAGTATGTGGTGATATCTCATTATACTTTTGATTTGCATTTTCCTGAGCTTGGGTGATGATGAATATGTTTTCATGGGACCATTGGCCATCTGTATTTCTTCTTTGGAGAAATGTCTGTTCATGTCTTCTGACTATTTTTTAACTGGATTATTTGTTTTTTTTTTGGTGTTGAATTGTATCCACTCCATATGTCTTGGACACTATCCCTTTACTGCATAGAATATTTGCAAGTATCTTCTCCCTTTCAGTAGGTTGTCTTATTATTATTACTTCTTCCTTGTTCTTCTGCTGTGCGGAAACTTTTTATTTTGTTATAGTCCCAGTAGTTTATTTTTGCTTTTATTTTCTTTGCCTCAGGAGACAGTCTAGCAAAATGTTGCTTTGGTCCATGTCCGGAAGTTACTGTCTGTGCCCTCTTGTAGGATTTTTATGGTTTCAGGTCTTCCACTGAGGTCTTGAAATTGTTTTGAGTTTATGTGTCTGTATGGTGCAAGGAAGCAGAGTAATTTCAGATTGAACCTGCCATGATCCCAGACCCTAACCCTAACACTAGGTTGGTGTTTTCAAGGACCACACCCAGAGGCCTGACTCCAAATCCCCAGGGAATTTTCCTCTGAGCTGCAGTATTTTGTGTGGATTCAGGGCTGTGGCCTGCTAGTCATCTCCCCCACCCCTGACACCCACACCCAGCTCAGCACATCCTCTGCTGTGCTCAAGGGCAGCAAACGGACAGACCGGGTGCAGGTGGGACTCCCTCCTGTAGGGCATGGCTTGCTTCCGACAGGTAGAGAAGTGGGCCAGCTCATATACACCTGATGTATTCTTTTGGTTCCTTGCTACCTGCCTCCCCTTTCTATCACCCTGGTCCTGAGCCTTTAGCTCCTTGGAGAACTTGGGTTTGCAGATTTCTGTTGAAATTTTGAAGTGTAGATCTGGGTTGCCTTTGTTCCCTGTCCTTGGGTCAGAGATGAAGGCAGGAAAAGTTATCATAGTCTGAAAGCAACAAAGAGAAATATCAAGTGTGCTCTGCCCCCAGAACCTCAGACTTGAAAGCAATGGCCAACTACATACTTCAAGTTCTGCACAATCAGCTTTAGGGACTCACAGATGCACGTGAAATGGAATTGTACTGAAAGAAATCTTGTTACTGAACTTTTGCCTTGCAGAAGACAGTTTAGGGACATGGCCCCTCACCCGCCCTGACATTTCCGCTTACTGACACGTGTAGCCACAAAAGGGCACGATTGTGTCATCCTCCTGGAGCATTCCCGGCCCCTGGCCCTGGGTCTGGCCAACCCTGCATACCCCCAGTCCTCCTGAGTGTCCGCTGTCATGGCACTTGTCACACAAGTCTGTCATTTGTTATCTCTTGGTCTGTCCTTTCTGCTTGGAGTAGATCTGTCTCACAGATATGTGGCTAGATGGCAAATGGGTGAATGGTTTCAGGATCTTTTGTCCTGGAATAGCAGGCATCCTTCAAAACCCTGATGGGCAGGGGGAGTCTCTGTCCCTCTGTGTTCCACCAGCCTCAGTGGAATATAGTGTCCTGCACAAGGGACTTGGGAGTCCTCCCAGATGAAGTTTTTTCTATGAAGGTGGCTTCCTTCTGAGATCATTACGGAACACCTTGTGTGGCTGTTCCTGTGGGACAGGCTGTTCCTGTAATGTATTCTCCTTGCACACTGTGGCTACCAAAGAGGAAACACATGCTCACACTCACAAGTTCACACTTACACCTCTGTTTCTGAGCATCACTGCTATGTACACTACAGTGAATTCCCTTTGGGCTGCAGACGTGAAGATGTACCATTCAACGTGTAAGTAGAGGAGGATGAAGATGGAGTTATGGCTAAAAGGATGGAAGTCCTTGTCTCTGGGGGTGAAGAAATTAGATTTTACCCAGAAGGCGCTACATTTTACTCAAAGAAGGGACATGACCCTAGGATCTTTGAGACCAGGGACTGGCACAGAATTTTTTGGAAAGTCTTCTTTTAAGATTTCCTGTTAGGTGTTGCAGTCCATGCAGTGTCTCCAGCAATGACTCCACTCTTGCACTGTGGCTTGAAAGCAGCCACAGACTGGCCATAACTAATGTTCCAGCCACACTTGATTGTAGAATATGGGGTGAGGTCCCATTTGGCCGAAGAGTGATAATTTCCCGCACCCCAGGTTTGCAACATGATGGATGATGGGGGAGAGGGCTCTTCTTTTCCAGTGGCAGAGTGGGAGTACATTGGGATCTATCCTGCCTGACCATGGCCCCTCCACTTGAAAGGAAAAAAAAGATGATAGTGAAATTGGCCAAGAATTAAGGCCTCAGGAATTCTCTCACATTTCCCTGCAGGATTCGAGCTTCCCACGACACATTTGTCTGTGGTTGAATTCCATGTAGGTATTGTTTGGCTGAGTTTGTCCTCACTGCCTGTCAGGTATACCTTGCAGGTAATATACCACACAAATGGTCATCTTGTTTAGGCCAAGACCATGAGCACATTTAGGGTTCTCCTGAGTTAGCAGAGGATCTAGCATGTGCAGTCTTCAGGATAAGTCCAACAGCCCTCAGCAATGTTATGGATCACCTGGCTTCCTGGGCCCTCTGTGGTACTGGTATGGGCGTGGCCTAGGCCACTTCTGCAGTCACAATGGAAAAGCCCATGGCCTGGGTGATCCACCCCATCCTTGGCTCTGCAGGCTGAGACCCAAGATTCCTCCCACCTCATTGGCTGGGACCAGGTCACATGCCCATGGATGAGCCAATCCCTGGAGCCAGGGAGTGGAGACATGGAGATTGATACAGGTTGTTAGGACCTCTGTTGTAATGACTTTTCTAATGGTCATGGTGGCAAGATCTTCTGGGATGCATCTGTTAATAAAACGAATATTAATTTTTGATAGCAAGTAGGTCCAATGTGCTGGTTTATCACCTAGTACCTCAGTCCCAGCACCTCGGTACTACTGTACTACTCTGCAGAGAAAATGGCTGAAAATGAACAAGGTAGATGGAAACTGGTCTGGAGTGCAGGAGGGAAGGGTGTGTGTGTGTGTGTAGGGGGTTTAGGATAATAGTTCTGGCCAAGTTCTATCTCCAGATTATCTAGGTTCATGAAGGTGCAGGGAACCCATGGTGTTTCACCCTCCATCATTTTGCAGAGGAAGAATATGTCTTTTGCATGGAATACGGCAAGACTTGTTCCAAGTATTCTCTAGCTCGTGTGGAAGTCAGAGAGAGCAGCACCCTCCATCCCTCCATCTGCTAGGATAGGTGTGAGAGGCTGAGTATTCTCAAGAAGGTGTCTGGCTTTCGCAGGGCTCACCATGAGCCTGCATACAGGACTGATGAGGACTGTTCATGGTTTTGTTCTGAGGATTGAGTATTGGAAGAATGTGGTGCCCCGTGTAATCCCAGGCAACAGACAGATGTGGAGTCCACTGTAGATTTACTTCGTGGGAGTAGTGGTGATCTGCAGCATCTGCTTCACGAGATGTCTGTCCTTTATTGAGTTCTGGATGTGGTTTGTGTGACTTTGTCCTGATGGCTGGGATTTCCAAGGAGTGGGATTTTGGGGCTTCACTGTAAGAGGTGGTCCCCTGGGAGAGGGCAGGTCCCGTTCTGCTGCTGAGAAGTGTGTCTTGGAGTGTGTATTACAAGCCTAGAGGTCAATGGTGAGGTGGTCAGCAGGCCATTGTTATTGATAATTAAAAAATTTTTTTTTAAAAATATTTTATTTATTTGACAGATCACAAGTAGGCAGAAAGGCAGGCAGAGAGAGAGGAGGAAGCAGGCTCCCTGACGAGCAGAGAGCCTGATGTGGGGCTCGACCCCAGGACCCTGGGATCATGACCTGAGTCAAAGGCAGAGGCTTTAACCCACTGAGCCACCCAGGCGCCCCCCAATTTTTTTTATTTATTTTCAGCGTAATGGTATTCATTATTTTTGCACCACACCCAGTGCTCCATGCAATCTGTGCCCTCTCCAATACCCACCACCTGGTTCCCCCAACCTCTATCCCCCGTCCCTTCAAAACCCTCAGATTGTTTTTCAGAGTCTATAGTCTCTCATGGTCCACCTCCCCTTCCAATTTTTATGGGTGAATTCCATAGGATGAGATGTTAGATCTTATGGCTAGGAATCTTCATTAAGTGCCCATCAAGGGTGCTTTCTCTGAGTTTCATATTTGATACCTTTGTATAGCTTCTAAGTCATCCTTGTACTTGGTATTCCAATGAGCAGTGCATTACAATGTTCCCTGCATTTTACTAGTGTGTTGATGAGAATTTGAGAAAGGAAAATATTGTCAGTGCTTCCACAAATTGTACACTGGGACATTCAAATAATAAAATTTATTTTTGACACCAAGTAGGAAGTATCCTGCTGTGATTCTTAGTTTAAAGCAGGGGAGGGGGACCTCTTTCAGTACTGGTAATGAGTACCATAGGCTTTCCTAGGGAACATTATCAGATTCATTTGGAAACTTGGTCTTTATTATTGTGGAAGAATCAGGAATTGACCAATTATTTGTTTCCTCTTTCACTTTCAATGAACATTTCCCCAATATTTGGTTTCACACTTCTACCATTGTGAAATCATCCCAGATTTGGCACCAGCTCACCCTTCTCTACCAAGGGTATGTTTGGGCCAAGACAAAAGCTGCTTCTGGGTAACTGGGAGACTCTAGGACCAGAATGCTGTCAGTAGGGAGTTACTGGGATCCTAAATTCCACACCAGCTCCTGACACCCAGACGAAATACATTTCAGATTTTGAAACTTCAGATAGAAATTTTGTGTCCATGTTGACAACTGAAGAAAATGTCATTCATAAACTTAACCTTAACCCCTAACTTTAACACTGAAACCTAACCTGACCTTAAAGTCCAAATGGGAACCCTGATTCCTAAACCTAAAATTCAACTGGAAGCCTGGACTCCGAATCTGAGCCCTGGATCCAAGCCTCGAACCAGGAACCCAAACCCTAAACCAGAACTCTGAGTCATGAACGCTGAACCCAAATCCCAACATTAATGCAACCCCCAAATTGGACATTGAACTTTATTCCATAAGCCCTGAGTCTTAAACCCTAAATCATAAACCTAAAGTCCTAAACTCTAACTCTTACTCTGTTTACTTGACCCTCACTGTAAATCCTCACCCTGACCCTAAACCTATACCCTGATCTAGAATTCTGACTGAAACCTGAACCTGAACCCAAATTCAAATGCTTCACCACACTTTGTTTATGCATTCACCATTGGTGGATATTTGCAGTTTCTACCTTTTGTTTCTTGTGAACATTGTTTGGATTGGGGGCTAGGGTTAGGGTCTTGGATTGGGGTCAGGGCCAGGCTTGAGAGCTAGTTGAGGTCAGAGTGTGGGTCTGCATCAGGGTCATGTTCTGTGCCACATGGACACCGAGCACCAGGTGCACCCTTCCAGCCTCTCTTTCTGGTGTCCCCAGTCCACTTTACTGAGGCTTCCCTTCATTCTTTTTCACAGTTTTAACCAGGTTGTGGTGGAGTGTTGTAGAGAATTGGAATTCCAAGTCCTATTGCTTTTACTGGACCTAAGACATGGGGGCCCCTGATTTAATCCTTCCACAAGTCTCTTGTTAACATGTGGTCTCCTCCAAGGGCAAGTTACCTCTCAATGGTGGGTGAACTGGATCTGTCAGGGTTGGCCTCCATCCTGAAGTCTGATGTCCTCTCTGCTTCTGTGATGTGTTAACATGGATGTTTGGAAGAGTCATTTCCTCTGCAGTGATTTCAGTGTGCAGTCAACTTGTTACAGCAACACAAATGCATTTTGTCTCCATACTCAGATTCCCTTGCTGACATTTCTTTACCACATTTGCCACTTCAGACAGGATGCTTCCATGTGTTTGACCCCAAACAGGGACAGTATGCTGCAGAACTACCATGTAACCTGAAATGAGGAGATCATTACAGGTTCCACGTTATAAAAAAGACTGCAGGCTCACTTCAACTGTGTCCACCTGCCCATCTGTCTGAAATACTCTTTTATCATTCTCCAGGTTTTTTCTTCTGCTTAGAGTGAGGGTTAGACATTGGAGGTTAGGAGATAAGGTTATGGGTAAGGTTATGGATAAGGATTAGGGTTAGTTTAGGGCTAAGGTGGGGATCAGGCTCAGAGTTTGTGTTCAGGGGGTTGATGACAGTGGGGGATTGCTGGGATGGTCCCAACTTTGCCTTCAGATTTCTTCTGCCCTGAAACCTTTCTGGTGATCCAATGGTAGTGTTCTTCTGTGTTGCAGGCTTAGTCCTCAGGTATTGCTCAGCTGTCCACACTCCCTGGGGCATTAGAGGCAGACCCTTGGGGACGGACCTCTCAGAACACAACCTAGTATAAATATTTGGTGGCTAGGGCATGGAAAAACCAAAGTGAAGGTGCACCAGCTAGCTTCCTGGGGGGCTGAGATGAGGGCGTGTGTCAGTGGCCACTAAATGTGGGCGTGGCCTCAGGTGGACATGCAGATTTCTCCTACTCTGAATCCTTATCAGATTTCCAATTGACAAGGGTTCCTTCTGTATGGCAGGCAGAATCCTCTGGTATTCTTCAGATATCCCCAACAGGTAGGGCATGCATACCAGGACTTGGGACAGAACCCTGAAAACCCAGCCTAGGGTTAAGGTTAGGGCCTAGGAGCATGTCAGGCATGAACTGCCCAGGGTGTTTCAATCTCTACTGGGGGATGTGTCAGACTCCAGCTTTGTGTCCAGGGGCCGCTAAATGTGGGGGTGGCCTTAGATGGGCATGCAGATTTCTCCAGCCCTGAATCTTTTCCAGAGTTCCAAGGGACAAAATTTCCTTCACTGAGGCCAGCTGAGTCCTCTGCTATTGCCCGAGTGCCCTGAAATCCTACCCTTCGGAGCACAGCCACTAGGGATAGACCCCTCAGAACCCAACCAAGGGTTAGGGTTAGGACCTAGAGGCATGGAAGAACAGATCTAAAGGTGCTTGGGGAGTGTTCCCAAGGCTGAGTTGAGAGCATGTGTCAGGGTGAGTGTTGTCTCTGGGTTTGTATCCAGAGGTCCACTAAATATGGGTATGGCCTGAGGTGGGCATGCACATTTCTCCTGCTCTGAAATTTTTCTGAAGATCCAAATGGCCTGGGGTCCTTCTGGCTGACAGGCGGTGTCATCTGGTATTGCTCTGGTGTCCCCAATCTCTGGGGATTTGAAGTAAGGCCCTTGGGGAAGGTCCTCTCAGAACCCATCCAAGGGTTATCATTAGGGACTAGGGGCATGGCAGGACTGATCTGAAGACCCCTGGAGAGCTGTCCAGGGGGGCTGAGTTGAGGGCGTGAGTGAGGCTAAGTGTCTGGCTCTGGCTTTGTGCTCCCCCCTCAGCAGGGAGTCTGCTTCTCTCTCTCCTTCTGCCTCTGCCTCTGATTGTGCTCTCTCTCTAATGAAAAAATCTTAAAAAAAAAAATGCATAACCTCCTCTATCTACATGTGGTTAATTCTGATTTATCAGTTAAAATATAATTCATAGGTTAACTTCATAGTTTTATTGACTCTCATGTAGATATCCATAGTACACCGTGCATACTTTTATCATTACAATTTCCATAAAATGGTTATCAGTACGTGATTATGTGTTACTCATTATCACTAGACCTATAAGAATGAATGATAAACATATACATTTATTGAATGATAAATATATATATACTTAGATACAGATGCTTTTATGACAGAAAATAATGTTCACACTACACAGAGTATATTTTTGAAAGTAAAAATCCAAAGAGGAGTTTGATAACATTCGTTTAGACTTTTATTCATAGTACGTGTTTTTTCATTGCATAACAATAAATGTTTCAAAAAGAGTTTCAAAGGAACAGAAAGGTTGCAAAAATAATTATTTCTATGTACTCCACACCTAGTTTCCCCTGCTAAGCACACTTGATACACCTAATGAACTACTGCATGAACACTGCCATCAGTAATTAAATTCATTTCTTGTGTTGATTTCCTTAGTTTTTACCTGCTGTGCTAGTTTGCAGGATTCCTGGTCAGGTATTTTATAGTTTACCTCAACTGGGAATTTTCTAATTTTTTAAAATCATGCTTAGACTGAGAATAAGGGTTTTTGGGAGGAAGAGCATATAGGTAAAATGCAGTCCTCAACATATCGTATGGAAGGATGTATGTTATCAGCACATAGGTCATTATGGGTGTTAAGTTTGGTCTTGGTTGAAGGAGTGTTTTTCAGGTTTTGACCCAGTAACATTATTCTACCCCCCCACCCCCGCCAATACTGTACTATTTCATAAAAGGTCACTCTGTACAGACCAGTTTTAAGGGCTTGGGAATTATGCCCTTATTAGTTGTTTGAGGTAGCAGAATCTACATGCATTAGTTGGAATTCTCTTGCACAGGATACTTGTCTATTTTTACCAATTTATAATCTATTAATTTAAGTACAGGCTAAGGGATATTCATTTTCTAACTTGAACTATAATCAAATATTTTGTATTACAAAAGCTTCATTTTTAAAAAATTTCTTTTCAGTGTAACAGTATTCATTGTTTTTGCACCACACCCAGTGCTCCATGCAATCCTTGCCCTCTCTAATACCCGCCACCTGGTTCCCCCAACCTCCCACCCCTCACCCCTTCAAAACCCTCAGATTGTTTTTCAGAGTCCATAGGCTCTCATGGTTCACCTCCCCTTCCAATTTCCCTCAACTCCCTTCTCCTCTCCATCTCCCCATGTCCTCCATGTTATTTGTTATGCTCCACAAATAAGTGAAACCATATGATAACTGACTCTCTCTGCTTGACTTATTTCACTCAGCATCATCTCTTCCAGTCCCGTCCATGTTGCTACAAAAGTTGGGTATTCATCCTTTCTGATGGAGGCATAATACTCCATAGTGTATATGGACCACATCTTCCTTATCCATTCCTCCATTGAAGGGCATCTTGGTTCTTTCCACAGTTTGGCGACCATGGCCATTGCTGCTATAAACATTGGGGTACATATGGCCCTTCTTTTCACTACATCTGTATCTTTGGGGTAAATACCCAGTAGTGCAATTGCAGGGTCATAGGGAAGCTCTATTTTTAATTTCTTGAGGAATCTCCACACTGTTCTCCAAAGTGGCTGCACCAACTTGCATTCCCACCAACAGTGTAAGAGGGTTCCCCTTTCTCCGCATCCTCTCCAACACATGTTGTTTCCTGTCTTGCTAATTTTGGCCATTCTAACTGGTGTAAGGTGGTATCTCAATGTGGTTTTAATTTGAAACTCCCTGATGGCTAGTGACGATGAACTTTTTTTCATGTGTCTGATAGCTATTTGTATGTCTTCATTGGAGTAGTGTCTGTTCATATCTTCTGCCCATTTTTTGATATGATTGTCTGTTTTGTGTGTGTTGAGTTTGAGGAGTTCTTTATAGATCCTGGATATCAACCTTTTGTCTGTACTGTCATTTGCAAATATCTTCTCCCATTCCGTGGGTTGCCTCTTTGTTTTCTTGACTGTTTCCTTTGCTGTGCAGAAGCTTTTGATCTTGATGAAGTCCCAAAAGTTCATCTTCGCTTTTGTTTCCTTTGCCTTTGGAGACATATCTTGAAAGAAGTTGCTGTGGCTGATATCGAAGAGGTTACTGCCTAAGTTCTCCTCTAGGATTCTGATGGATTCCTGTTTCATGTTGAGGTCTTTTATCCATTTCGAGTTTATCTTTGTTCATGGTGTAAGAGAATGGTCGAGTTTCATTCTTCTACATATAGCTGTCCAGTTTTCCCAGCACCATTTATTGAAGAGACTGTCTTTTTTCCACTGTATATTTTTTACTGCTTTGTTGAAGATTATTTGACCTTAGAGTTGAGGGTCCATATCTGGGCTCTCTACTCTGTTCCACTGGTCTATGTGTCTGTTTTTATGCCAGTACCATGTTGTCTTGGTGATCACAGCTTTGTATTAAAGCTTGAAATCAGGTAATGTGATGCCCCCAGTTTTATTTTTGTTTTTCAACATTTCCTTAGCAATTCGGGGTCTCTTCTGATTCCATGCAAATTTTAGGATTATTTGCTCCAGCTCTTTGAAAAATACCATGGAATTTTGATCAGAATGGCATTAAAAGTATAGACTGCTCTAGGCAGTATAGACATTTTAACAATGTTTATTCTTCCGATCCAAGAGCATGGAATGGTCTTCCATCTTTTTGTGTCTTACAAAAGCTTCATTTTTGACCACTGAAAGTTCTATCAGTTGGCTCTTATGCCCCTTTGACATATTTCAGTTAGATTTGTTTTTAACCACTTTCTTGGTTTCTGACACGAAATCATCTTGTACATTCCCTGCATTAGCTCTAGTCATTTTTCTAAGGAGCCTAAGTTCCTTTTGTTATAAATGGTATTAAAAATAAAAATTAGAACACAGTGCATGCTTGTTGAGAGGTGCTGTTGCTTCTAGAGGCTAGTAGTTTACAGAGTCAAGAAATATGTGTGTATACTAAAAGTGTATGAAACTTACCATTCTTTTTTCCAAATTTATTAATATATAATTTGCATATAAAATTGTGTTAATTAAATTTGTACAGAGTGATGATTTGATACATGTATATACTGCAAAATGATTACCACAATAGCGTTCAATAACACTTTTATTATCTCACATAATTATCATTTTTTTGTGGTGACAATATTTATGCTCTACTCTCTTACCAACATTCAAACACATAATACAGTATTGTTCACTATAGACTCCATGTTATACATTCAATCCAAGAAATTTACTCATAAATGGAAGTTTATATCTTTGACGAACTTGTCCTCATTTTCCCCAACTTCCAGCCCCTGGAAGTCACAATTCCAATCTCTGTTACTAGGAGTTTGGATATTTAAAATTCCACAATTAAGAAAGATCATACAGTGTGGGTCTTTTTCTGTCTGACTTACTTCACTTAGCATATGTCTGCATATACTATCCATGTTGTCACAAATGGCAGAATTTCTATTCCTGAATGATATTGCATTATATAGATAAATACACAGATAAGATAGAGATATAGTATGTATATATATACATCTGTGTATTTTCTTTATTCATCAATGGGTATCTATTAGTTGACACTTAGGTCTTTCCCATGTCTTGACTCTTGTGAATAATGTTTTCATGAATGTAGGATATAGATAATCTTTTTAAGATACTGATTTCATTTCCTTATCATATATGCCCATAAGTGGGATTGCTAGATTATATAGGAGTTCTATTTTTAATGTTTTTGATGAACCTCCATGCTAGTGTCCATAGTGGTTGTACCAATGTCCATTCTAAGAACACAGAGTTCCCTTTTCTCCACATTCTTATCAGCACTTCTTAACTAATGTCCTCTTGATAAGAGCCATTCTAACAGGAGTGATGTGATTTTTTTTTAAACTAACATATAATGTATTATTTGTTTTAGGGATACAAGCTTGTGATTCATCAGTCTCACACAATTCACAGAGCTCAATGTCCATCACCTAGCCACCCTATTCCTCTTGGCCCCCTCCCCTCCAGCAACCCTCAGTTTGTTTCCTGAGATTAAGAGTCTCCTATGGTTTCTCTCCCCTTCTGGTATCATCTTATTTCATTTTTCCCTCCATCCCCCTATGATCCTCTGTCTTGTTTCTCAAATTCCTCATATCAGTGAGATCATATGATAATTGTTTTTCTGTGATTGAATTATTTTGCCTAGCATAATGCCCTTTTGTTCCATCCATGTCATTGCAAATGGCAAGCTTTCAGGGGGTGGGGTGGGGGTGTGTTGATAGCTGTATAATATTCCATTGTGTATATACACATCATCATCTTTATTTATTTATTTATTCATTCATTCATTCTTTCTTTTTAAAGATTTTATTTATTTATTTGACAGACAGAGATCACAAGTAGGCAGAGAGGCAGATGGGGAGGGGGGGGAGGAGCAAGCTCCCAATTGAGCAGAGAGCCTGAGGTGGGGCTCAATCCCAGGACCCTGAGATCATGACCTGAGCTGAAGGCAGAGGCTCAACCCACTGAGCCACCCACGTACCCCCCCTTTTTAATGTACTTATTTTTTTTTTTTTGAGATTTTATTTATTTGACAGAGAGAGATCACAAGCAGGCAGAGAGGCAGGCAGAGAGCCCAATGTGGGGCTCAAACCCAGGACCCTGAGGTCATGACTTGAGCTGAAGGCAAAGGTTTAACCCCTTAAGCTACCCAGGCACCCCTACACATCATCTTCTTTATCCATTTATCTGTTGATGGACATCGAGGCTCTTTCCATAGTTTGGCTATTGTGGACATTGCTGCTTACAAACATTCGGGTACACATGCCCCTTTGGAACACCACATTTATATGTTTGGAGTAAATGCCCAGTAGTGCAATACCTGGGTCATAGGGTAGCTCTATTTTCAACTTTTTGAGGAACCTCCATAGTGTTTTCCAGAGTGGCTGCCCCAGCTTGCATTCCCACCAACAGTGTAGGAGGATTCCCCTTTCTCTGCATCCTAGCCAACAGCTGTCGTTTCCTGACGTTAATTTTAGCCATTCTGACTGGTGTGAGGTGGTATGTCATTGAGGTTTGGATTTGTATTTCCCTGATGCTGAGTGATGCTGAGCACTTTTTCATGTGTCTGTTGGCCATTTGGATGTCTTCTTTGCCAACATATCTATTCATGTTTTCTGCTCATTTCTCAATTGGATTATTTGTTCTTTGGGTGTTGAGTTTGAGCGGTTTATTGTAGATCTTGGATACTAGCTCTTTATCTGATATGTCATTTGTGAATATCTTCTCCCATTCTGGCTGCTGTCTTTTGGCATTGTTGACTGTTTCCTTTGCTGTGCAAAAGATTTTGATCTTGATGAAGTCCCAATAGTTCATTTTTGCCCTTGCTTCCCTTGCCTTTGGCGATGTGTCTAAAAGAAGTTGCTGTGGCTGGGGTTGAAGACGTTGCTGCCTCTGTTATCCTCAAGGATTTTGATGGATTCCTGTCTCACGTTGAGATCTTTCACTGATTTGGAGTCTATTTTTGTGTGTAGTGTAAGGAAATAGTCTAGTTTCATTCTTCTGCATGTGGCTGTCCAATTTTCCATTTGTTGAAGAGACTTTTTCCATTGGACATTCTTTCCTGCTTTGTCAAAGATTAGTTCACCATAGAGTTGAGGGTTTATTTCTGGCTTCTCCATTCTGTTCCACTGATCTATGTGTCTGTTTTTGTGCCAGTACCATACAGTCTTGATGATTACAGCTTTGTAATAGAATTTGAAGTCCAGAATTGTGATGCCCCCAGCTTTGCTTTTCTTTTTCAACATTCTTCTATTTGGGGTCTTTTCTGATTCCATACAAATTTTAGGATTACTGGTTCCTTTTCCTTGAAAAAAATTGATGTTATTTTGATAGGGATTGCAATAAATGTGTAGATTGCTATAGATAATACAGACATTTTCACAAAATTTATTCCAATCCCTGAGCATAGAATGTTTTTCTATTTCTTTGTGTCTTCCTCAATTACTTTCATGAGTATTCTATAGTTTTCTGAGTATAGATTCTTTGCCTCTTTGTTTAGATTTATTCCTAGGTATCTTATGGTTTTGAGTGCAATTGTAAATGGAATTGACTCCTTAATTTCTCTTTCTCCTGTCTTGTTGGTATATAGAAATGCAACCGATTTCTGTGCATTGATTTTATATCCTGACATCTTACTGAATTTCTGTATGCGTTTTAGCAGTTTTGGAGTGGGGTCTTTTGAGTTTTCCACGTAAAGAATCATATCATCTGCAAATAGTGAGAGTTTGAGTTCTTCTTTGCTGGTTCAGATGCCTTTTATTTCTTTTTATTATCTGATTGCTGAGGCTAGGACTTCTAGTACTGTGTTGAAAAGCAGTGGTGATAGTGGACATCCTTGCTGTGTTCCTGAGCTTAAGGGAAAAGCTCTCAGTTTTCCCCCATTAAGAATGATACTTGTGGGGTGCCTGGGTGGCTCAGTCATTAAGCATCTACCTTTGGCTCAGGTCATGATCCCAGGGTCCTGGGATCAAGCCCCACATCAGGCTTCCTGCTCCATGGGAACCTTGCTTCTCCCTCTTCCACTGCACCTGCTTGTGCTCCCTCTCTTGCTGTGTCTCACTCTGTCCAATAAATAAGTAAAAAAAAAAAAAATACAAAAAAAGAATGATACTTGCTGTGGACTTTTCATGGACAGCTTTTATGATATCGAGGTATGTACACTCTGTCCCTACACTGTGAAGAGTTTTGATCAAGAAAGAGTGCTGTATTTTGTCAATTGCTTTTTCTGCATCTACTGAGAGGATAATATGGTTCTTTTTCTTTCTTTTATTAATGTATATCACCTTGATTGATTTGCAGATGTTGAACTCACCTTGCAGCCCAGGAATAAATCCCACTTGGTCATTGTGAATAATCCTTTTAATGTACTGTTGGATCTTATTGGCTAGAATTTTGGTGAGAATTTTTGCATCCATGTTCATCAGGGATATTTTTCTGTAATTCCCCTTCTTGATGGGGTCTTTTTCTGGTTTGGGGATAAAGCTAATGTTGGCATCATAAAGGCCAGAAAGGACTTTGGGAATTTTCCTTACAGTTCTATTTTTTTATAACACTTTCAGGAGAATAGGTATTAATTCTTCTTTAAATGTTTGGTAGAATTCCCCTGGGAAGCCATCTGGCCTGGGGCTCTTGTTTGTTGGGAGATTTTTGATGACTGCTTCAATCTCCTTACTGGTTATGGGTCTGTTAAGGTTTTCTATCTCTTCCTGGTTCATTTATGGTAGTTTATACTCTAGGAATGCATCGATTTCTTCCAGATTGTCAAATTTGCTGGCATTTGTCACTCATAATATGTTCTTATAATTGTTTGTATTTCTTTGGTATTGGTTGTGATATTTCCTCTTTCATTCATTATTTTATTAATTTGGGTCTTTTTTCTTTTTGGTAAGTCTGCCCAGGGATTTATCAATTTTAGCAATTCTTTCAAAGAACCAGCTCCTACTTTCATTGATCTGTTCTACCATTCTTTTGGTTTCTATCTCATTGATTTCTGCTCTGATCTTTATTATTTCTCTTATTCTGCTGGGTTTAGGCTTTATTTCGTGTTCTTTAGGTGTAGGGTTAAGTTGTGTATTTGAGACCTTTCCTGTTTCTTGAGAAAAGCTTGAAATATAGAAAATAGAAATAGAAATATTTCTATAGAAATATAGAAAGAAATATATAATTTCTTATCAGGACTGCCTTTATTGCATCCCAAAGATTTTGAACAGTTGTGTTTTCATTTTCATTTTTTTCCATGAATTCTTTTCTTTAATTTTCTAGTTGACCCATTCATTTTTTAGTAAGATGCACTTCAGCCTCCATATATTTGAGTTCTTTCCAAATTTTGTCTTGTGATTGAGTTCAAGTTTCAAAGCATTGTAGTCTGAAAATATGTAGGGAATGATCCCAGTCTTTTGGTACCACTTGAGACTGGATTTGAGACCCAGGATGTGGTCTATTCTGGATAATATTCCATATGCACTAGAGGGGAATGTGTATTCTGTTGCTTTGGGATGGAATGTTCTGAATATATCTGTGAAGTCCACCTAGTCCAGTGTCATTTAAAGCCTTTATTTCCTTGTTGACCTTTTGCTTAGATCTGTCCATTTCAATGAGGGGGGTGTTAAAATACCGTTATTGTATTATTGTTGATGTGTTTCTTTGATTTTGTTATTAATTGGCTTATATAATTGGCTGCTCTCATGTTAGGGGCATAAATATTTACAATTGTTAGATCTTCCTGTTGGATAGACCCTTTAAGTATGATAGTGTCCTTCTTCATATCTTATAGTATTTGGATTAAAATCTAATTTGTCTAATATAAGGATTGCCATACCAGCTTTCTTTTGATGTCCATTAGCATGGTAAATGGTTTTTCCACCCCCTCACTTTAAATCTGGAGGTGTCTTTGGGTCTAAAATAAGTCTCTTGCAAACAACTTATTGATGCATCTTGACTTTTTATCCATTCTGATACCCTGCGTCTTTTGATTGCATCATTTAGCCCATTTACATTCAGGGTAACTATTGAAAGATATGAATTTAGTGCCATTGTATTGCCTGTAAGGTGACTGTTACTGTATATTGCATTTGTTCCTTTCTGGTCTATGTTAATTTTAGGCTCTCTCTTTGCTTAGAGGACCCCTTTCAGTATTTCCTGTAGGGCTGGTTTGATGTTCGTCTTGGAAGCTTTTTATCTCTCCTATTTTCAATGACAGCCTAGCTGGATATAGTATTCTTGGCTGCATATTTTTCTCATTTAGTGTTCTGAATATATCATGTGAGTCCTTTCTGGACTGCCAGGTCGCTGTGGATAGGTCTGCTGCCAACCTAGTATTTTTACTTTTCTAGGCTACACATCTCTTGTCCAGAGTTACTTTCAGGATTTTCTCTTTGTTTCTGAGACTTGTAAGTTTTACTATTAGATGATGGGACGTTGACCATTTTTGTTGATTTTGAAGGGAGTTCTCCACAATTCCTGGATTTTGGTGCCAGTTTCCTTCCCCAATTTAGGGACGTTTTCTGCTATAATTTGCTCCAGTATGCCTTCTGCCCCTTTCTTTCTTCTTCTTCTGGGATCCTAATTATTCTAATATTATTTCATCTTATGGTATCACTTTTCTCTCAGATTCTACCCTTGTGATCCAGTAGTTGTTTATCTTTTTCTTAGCTTCTTTACTCTCCATCACTTACTCTTTTATATCACTAATTCTCTCTTCTGCCTCATTTATCCTAGCAGGTAGTGCCTCCATTTTTTATTTCACCTTATAAATAGGCTTTTTGACTTCAACTTAGTTAAATTTTAGTTCTTTTATTTCTCCAGAAAGGGATTCTCTTGTATCTTCTATGCTTTCTTCAAGTCCAGCTAGTACCTTTATAATCTCATATACTCTATTGTCATGAACTTTCATTCTGACATCTTACTAATGTCTGTATTGATTAGGTCCCTGGCAGTTGGTACTGCCTCTTGTTCTTTTTTTTGAGGTGAGTTTTTTCCATTTTTGTCCAGAGAAGAATAGATGAATGAGAGAACAAAATGCTAAAAGGGTAACAACTACCACAGAAAAATACACACTAAACAAGTCAGAAGAGACCTGAAACTGGGGGAAGAAGAAAGGAAGAAAAAAAAAGGAAAATAAAGAATAGGGTCAGGCTGGTGAACAGAACAGAGCCACACCCTAGATTTTGGGTGTATGGTTTGTTAGAAGAAACTGCCTCCCAAGATTTTAAGGAGGAAACTTATCTTTATAGTCATTCTATGAAAGGATGGAATATGACTATAAAGATGAAAATTAAAGATCTTAAAGAAGGAGTTGATAAGTTTGTTGACAAAAGTGGGGAAAAAATTTTAAAAATATGTGATTAAGCAGCGACTAGAACCCCCATACACTAGATTTAGGGTATATTTTGGTCTGTTAGAAGAAACTGTATCACAACATTTTAAAGAAAGGAAGAAAAAAAATACACACACACACACACACACATACATACCAACAATAAGGTTAAATACAATGAAGGGATAGGACAATGTTAAAAATGAAGGAATTGATAAGATATTGGTTGAAAAAGGAAGGAAGAAAAAAATTAAAAAAAGAAAATTAGAAAAAAATAACTCCAAAAGACTAAAGAATCATGGAAAAAAGGAAAAAATGGAATTCTATATGCTCTATCCCCCCAGCTCTGGAGATTTGCAGTTCTCGGTGACTGGTAAACATGGTCTTGGCTGGATGTTCTTGATGATCTTCTGGGGGAGGGGTTTGTTGCAGTGATTCTCAAATGTCTTTGCCCAAGGCTGAATTGCACCTCCCTTGCCAGGGGCCAGGCTAAGTAATCTGCTCTGGTTTACACTCAGTAACTTTTGTTCTCTGAAAGCTTTCTGTATAGCTTTGGAGGATGAGAATGAAGATGATGGCCTCCCAATCTCCAACCCAGAGGAGCTGAGAACTTGGGGCCCCACTCCTCAGTGTGCCCTCAGAGAAAAGTAGTCTATCACTCTTGTCTCCCTGGTCTTTACTGGCACTCCATGCTTAACCAGCCTGTGACTAAAAGTTCCTTTCTCTGGCACACAACACCATTTGGAGTCTCAAAACCCAGCAAATTGCTGTGGCAGGCTCCTGTGCCACTCTTCTGGGGGAAGAAATGTATTCTTCCTGGATCTGCCGCTTGTGGGGTCCCTGCTTGAAGAGCAGTGGCCCAACTGTGCTGCGGATCATGGTTTATAGCAACCCTGAGCTGAGAGCCCACTCCTCCACCCCCGGCTCTAATACTTGGGAGCTCTGCCACACTCAGACCCTGGTCTTTGTGTGACGCCAAGGGTCCTGAGACCACACTGTCTCAGTAAGTGTTCCATCCCCTGCTTAGCCACTCAAGTGACATCCCTCACTGGAGCAGAGTTCTGAAAGTTCTGATTTGGTGCTCCAACTCTCTCTCACTTGCCAGGAGCTGGCTGACAGAGGCTCCCTATCCCTGTGGTCCAGCTTCCCAAATAGCACCTCGGATTCACTTCTCTGCACGCCTCAGATTCACTTCTTTGCACATCCTACCTTCCAGAAAGTGGTCACTTTTCTGTTTGTAGAATTGCTGCTATTCTTTTCTTTGATAGCCTGTTGAGTTTGTAGGTGTTCAGAATGTTTCAATAACTATCTAGTTGAACTCCTGGGACCTAATGATACTTAGGTCTCCTACTCCTCTGCCATCTTGCTCCTCATAACAGGTGTGATATAATTTTTTATGGTGGCTTTGATTCACCTTTTCCTGATGATTAGTGATGTTGGGCAAATTTTCATGTACCTGTTGGCCATCTATGTGTCTTCTCTGGAAAACGTCTATTCAGGTCTTCTCATTTTTAAAATTGACTTTTTTTTTTGGCTATTCATTTGAAAGAGTTCTTTATATTTTGGACGATACTAGCCTTTTATCCAGTAGATGATTGCAAATATCTTCTCCCATACCATCCACTGGTTGGTGTTTTGTTGTTGTTGTTGTTTTTGTTTTTTTCTGTGAAGAAACTTTTTAGTTTGACATAATCCACTTGTTTTTGTATTTGTTGCTTGTGCTTTTGGTATCACCTCCAAAAAAAACATTACTAAGATCAAGGTCAAGGAGTTTTTCTTTTGCTTTCTCCTAGCAGTTTAACAGTTTCAGGTCTTAAATCTTGACTCCATTTTGAGTTTATTTTTGTAAGTGGTATAAGTAGGGATCCAATTTCATTCTTTTACATATGATTATTTAATTTTTCAAGCATCATTTATGGAAGAGACTATTCTTTTTTTTTAAATTTTATTTTTTATAAACATATAATATATTTTTATCCCCAGGGGTACAGGTCTGTGAATCGCCAGGTTTACACACTTCACAGCACTCACCATAGCACATACCCTCCCCAATGTCCATAATCCCACCCCCCAACCCCCCTCCCCCCATCAACCCTCAGTTTGTTTTGTGAGATTAAGAGTCACTTATGGTTTGTCTCCCTCCCAATCCCATCTTGTTTCATTTACTCTTCTCCTACCCCCTTAACCCACCATGTTGCATCTCCTCTCCCTCATATCAGGGAGATCATATGATAGTTGTCTTTCTCCGATTGACTTATTTCGCTAAGCATGATACCCTCTAGTTCCATCCACGTCGTCGCAAATGGCAAGATTTCATTTCTTTTGATGGCTGCATAGTATTCCATTGTGTATATATACCACATCTTCTTTATCCATTCGTCTGTTGATGGACATCTAGGTTCTTTCCATAGTTTGGCTATTGTAGACATTGCTGCTATAAACATTCGGGTGCACGTGTCCCTTCGGATCACTAC
>NW_019154168.1:4091231-4125664 GCF_002288905.1 Enhydra lutris kenyoni
CCCAATCCCATCTTGTTTCATTTACTCTTCTCCTACCCCCTTAACCCACCATGTTGCATCTCCTCTCCCTCATATCAGGGAGATCATATGATAGTTGTCTTTCTCCGATTGACTTATTTCGCTAAGCATGATACCCTCTAGTTCCATCCACGTCGTCGCAAATGGCAAGATTTCATTTCTTTTGATGGCTGCATAGTATTCCATTGTGTATATATACCACATCTTCTTTATCCATTCGTCTGTTGATGGACATCTAGGTTCTTTCCATACTTTGGCTATTGTAGACATTGCTGCTATAAACATTCGGGTGCACGTGCCCCTTCGGATCACCACGTTTGTATCTTTAGGGTAAATACCCAGCAGTGCAATTGCTGGGTCATAGGGTAGTTCTATTTTCAACATTTTGAGGAACCTCCATGCTGTTTTCCAGAGTGGTTGCACCAGCTTGCATTCCCACCAACAGTGTAGGAGGGTTCCCCTTTCTCTGCATCCTCGCCAGCATCTGTCATTTCCTGACTTGTTAATTTTAGCCATTCTGACTGGTGTGAGGTGATATCTCATTGTGGTTTTGATTTGTATTTCCCTGATGCCTAGTGATGCGGAGCACTTTTTCATGTGTCTGTTGGCCATCTGGATGTCTTCTTTGCAGAAATGTCTGTTCATGTCCTCTGCCCATTTCTTGATTGGATTATTTGTTCTTTGGGTGTTGAGTTTGCTAAGTTCTTTATAGATTTTGGACACTAGCCCTTTATCTGATATGTCGTTTGCAAATATCTTCTCCTATTCTGTCAGTTGTCTTTTGGTTTTGTTAACTGTTTCCTTTGCTGTGCAAAAGCTTTTGATCTTGATAAAATCCCAATAGTTCATTTTTGCCCTTGCTTCCCTTGCCTTTGGTGATGTTCCTAGGAAGATGTTGCTGCGGCTGAGGTCAAAGAGGTTGCTGCCTGTGTTCTCCTCAAGGATTTTGATGGATTCCTTTCTCACATTGAGATCCTTCATCCATTTTGAGTCTATTTTCGTGTGTGGTGTAAGGAAATGATCCAATTTCATTTTTCTGCATGTGGCTGTCCAATTTTCCCAACACCATTTATTGAAGAGGCTGTCTTTTTTCCATTGGATATTCTTTCCTGCTTTGTCGAAGATTAGTTGACCATAGAGTTGAGGGTCTATTTCTGGACTCTCTATTCTGTTCCATTGATCTATGTGTCTGTTTTTGTGCCAGTACCATGCTGTCTTGATGATGACAGCTTTGTAATAGAGCTTGAAGTCCGGAGTTGTGATGCCACCAACTTTGGCTTTCTTTTTCAATATTGCTTTGGCTATTCGAGGTCTTTTCTGGTTCCATATAAATTTTAGGATTATTTGTTCCATTTCTTTGAAAAAAATGGATGGTACTTTGATAGGAATTGCATTAAATGTGTAGATTGCTTTAGGTAGCATAGACATTTTCACAATATTTATTCTTCCAATCCAGGAGCATGGAACATTTTCCCATTTCTTTGTGTCTTCCTCAGTTTCTTTCATGAGTACTTTATAGTTTTCTGTGTATAGATTCTTAGTCTCTTTGGTTAGGTTTATTCCTAGGTATCTTATAGTTTTGGGTGCAATTGTAAATGGGATGGACTCCTTAATTTCTCTTTCTTCTGTTTTGTTGTTGGTGTAGAGAAATGCAACTGATTTCTGTGCATTGATTTTATATCCTGACACTTTACTGAATTCCTGTACAAGTTCTAGCAGTTTTGGAGTGGAGTCTTTTGGGTTTTCCACATATAGTATCATATCATCTGCAAAGAGTGATAGTTTGACTTCTTTGCCGATTTGGATGCCTTTAATTTCCTTTTGTTGTCTGATTGCTGAGGCTAGGACTTCTAGTACTATGTTGAATAGCAGTGGTAATAGTGGACATCCCTGCTGTGTTCCTGACCTTAGTGGAAAAGCTTTCAGTTTTTTTCCATTGAGAATGATATTTGCGGTGGGTTTTTCATAGATGGCTTTGATTATATTGAGGTATGTGCCCTCTATCCCTACACTTTGAAGAGTTTTGATCAGGAAGGGATGCTATACTTTGTCAAATGCTTTTTCAGCATCTATGGAGAGTATCATATGGTTCTTGTTCTTTCTTTTATTAATGTGTTGTATCACATTGATTGATTTGAGGATGTTGAACCAACCTTGCAGCCCTGGAATAAATCCCACTTGGTCGTGGTGAATAATCCTTTTAATGTACTGTTGAATCCTATTGGCTAGTATTTTGGCGAGAATTTTTGCATCTGTGTTCATTAAGGATATTGGTCTCTAGTTCTCTTTTTTTGATGAGATCCTTGTCTGGTTTTGGGATCAAGGTGATGCTAGCCTCATAAAATGAGTTTGGAAGTTTTCCTTCCATTTCTATTTTTTGGAACAGTTTCAGGAGAATAGGAATTAGTTCTTCTTTAAATGTTTGGTAGAATTCCCCCGGGAAGCCATCTGGCCCTGGGCTTTTGTTTGTTTGGAGATTTTTTATGTCTGTTTCAATCTCCTTACTGGTTATGGGTCTGTTCAGGCTTTCTATTTCTTCCTGGTTCAGTTGTGGTAGTTTATATGTCTCTAGGAATGCATCCATTTCTTCCAGATTGTCAAATTTTTTGGCGTAGGTTTGCTCATAGTATGTTCTTATAGTTGCCTGTATTTCTTTGGTGTTCGTTGTGATCTCTCCTCTTTCATTCATGATTTTATTTATTTGGGTCCTTTCTCTTTTCTTTTTGATAAGTCTGGCCAGGGGTTCATCGATCTTATTAACTCTTTCAAAGAACCAGCTCCTAGTTTCGTTGATTTGTTCTATTGTTTTTTTTTTTGTTTCTATTTCATTGATTTCTGCTCTGATCTTTATGATTTCTCTTCTCCTGCTGGGTTTAGGGTTTCTGTCTTGTTCTTTCTCCAGCTCCTTAGGTGTAGGGTTAGGTTGTGTAACTGAGACCTTTCTTGTTTCTTGAGAAAGGCTTGTACCGCTCTATATTTTCCTCTCAGGACTGCCTTTGTTGTGTCCCACAGATTTTGAACCGTTGTGTTTTCATTATCATTTGTTTCCATGAATTTTTTCAATTCTTCTTTAATTTCCTGGTTGACCCATTCATTCTTTAGAAGGATGCTGTTTAGTCTCCATGTATTTGTGTTCTTTCCAAATTTCCTCTTGTGATTGAATTCTAGCTTCAGAGCATTGTGGTCTGAAAATATGCAGGGAATGATTCCAATCTTTTGATAACGGTTGAGACCTGATTTAGGACCAAGAATGTGATCTATTCTGGAGAATGTTCCATGCGCACTAGAGAAGAATGTGTATTCTGTTGCTTTGGGATGAAATGTTCTGAATATATCTGTGATGTCCATCTGGTCCAGTGTGTCATTTAAGGCCTTGATTTCCTTGTTGATCTTTTGCTTGGATGATCTGTCCATTTCAGTGAGGGGAGTGTTAAAGTCCCCTACTATTATTGTATTATTGTCTATATGTTTCTTTGATTTTGTTATTAATTGGTTTATATAGTTGGCTGCTCCCACGTTAGGGGCATAGATATTTAAAATTGTTAGATCTTCTTGTTGGACAGTTCCTTTGAGTATGATATAGTGTCCTTCCTCATCTCTTCTTATAGTCTTTGGCTTAAAATCTAATTGATCTGATATAAGGTTTGCCACTCCTGCTTTCTTCTGATGTCCATTAGCATGGTAAATTCTTTTGCACCCCCTCACTTTAAGCCTGGAGGTGTCTTCGGGTTTAAGATGAGTTTCTTGTAGGCAACATATAGATGGGTTTTGTTTTTTTATCCATTCTGATACCCTGTGTCTTTTGATTGGGGCATTTAGCCCATTAACATTCAGGGTAAGTATTGAGAGATATGAATTTAGTGCCATTGTATTGCCTGTAAGGTGACTGTTATTGTATATTGTCTCTGTTTCTTTCTGATCTACTACTTTTAGGGTCTCTCTTTGCTTAGAGGACCCCTTTCAATATTTCCTGTAGAGCTGGTTTGGTATTTGCAAATTCTTTCAGTTTTTGTTTGTCCTGGAAGCTTTTAATCTCTCCTCCTATTTTCAATGATAGCCTAGCTGGATATAGTATTCTTGGCTGCATGTTTTTCTCGTTTAGTGCTCTGAATATATCATGCCAGCTCTTTCTGGCCTGCCAGGTCTCTGTGGATAAGTCTGCTGCCAATCTAATATTTTTACCATTGTACTTTGCATACTTCTTTTCCCGGGCTGCTTTCAGGATCTTCTCTTTGTCACTAAGACTTGTAAATTTTACTATTAGGTGACGGGGTGTGGACCTATTCTTATTGATTTTGAGGGGGGTTCTCTGAACCTCCTGGATTTTGATGCTTGTTCCCTTTGCCATATTGGGGAAATTCTCTCCAATAATTCTCTCCAATATACCTTCTGCTCCCCTCTCTGTTCCCTCTTCTTCTGGAATCCCAATTATTCTAATGTTGTTTCATCTTATGGTGTCACTTATCTCTCAAATTCTTCCCTCGTGGTCCAGTAGCTGTTTGTCCCTCTTTTGCTCAGCTTCTTTATTCTCTGTCATTTGGTCTTCTATATCACTAATTCTTTCTTCTGCCTCATTTATCCTAGCAGTGAGAGCCTCCATTTTTGATTGCACCTCGTTAATAGCTTTTTTGATTTCAAGTTGGTTAGATTTTAGTTCTTTTATTTCTCCAGAAAGGGCTTTTATATCTCCCGAGAGGTTTCTCTAATATCTTCCATGCCTTTTTGGAGCCCGGCTAAACCTTGAGAATCGTCATTCTAAACTCTAGATCTGACATATTACCAATGTCTGTATTGATTAGGTCCCTAGCCTTCGGTACTGCCTCTTGTTCTTTTTTTTTGTGGTGAATTTTTCCGCCTTGTCATTTTGTCCAGATAAGTGTATATGAAGGAGCAAGTAAAATACTAAAATGGTGGCAACAACCCCAGGAAAATATGCTTTAGCCAAATCAGAAGAGATCCCAAATCGTGAGGGGGGAGAAAGGGGATAAAAAGAGGTTCAGAAAGAAAAAAAAAAAAAAAGAAACAAAAAAAACCAAAAAAAAAAAAAAAAAAAAAAGAAAAAAATATATATATATTAGATAAACTAGTTAAAAAACGTTAACAAAGAAAAGGGTAAAAGTTAAAAAAATTTAGCAGAAGAAAAAAAAATTGAAAAAGAAAAAAAAAATTAACTGCAAGGCTAAAGAATCATGGGGAGAAAGCCATGAGTTCCGTGCTTTGCTTTCTCCTCCTCTGGAATTCCGCTGCTCTCCTTGGTATTGAAACTACACTCCTTGGTAGGTAAACTTGGTCCTGGCTGGGTTTCTTGTTGCTCTTCTGGGGGAGGGGCCTGTTGTAGTGATTCTCAAGTGTCTTTGCCCCAGGCAGAGTTGCACCGCCCTTACCTGGGCCGGTCTGAGTAATCTGCTCGGGTTTGCTTTCAGGAGCTTTTGTTCCCTGAGCGCTTTCCGTAGAGTTCCAGAGGGCGGGAATGAAGATGGCGGCCTCCCGGTCTCCGGCCTGGAGGAGCCGAGAGCCCGGGGCCCCACTCCTCAGTGCGCCCTCAGAGAACAGTGCCCAATTACTCCCGTCACCCTGGCCTCCGGCCGCACTCCGAGCTGACCGAGCCTGCAACCGGTTCAAGGTAACCCCGAGGTTAGAGCTCACTCCTCGGCTCTGTCTCTGTAGGCGGCTTCCCCGTTCTAATACCTGTAAGCTCTGCAACACTCAGATACCCCCGATCCTTCTGTGACCCTGTGGGACCTGAGGCCACGCTGACCCCGCGTGGGCTTCACCCTGGTTAAGCCTCTGGAGCGATGTCCCTCAGTGGAACAGACTTTTAAAAGTCCTGATTTTGTGCTCTGTTGCTCCGCTGCTTGCCAGGAGCGGGCCCCTCCCACCATGGTCTATCTTCCCGTCACTTTGGATTCACTTCTCCACCAGTCCTACCTTTCAGAAAGTGGTTGATTTTCTGTTTCTAGAGTTGCTGTTCTTCTTCTCTTCGATCTCCCATTGGATTTGTAGGTGTTTGCAATCTTTAGATAAGCTATCTAGCTGATCTCCCGCTACCTGAAGTAGTCTCAGCCTGCTACTTCTCCGCCATCTTGACTCCTCCCTGGAAGAGCCTATTCTTGTCCCAGTGAGTATTCTTGGGTCCCTTTTCAAATATGAGCTGACTGTATATACAAAGGTTTATTTTTTATTTACTGAGAGAAGTCTGTTCCCTTGGTCTGTGTGTTTATTTAGATGACTGTATTTGTAATAGAGTTTGAAAACAGGAAGTATGATGCCTCCAGCTTTGTTTTTTCTTAGATTTTCTTTGGTTATTCAAGGTCATTTATGGTTCCATACAAATTTTGGAACTTTAAAAGATATTTCTGTGAAAAACAATGCCATTAGAAATCAGTTAGGAATTCTATGAGATCTATAAATCGCAGCTCTTCGGACACGCCACCGACAGCGGCAGCTCGAGGGGTCGCTGGGAACGGGAAACGACGCCACCGCTCGGCATCAGGCACCTGAGACAACCTGGAGCGCTCCAGGGGCACCACAGAGGGCCAGGCGCCACGCACTCAGTACGGCCAGGCGGTGAGCAGTGCGGCAGGAATCCAAGAGCGGCAAGCGAGAGTGTCCGCTGTGTCAGAGGACCCCACGCCCACGGGCGCCCTGAGGCGGAACCGTGGGAAAGTGGGGTCGGGCGGGAGCCCACACCCCCCCCCCGCAACCTCCCCCCCACACCCCACATGACAGCGGGTGGCAGAGGAGGAGGAGCGAGGGACCCGCGGGCAGAGCAAGAAGAGCGGTCCCATTCGCCATGAATGTCCGTCCCTCGTCTGACGCGGCTTACGCCCGGCCCAGGAGAACACAACATCACCACATCGTTCAGCAAATATAAATGGCTTTGGGGAGTTTGGATAGTTTAACATTAGTTCTTTCCATCCCAGAACACAGGCTGTATTTCCATTCATTTGTGTCTTTGTCAAAAGACACATTGTGTCTTTCATCAATTTTTTTTCTTTTCTGAGTGTACAGATCTTTCATCCCCTTAGTGAAATATATCACTACGTAATTTTTTTTCTGTTTTGGATGCCATTGTGAATGGGAGTGTTTTCTTTTTCAGATATTTTGTTGTAAGTGTATAGAAATGCAACTGATTTCTCTATGTTTTGTATTCTTTGACTTCACTGAGAATACACTAATTAGTTCTAATATTTTTCAGCAGCGTGTTTAGAATTTTCCATATATAAGATCATGTCATCTGCAAATAAGCAATTTTACTTCTCCCTTTCTAATTTCTTTTTCTTGCCTGAATGTTCTTGCTAGGACATTCAGGACTATGTTGCAATAGGAGTGATAAGAATGGGTCTCCTTGTCTCATTCATGATTTTAGAAGACTGACTTTGTATTTTTATGTGAGTATATGTTAGCTGTGGACTTGTCTGTTACAGTGTTTATTATGATATGTTCCTTCTATATCCAATTTGTTTAGCATTTTTATTATGAAAGGATGTTGAATTTTTGTCAAACGGTTTATTACATTTATTGATTTGCATATGCTGAATCATTTTTGTATCCCAGGGATAAATCCCACTCTGTTGTGGAGTATAATGCTTTTAATATGCTTTTAAACTTTATTTGATAGCATTTTGTTAATATTTTTGCATTTATATTTAGCAGGGATATTGCTCTATAGTTTCTTTTAGCTTATTTGGCTTTGGTATCAGGGTAATGCTGGCCCCAAAAAATCAAAGGGTAGGGTACATTCCCAAACTCATTTTATGGTTGTGGTAATTCTGAGACTGTTAGAAGAAATCGCCAAAGAATCCATCTGGTCCTGGGCTTTCATTTGTTGAGAGGTTTTTAATTACTGCTTTAGTCCTCTTCATCCTTACAGGTCTATTCAGATTTTTGACTTCTTAATGATTGACTCTAATAGGTTCTATATTTGTCAGCCTATAATTGCTTATGGTAATCTCTTAGGATTGTTTGTATTTGTAGTCTATCAACTGTAATATCACCACTTTTATTTCTGAGTTTGATTTTTCCTTAAGTCTACCTAAATGTTTGTCAATTTCATCTTTCATAAAACCAGCTCTATGTTGTTATTCTGGTTCTTATTTATTTTGGCTCTGATCTTGTTATTTTCCTTTTACTAACTTTGGGCTAACCTTGTTCTTTTTCTAGCTCCTTGAGAGGTATAGTTAGGTTGATTATTTGAGATCTTTATAAACTTCCCTCATAGAATTGCTTTTTCTACCTCCAATAAGTTATGGTTTGTTATGTTTCTATTTTCTTTTGTCTCAAGATAGTTTTTAGCTAGTCTTTTCATTTTTTTCTTTGACTCACTGGTTGTTCAGGAGTGTGTTTAATTTCTACACACTTGTGAATTTTTCAGCTTTCCTCCAGCTATTGATTTCTTGTATCATGTCATTGTGGTCAGAAAACATAATTTGTATCCATTAACTTGAATAATGTTCCCTGTTCACTTGAGATTCTGTATTCTGCTGCTGTTGGTACAAATGTCCTCTATTTATCTGTTAGGGCCATTTATTCTAAACCAAAGTGCTGATAAATTACCTTATTAATTTTTTAGGATAATCTATCCATTGTTGAAAGTGGGGTAATCAAGTCCTCTGTCATGTTTTTATTGTTGTCTATTTTTTTTCTTAATATATTAAGGTACTCGGATGCTGCTTTCATGTATATTTATGATTGGCATATATCCTTGATGATTGATCCATTTATCTATAATATGGCCTTCCTTATCTCATTAGGTTTTTTTTTCCTTGTTACAGGTTTTGACTTAAAGTCTTTTTTTTTTCCCTTAAATAAGTACAGCTATTCCTTCTCTCTTTAGTTTTCCATGTGCATGGAATATCTTTCTCCATAACTTCATTTTGAGCCTGTATGTCTCCTAAAGCTGAAATGAGTTTCTTTTAGGCAGCATATAGTTTGCTCGTCTTCTGATTGGAGAATCTAATCCTTTTATATTTAAAGAATTAATGATAAAGGACTTGTAGGTAATGTTGTGTGATTCTCTTCTTCTTTTCTTCTCTTCTTGTCCTCCTATGTGAATTTAGGATTTTCCATAGTGGTATGCTTTGACTCACTTCTCTTAATCTTTTTTTTTTTTTTTTTCCAACCTACTCGAAGTTTTAGGTTTGTGGCAAACATAAATCACACTTCTAATGGCCTATGTTAGGCTAACAACTTCAATTACATTTAAAAACTCTAATCATTTACTCTTCCTTTATGTTTTTAATGTGCAACTTTGCAACTTATATATTTTTATTGCATAACCATTAAAATCACTGTAGTTTAGAAATTTGTAATACTTTTTCCTTTAACTCTTACACTAGGGTTAACTGACACCCCACAAATTAACACACTGTATTATTAGAGTATTCTGAATTGATTGTATTACTTAACTTTACCAGTGTGTTTTTATACTTTCATATATTTTCATATTTTTAATTAATGTCCTTTCATTTTAGCTTGGCAAATTCCTTTGAGCCTTTTTTGTAAGGCAGGTAACATGGTGATTATCTCCCTCAGCTTTTGTTTGGGAATGTCTTTACCTTACCTCCACTTCTGAAGGACAACTTTGCAGGGTAAAGTATTTTGGGTGGCAAGGTCCTGTTCCCCTTCCTCTTGCCCTCAGCCCCAGTCCTTTGACTATATCATCCCACTCTTAATCTGCAAAGTTCCTTCCAAGAAATCCAGTGGTAGCCTTATGGGAATTCCCTTTTGTGAGAGAATTTCCTCTTACTGCCCTTGCTGCTTAAAATATTCTCTTTGTCTTTGATTTCAGACAAAACGTACAATAATGTTTTCTGGAGACAATCATTTTAGTTTGAAATTTGGGGAGAACATATTATCTTAATGAGTTTGGATGTCCAGATCCCTCCCCATATTTGAGAAGTCCTCAGCCATTAAATCTTTTAAAGTTTCTATTCCGTTCTTCCTCTATTTTCCTTCTGAGATTCTAACTTACCTTTCATGATATTCCATGGTTCATGTTGGCTTTCTTCACTCTTTTTTCTTTGTTCTCCTTTGAAGAATTACAAAGGTCTTGTCTGCTACTTCACAGAATCTTTTTTCTGCTTGACCTGTATGTTTTTGATGCTTTTTATTGCATATTTCATTTCATTCTCTGTATTCTTTAGCTCCAGAATTTATTTGGTTCTTCTAAAATTATTTCTGTTCAACTTTGCATTTTGTTGGTGTATTTTTTTCTTGATTTCACTGTGTTATTCTTATTTTGGGGGGTCAAAAATTCAAATTTTTCAATATTTTCAAACAAGAGACTCTTCTTTGTTCCTTCATTCCACTGTACAATACATGTGGAAAATATCTGTACAAAGTTTTTTGAAGCTGAATGTGCTAAAAATATCATGGATACGGTTGTTAATATTTTGTAGTATATATGTGCAAATTCTATGACTCTTCACTAAGTTTAGAAGACAATGAATTTAATGATCCTGTGTTCTTTGCTAATGCTCCTTGACTCAATTGTAGAGGAGTTTTACAAAGATTTGCAATTTTTAAAAAAGATTTTATTTATTTATTTGACAGAGATCACAAGTAGGCAGAGAGGCAGGCAGTGTGGGGGTGGGGGGAGCAGGCTCCCTGCTTAGCAGAGAGCCCAATGCAGGGCTTGATCCCAGGACCCTGAGACCATGATCTGAGATGAAGGCAGAGGCTTAACCCACTGAGCCACCCAGGTGCCCCTACAAAGATTTGCCAAATGTTTAATTTCAAATGAAAATTTTCTTAAAACCATGATCACACTGCACATGAATTTACATCTCTAAGAAAAGCAAAACCTCATTTGTGAAGATGAGGAAGTATAAGAATTTATACTGACGATGATTTTACACATTTTTCTACCATAAATCAATATGCAGTTTTTAATTATTGGTAGTTATGTAAATTAGTTACAAAAACTAAGAAAAATTCTTGTAGCTCACTGAGATTCCTTAAAACAGCTATTTTGAATTCTTTATCAGGTAAATTATTGATCCTCATTTCTTTGTGGTTGATTCCTGAAAAATCATTGTGTTCTTCTGGTGTTGTCATATTTTTGTTGACTTTTTGCATGTTCCTTGAAGTCTTGCATGCTGATTTCCCAGTTGAGGAAGCAGTCACCCCCTGTATTCTTCACTAACTAGCTGAGAGAAATACCTTGCCAGCCCTGCTAGAGATTCTGAGGCTTTCCCAGACTTTTCTTAAAGATACACCTGCTGAATACTTTTTGCTACTTTATGTGACAGAATTCTTTTTTTTTTTTTAAAGATTTTATTTATTTATTTGACAGAGAGAGATCACAAGTAGGCAGAGAGGCAGGCAGAGAGAGAAGAGGAAGCAGGCTCCCTGCAGAGCAGAGAACCCAATGTGGGGCTCGATCCCAGGACCCTGGGATCATGACCTGAGCCGAAGGCAGAGGTCTTAACCCACTGAGCCACAAAGATGCCCCATGTGACAGAATTCTTAAAGGTCATGTGTCTTCCCTCATTCCTCTAATAAAGATATTTTTTAATACCACAAAGCCAGACCTGTTGTTGATGGTCTTTGTTTTGCTTGCCCTAGAATGGTGGCAATGCTCAAGATTGTGGTACTCTTCCAGGTCCATAGATTTGGTCTAGCTTTGTGAACACACTCACTAGCCCTCTGTGAAACTCCTGCTGCTGCTGAGAATGCCAGTGAGCCCTTTGGGATCTGCATTCTAGGTGTCCCCTGTGACTCACTGGGGGCTTCCTGATTGTGTCTGTGACATGTTTAGTAGAATCTATTTCCATCTAGTTACATCCACCATGCCATAGCTGTCCTTTTCTTAACCACTCACTGCTTCCAAGTCATGAAGTTCAGTAGTCAGTATTCTGGATAGGGCAAAAGAGAAATGAGACTCTTAGGCAATGTTTTGCCCTGATGGAGAAGCTGCGTACTATTCACACACTCTTACTTTTCTCCCTGGAAGAAATCATGGACTGAAAAGTTTCTCTTAACACGGAGCTGTGCTGGTTTAGGGGATGGGTGATGCGGGTAAAATGAACCATTACCGGTTTCCATGCCTCCATCTTGTATTTTTTTCATTCTACCAATGTGCTGAAACTTCCCCAACGAATCCCTGGATTTCCAGGAAAGTATTCCTTGTCCATAGGTGGTTGTCTCAATCAGTGTTCTGTAGGGGAAAGATAGCAAAAACCACTTACCTCACCATTGTGATGATGTCACTCCATAATTAATTATCCATTGGTGTCTTTTCTAAGCAAAGCACAAGTTCACCCTCACACCTCCAACTCTAATGTACCTATTTCATTCTAGCCCTTTTCCCCTTTGTTTATCTCCTATTTCAACAGTGAGAATCTGAGTGCCACCATCTTTCATCCACTTACATAATAGTTCAATTCTAGTATATAAGTATACAGGTTTCCTTATTGTTAATCAGTACACTTATAAGAAACAGCTTTACCAAATAATGCAGAGTTTTTATACAGCTTCTCTTCTCTCTTAGACTCTTTATTAATTTCCAAAGTTCTTTATATGACTACCTTGTGCTTTTCCCTTTTAGTGAGGTTCTGTCCTACATTTTGATACAATTAGATTCTTTTCTTCTAGTTTGCCTTATGTCTTTGGAACCCCTAACCTCCTAATGGATTTAAAAACTTTTTTTTTTTTTAACATTAAGTTTCACTCTTTGTACTATGAAGTTGTAATGGTTTTGACAAGTTCATGGTCTAATGTATTCATCAGTACTCTCTCACACAGAATTGGTTTATCCTCCCCAAATCCTGTTTCACCTATTAAACTTTCCTCTCCCTTAGAATCCAAGGTCATAACTTTTTTGCTTTCTGTCCTATAGTTTTTACTCTTTCTGGAGGTCATGTAAATTTAATAATTCGATATGTAACCTATTCAGGCTGACAACTTTCAGTTAGCAATATGCAGTTAACACTCACTCATATTAATAGCTGATGACCTGTTATCCCTTAATACTAAATAGTAGGTATAGCTCACTGTTTGTCCTCATACATTTTGAAGGACATCTTGAGTTCTTCCAGTTTGGGGCAATTATAGTGCTGCTGTAAACTTTCACATGGATGTGTGGACATTAGTTTTCAAAAGAGGTGAACAAATACAAAGAATGTGATTGCTAGATCAAAGATAAACCTCTGTTTAGCTTTTTAAGAAAATGTCAAGGAGTCTTCCAGAGTGGATACACCATTTTCATTCCTTCCAGTGATGGAACTTACTTCCTGTTTCTCCAAATCCTTGACAAAATTGTTATTCTTAGGGTTTAATTTTTTTAATTTTTACCAATTCTAAAAGGTATGGAGTGTCTTGTTGTTTAATTGTCTTTTCCCTAATGACACGTGGTTGTTGATGATCTTTGAAATTCCTTAATCTGTGATTTGTCTCTAAATAATTTTGGAAGTTTTCTATTACTATTTGAATATTCTGCTGCATCCTCTTTTTTCACCTTTCCAATCATGCCTACATTGGTACTGTTCATCAGTTCTTAGATGTTCTGATATCTTTTTCATTTTAAGACTTTTTAAAAAAAATTTATTTGACAGACAGAGAGCACTATTAGGCAGAGAGGCAGGCAGAGAGAGAGATGGGGAAGCAGGCTCCCCGCCAAAGCAGAGAACCTGATGCGGGACTTGATCCCAGGACCCCAGGATCATAACCTGAGCCGAAGACAGCGGCTTAACTCACTGAGCCACCCAGGCACCCTTCATTTTCTTTTCATGTTCTCATTTCAGTTTGATTCTCTTGAAGTTCACTGACTCTTTCCTTGGGGTGTAAAATTTGGTGAGCTGATTGAAGGCATTCTTCATTTTGGTTACTTGCTTCTTGATTTCCTGCATGTGCTTTTGATTCTCTTGCATTGTTGTTATCTCTCTGGTGACAGAGTACTGTAAAACACTTGTCTGATAATTCCTACATTTGTGTCACATCTGAATTTTTTTCTGATGATTTTTTTAAAAAGATTATTTATTTATTTACTTATTTGGCAGAGAGAGAGAGATCACAAGTAGGCAGAGAGGCAGGCAGAGAGAGGGGGAAGCAGGCTCCTCACCGAGCAGAGAGCCCGATATGGGGCCTGATCCCAGAACCCTGGGATCACGACCCGAGCAGAAGGCAGAGACCTTAACCCACTGAGCCACCCAGGGGCCCCGATCATTTTGTTTTTAAGGTTGTGTAATTTTGTTCAAATTTGGACATTGTATGTGCAATAGGTGTTATCTATGTTGTAATGTGAGATGTTATACTAATTTGCCTAGGATTTCAGCTTTCTTTAGTGATAGGTTTCAAATACCTCTACTGTTCATATTTTTACCTTTTCTCTTGAATTTAGGGCTTCTTTTTGCCCTGTTCCTCAGAAAGAGTATACATCTTGGGATCTCTTTCAACCAAAAATCACTGTTAATATACTTGAGGTTTATTGGGATGATGGCTGGATGTGAGAGAATGAGAGCAAGCCACGTTCTTTAGAATAAAGCTCAGTCTTATAGTTTTCCTCTTTGGGGTTTGCCTTGCTCAAGTTTTTCTAGTTTTTTTTTTCCAGGGATACAACTTTTATCTTTTTTGTCCCCTCATCTGTTTTACTATCAGCATTCCCAATCTTTTTTTTTTTTTTTTTTTTTTTTAAGCCCTGTCCTGTTGGGAATTAGTTTTTCCTTCTCTTTTTCATATAGAAAAGGTACAGTGTTATGTAACTCCTTTCCACATGGGAAATAAGCTCTGGCTAAAGGATTCCCTGAGACTTGGGCTTCATGATGAGGTTTTTGGAGGGTATCATAGTTGTGTCTCTTCATTCATTCCTCGGAATCATGAGGTTGTTTTTCTCAGATTTTTTCTCTGAAAGCCTAGTGCAGTCTCTGGAAGGAATTATGATCCTCAGAAATTTCTTACTCCAGTCCACACTCCACTGGTAGCAATTTCTGATTTTCAAATAAAGTAAGTAAGTCTTACTATCATTAATGGCTTCTAGCTGCTGCTGCTCCTGCCTCCCCACAACTGGGGTAACTGTTTGCCCTCTGCTCTGAGTTTTCTGATATTTCTAAGAAAGTTGTTCATTTTTAGATTGTCCAGCTTTTCTTATTGTAGACAAAGAGTGCCAAATTATGATACTTTTATAACTTGGATGTGAAACCAAAAGTCTAGCTGTTTTTTTTTTAATAATTTTTTATTTTTTTATTAACATATAATGTATTAATTATTTAGCCCTAGGAGTATAGGTCTGTGAATCGCCAGGTTTACTCACTCATAGCACATACCTCCCCAATGTGCATAACCCCACCACCCTCTTCCTACACCCCTCCCCCCAGCAACCCTCAGTTTGTTTTGTGAGATTAAGAGTCTCTTATGGTTTGTCTCCCTCCTGATCCCATCTTGTTTCATTTATTCTTTTCCAACCCCCCAAACCCCCTATGTTGCCTCTCAACTTCCTCATATCAACTAGCTGGTTTTTAAATTAAATTAACCTTAAAATTATATCAAGGATCAATTTATTAATTATAAACAGCATTATATTGCATAAGATAAAATCATAAAATCAAAATATTACATTGTTATTTAAGTGTTAAACTTGTAGAAGCATGAATTTCCAAATATTTTGTCAATATTTTATCCATGCTCAAAAACAGAATAGTCAAAATGATTTCAAACATTTGGATTTCAACTTTTAAGTTTATAGATCATCTCAATTGTACTTCTGAGCTCTCCAACAAATTTATTATAGCCTACTATTTATTTTCAACCATATGAAGTATTTTCATCAGAAGAGTATGCAGTATATAACTGTAGTATAGGAGTATAACAAATTCTCAAAAATCCTATTACTTCTACCCTTGTTTCTGCTTTATTCTTACTCTATAGGAACTCCATGAACCTCACCGTCTTCTATTTAGGCACCAGTAGTATTCTTCACTCATCTACCATTTCCAACTTCACTGATACATACAATATCCTATGAGGTGCTAATTGATACTTGTCTAATTCTTAATTCTCTTTAGGCATATTGAGTTCCTTGGGATTCCTTGGCACTCAAACTAAAATCTTGTTTCAGACCTCTGTAGGATTCATAAGCAAGTATTTGTATTCTGTCAATCATACAAAGTCTGGGTACTTCCCACTTAAAAGTGGCTGTTATTTTTCTTGATTTATATATTAAGTATCAACCTATCTGTGCCTCAGTTTCTGCTATGTACTTTTCTTAAATCTTTAAATAGACATGTGATTCTTCCTTCACTCACTAGTTTCCAAACCCCTAAATTTCTACTCTACCTTTAGAATCAGATAAATAATGCATGTAACATATGAACATTCTATAAAATTCCACTGTATAAATAAAGAAATGTACATGAGGTGGGAAAGAAATGTCCATAAACTACACTCTTTCTGGAGAAGTTAACATATACACATAATTATCTATTTTTCCCCTTCATACATAATTACTTGGGATAAGTGTTAGGGCCAATTTAATGTTAAAACCTGTTTAACTATTAGGGTCTGCTTAGCCAGAGAAACTCCATATTGCCTAGGTAGCCATATTGTTGTTTACATCCATGGACTTCATTCCAGGAATAAACGCCCCTGTAGTTCCTGGTATGGTTCCGGGTATCGATTCCGGGATTAAACGCCTTAACAATAGAAGTCACGTACCTTGGATCTGCGGTTATACCCTATAAAACCAGCCTGTGAGATTGGGAGGGGGTCACTCTCTTCGGAGGCGGCCCTGGCCAGTCAGTCTGACTTCTAATGCTTGGCATAGAATAAGGCTTTGCATAACTTTCACTTTGTCTCAGTCCCATTCATTTGATAATGGACCCCAACAATAAAGATTTTTCTTCTCTACATTCTATGAAAACTAATAAGAGGAGTTAGCAATTGGCTAGGTTTGCTTTGTGAAAGTACTAAATGTGATCAGTCCTTAATATGAAAATGCTATTTTAAGTAATATAGAAAAGTTCATCAGACATTTTTAATGAAATCTTATGAATTTAAATGAACAATCTGAAAGTTAACTCCAAATTTAATGATAGTCACACATTAATTACCAAGGGAGTTTGGAATTCAAGGAAGTTAGTAACAGACAAAACTTATTTTAATCATCAAATTTAAAAGCCATTCAAGTACTATTTTGTAGGAATTGGAGAAAAAGAAAACATCATGGAAGGAAGTGAAAAAATGATGGAAAGGGTGAAGAGAAAAAAGTAAAGGACATGATCTTAGGAAAAAAACTTATTTCAGCTTTTTAACTATATTCATCAATTTGATAATATGGCTTAAAATCCTATTGAAGAATGTATGTATATTTTACTAATTCATGTTTTTAAAGAGTTCACTTATTTGAATAGAGAAAAAGAGAGAAATTGAGAGAATGAGTGGGAGGAGGAGCAGAAGAAGTAGACTCCCTGAGGGGCAGGAAGCCCAACCTGGGATTCGATCCCAGGATGCTCAGATCATGACTAGAGCCAAAGGCAGATGCTTAACTCACTGAGCCACCCAGGTGCCCATGAATTCATTTTTGATAGTGCTTAGACCAGTTAAACATACTTAGTTACAAAAGACTTTCATTAGCATCCTAAGACAACTCCGTGGAACTATAGTTGCTTCAGTGGTATCCAGGGCTGTCATTTTTAATTTCTCAACCGCAGAAGTTTTAAAAATGGAGTCTAAGTAAAACCATTTGTTCATGCACAGAAGAGAGTAACAATGAGTTGAAATAGTTCAGGTCAGAGAAATACTCTGCAAGGTTCAGGAAGAGTGTGTGTGTTTATCAGTGACAGACATTTTATATTCGTTCTATGGGTACAAAGTGAAAAACAAACATTTATCACTGCAAAGCTTTTTCAGCTAAGAAAGTGCTAATACATTCTTAGATTTTGACCCACAGTGAGGTCTGTCAGGTCTTGGAGGGATAATTGTGGACTTTTGCCAAAAACAAGCCATGGTTACCAATATTACCAAATCCTGACAATTGCTCATTTTCTTTTTTCTCTCCTCCCCACAAACACAAGATTATCAGTTCTTGTGTCCTACTTACCCTGACTTTATTTCTGTCTTGCACTGGGTTTTTTGCTTTTTTTTTTTTTTTTTTTTTAGTGCTAGAGGCATAGTAACTTATCTAAAATACCTGATTTGCATTTTGAATATTTCAGTTGATTCCCTGCATCCATGAGCATGGATGGAACAAAAAACTAATGTTTCATCCAAATAGGATCCAAAAGTATTGGATATTTGCCAATTTAAGAATATAAGAATGTAATCAAAATATTTGCAGTTGTCATTCTATGAACAAAAAAAATATGACTTTAAAAGTTTTCAGAAAGTATGTTGGACAGTAAGTCAGAAAATTAAGAGAGAAATTAAGGGGGGAGAAGGCTAATGGTGAAGTTAAAAATACTAATATGTGGAGGAGATAGCAAAGTTTACCACACTGAAGGAGAATTAAATGAAGGAATATGTTTTAGAATAATAAGAAAATGATACTAAAATATAGTAGAAAGTTTCAATGTAGTTAAAAGTAGGTTTTTTTTAAAAATCACTAACAACTATAGTGAAAAGAAAGGTGATAAACATTCTGTTAATGTTTAAGGATTACAAAAAGAAAGGACTTCTCATAATGGAGTAACAGGGAATAGACTTATGTTTCTACTTAAAACAGTGGCTTTCAAGAAACCGGAAATCCTTAAAAAAAAAAAGGAAAATAATCCTTAAGAAATGTGAAATGAACCAAGGGAGCCCTGCAGTCACCCGTTTACTGTAATGAGAGTTTCCAGGCCTTAAAGCCAAAAGGGTAACTGAGGCAGAGGGGTGGACTCCAGAGGGAAGCAGATGTTGCTGAACATCTACTAGTTCTAGAGAGTTTGGAGTCAGATTACTCAACATTTTGGTACTTCTATTTTTAATTTTTTGAGGAACCTTCATACTGTTTCTACAGTGGCTGAACCAGTTTACATTCCCATGAACAGTGTATGAGTGTTGGTTTTTCTTCACATCTTCACCAACACTTGTTTCTTGTATTTTTTATTTTAGCCATTCTGTCAGGTGTGAGGTGATATCTCAGTGTAGTTATGATTTGCATTTCCCTGATGTTGAGCATCTTTTCGTGTGTCTGTTGGCCATTTGTACATTTTCTTTGGAGAAATGTCTGTTCATGCCTATGTCCATTTTTTAGCTGGATGGCTTATTTTGGGGGGTGTTGAGTTGTATAAGTTCTTTACAGATTTTGGATAATAACCCTTTAACAGGTATGTCATTTGAAAATATCTTCTCCCATTCCCTAGGTTGCCTTTTAGTTTTGTTGATTGTTTCCTTTGTGGTACAGAAGCTTTTCATTTTGGTGTAGTTCCAATACATTATTTTGGCTCGTATATCCCTTGTCCCAGCAGACATATCTAGAAAAATGTTGCTACAAATGATATCAGAGACATGAAAGCCTGTGCTGTCTTTTAAGGTTTTTATGGTTTCAGATCTCACATTTAAGTTCATAATCAATTTTGAGTTTATTTTTGTGTATGGTTTTAATGGTCCCAGCTCATTCTCTTGCTATCTAGTTTTCCCCAACACCATTTGTTGAAGAGATTGTTTATTCCCCCCACTGTATGTTCTTGCCTCCTTTGTCAAAAGTTAATTGGCCACATATTTGTGAGGTGATTTCTGGGCTTTCTATTCTGTTACCTTGATCTTTTTGTCTTTTTTTGGTGCCAGTACCACACTTTTTTGATTACTGCAGCTTTGTAAATTAACTTTAAGTCCAGATTTGTAATACCTCTAGCTTTTTTCTTCTGTCTCAAGATTGCTTTTGCTATTCAGGTTTCTTTTTCAGTTCCATACAAATTTTAGGATTGCTTGTTCTAGTTCAGTGAAAAATGCTGCTGGTATCCATAGGGATTCCATTAAATCTATAGATTGTTTTGGATAGTAGGCACATTTTAACAATACTAATTTTCCAATCCATGAGCATGGAATATCTTTCTTCAACCAAAGAATACAAAAACACTACTTTGAAAAGATTTATGTACCCCTATGTTTACTGCAGCATTATTACAATAGCCAAATTATGGAAGCAGCCTAAGTGTCCACTGATGGATGGACACTTGTCCACTGTGTACACACACACACACACACATACATATGAATATTAACCAGCCATAAAAAAAAGAATGAAGTCTTGCCATATGCAACAACATTGATGGATCTAGAGAGTATAATGCTAAGTGAAATAAGTTATTCATAGAAATGTAAATACTGTATAATTGCACTCATCCGTGGAATCAAGGAACAAAACAATAAACAGAGAAAAAAAAAGACAAACCAAAAAAGTAGATTCTTAACTGTAGAGAATACACAGATGGTGCCTGAAGGGGAAGTTGGTGGGGGATAAGTAATATAGGTGAAGTGGATTACAGGTATACTTATTATGAAGCGCACTAAATAAGGCATAGGATTGTAGAATCACTACATTGTACACCTGAAAGTAATACAACACCATTTGTTTACTACCCTGGAATTAAAATTTAAAAAAATAAAACTGAAAGAAAATTAAAATGAAAGAAAAGATAGAGTTTGCAGAGCAAAGAGAGAAGAGAACTCATTAATGTCTGCAGAGTTGCCCTAGAATAATTGTGGCGTATGAACTGGCACACATACAGGTGAAGAAACTACCTTACAGTTGGAAAAGGACCAACTAAAGGGGTTAGGACAACAGTATCCAGTGCTCTCATGGGGCTGTGTTATTGCCTGTCTGCAAGCCAGAGTGGAAAATCTAATAATTCACAAGCCAATGGCAGAGAACTTAGAAAGGTCTTCCCTTAGTGGTTGGTATAATTAGCTTTAGAATAAACATGATTCTGTTGTTGCCTAAAAAAGATCTTAAAACACAGATTCAAACGATCAATGAAACTGTCTTCAAGTAACTTAAACATGTCCTAGCATAAAGCTCAAAAAACTTAGATCATTTTTTATCCCTAGAGCTTTCTAACCTCTAAAAAATTAAAAGTCACAGTATCTTTTAGCCATTCAAAAATTACCAAGCATGCAAAGAAGCAGAAAAACATACCTAGAATGAGGAAAAGAAACAAACCTGACACAGTAGTGACACAGATACTAAAAATAGCATGTAAGTAATTAAAGCTATAGTTTATATATTCAAAAAGCTAAATGACAGGTTAAACATTTTAAAGAGAAAGATATGAAAAGAATCAATTTGACCTTGTAGCAAAAATTATGTTTAGCATAAAATAAATACATTGCTATAAAACATTGCAGAAAAAAAATTCATAAACATGGATACTTCATAGTAACTGTTTAAAACAGAAAGAATAAAAATGGGGGAAAAAAGCAATGTGATTTGTGATATAACTTCAAGCAATCATTGTACTTAGAGTCCCTGAAAGAGAGGGGTCGAAAATATTTGAAGAAATAATTACCCGACAATTTCCCAGTTTGATAAAAACTAAACCCAGGTATTTAGGATGTTCAAGGAATGTTAAGTCCTAATAACACAAGGAAAATTATACCAAGGAATATCTTAATTACATGGCTCAAAATAAATATTGGTTTATTGGTTATAAATATTTAAAGACATCCTGAAGAAAAGTATATGTACAGAGAAACAATAGTAAGGATGAAAATGAATTTTTTGTTACATCAAAGCAAGAGAGAAGTTGATCAACATCTTAGAAGTACTGAATAAAAAGTCATCAAGCACAAATTTGATGAATAGAAAAAACTCTTATAAAACTGAAGGTAGAGGTGCCTAGGTGGCTCAGTGGGTTAAAGCCTCTACCTTTGGCTCAGGTCATGATCCCAGGGTCCTGGGATCAAGCCCCACATTGGGCTCTCTGCTCAGTAGGAAGCCTGCTTCCTCCTCTCTCTCTCTGCCTGCCTCTCTGTCTACTTGTGATCTCTCTCTGTCAAATAAATAAATAAAATCTTAAAAAAAAAATGAAGGTAAAATAATTTTTTTTCAACAACAACCTGCAAGAATTGATGTACCAGATCTATTTTATAAAAACAGGTAAAGGTAGTCTTTTAAAATTCTGGTCTAATCTAGCAAAGAAGGAAGACCCTGAACTCACTTCCATAGACATACCAAACTTACACCTATTTATATATAGAACAGTTCCTCCTGAAAAAAAGCAGAGGGCAGAACTGAACCACCACTGTGCAACAAAAGATAGGCCACATAGAAAATAGTAGGAGAGAGAGACTTGGCAATGAAGGAAATCCCCATCCCTGACAATGCAGATTGCATTAGGGAAGAATAGTACTAAGGGACTAGGAGCAGATTTATCTGTCCTGGGGCAGAGAAAAAAAGCTGCCCTTTTATTTTTATTTTTTAGAGAATGGGGAGCAAGAAAGAGAGAGAGAGAGAGAGAAAATCTTAAGCAGATTTCCCACTGAACACAGAGCCCTCTAGAGGCAGGGCCCAGTCTCTTGACCCTGAGATCATGACCTGAGCTGAATTCAAAAGTAGGATGCTTAACCAACTGAGCCATCCAGGTGTCCCCAAAGCTTCCATTTTAAAGAGCAACTAGTATATGAAAGATCCAGTTACTTTCCAAGTGCTGAAAAGTTCTCTGGGTTTAACAGGCTGATTAAAACCACTGTTTACCTTCTCCCTCCATCCTGATAGAGTAGCTAGGGACAGGGCTCCTTCCACATGCCATAGGCAGCCTGCAGCTTCAGTGAGCCTCCCAGGTCCTAGCCCACATGATCCATGAATATCCCAGCTATGAAAAGCTGTAATTTAAGGAGAACAACTAGAAAATAAAGGACCTAACCCTAGGACCCCCAGATGAAAAGGGAACTTTGAGAACTTTCTCTGAGCCTGAGGGTCTGGAAAGTGCCACTGCTTACATTCCTTATCTACCTTGATAGTTCAAGACAGGAGCAAGGTCTGGCCTACAGGAGCAAGGTCTGGCCTGTAGCTTCAGAGAGTCCTGGGTCCCTAAACCATATGCATCCTAGCCAACCCATCAAAGCAGCCCCACTCTGGGGTTCACCAGGACACTCCTGAGCAGCACTCACTACAGTTCCAGCCATTAGGCCAACCACCACCAACTGAGCACCACAGAAAACTCCAGGCCCATATCACTTCGGCTCCAAACAGCTTGGTAGGGTACTTTTTTTTTTTTTTTTTAAGATTTTTATTTATTTATTTGAGAGAGGGACAGTGAGAGAGAGCATGAGAAGGGGGAAGGTCAGAGGGAGAAGCAGATTTCCCATGGAGCTGGGTGCCTGATGTGGGACTTGATGCCAAAATCTCGGGATCATGACCTGAGCCAAAGGCAGTTGCTTAACCAATTGAGCCACCCAGGTGCCCTGGTAGGGTACTCTTGATGTAGACAGAAAACTCTGTGACCTTCTGGCTCATACCTTCTTTTGCTATAGCCAAAACTCTCAGAGTACCCCTGCAAAGAGTGCCCTTGGAGCTGCTAGCCTATGCCTACTTTGACTCTAGCCCTCACCCCCCACCAGGAGAACCCCTGTACTGAACACCCCACCATAACCTAGCATGCTTCACTTTGAGCTTCAGGTGTTCTGCCAGAGCACCCTCTCTGTGGAGAGTCCTAGTCCTACCCCAGCCTATGTCCACTTCAGCTACAGCTGTCCTGCCATAGCAACCTCTGTATGAAGAGCCCCAGGATGCTGGCTTGCTCCCCACTTTGGTTCCAGCTGCCCTGCTAAGGTGTCTCCTGCACAAATACCCCAGGGCCCCCTTGCCCACATCCTGGCACAGCTCCATTAACCTCACTAGGGTATTCTCTTATACAGAGAGCCCCAGGACACACAGACTTCCACTGTATTTTCAACTGTCCTGCCACAAGGCCCTCTGTATAGAGATTCTTAGGACTACAGCCCATGAGCCCTTGAGATCTGCCACCCTGTCAATGCACCAGCACAAGTGTTCTGAGATCCCCAGCCCACACAACACTGCCCCGACTAGCCAGCCAAAGTCACCAGGCACACAGATCTATGCAGGGAATGACCACACACAACAAGATCATTACTTCAAATTTAGGAGAAGTAGCTGTGCTACCTAGTTCATAGAAACAAATGAAGAAAGTGAAGCAAAATGAGGAGACAAAATATATGCCAATGAAAGAACCAGAAAAAAATCTCAGAAAAGAACTATATGCAACCTGCTTGATAAAAAATTGAAATATTTTCCAGGATCAGTCACATCTTTGATCCCCAAACAGTTAAAAAGTTAAAACCTTTTTAACTTAAAAAGGTTAAAATTATATCATCCAATTTTTGCAGTAAGAATCGCATAGAACTAGAAAATAATTACAAGAAAAAAATGGGAGAAAAAACAAGCACGTGGAGCCTAAACAACATGTTACTAGACAACCAATGGGTCAACAAAGAAATCAAAGAGGAAATTTAAAAAATGCATGGATACAAATGAAAAGTGAAAAAGACAACAGTCCAAAATCTGGGATTCAGTGATAGAAGTTCTAGGAGGGAAATTTAGAGAGATATAGGCCTGCCTCAAGAAACAAGAGAAATCTAAAAAAAAAAAACAAAAAAAAAAACACCTAACATTACACATAAAGGAACTAGGAAATGGAAAACAAAGCCCTAGTAAAAAGAAGGAGATAATAAAGTTCAGAGAAAAAAGGAAATGATCAATGAAACCAACAACTGGTTCTTTGAAAAGATGAATTTACAAATGTTTAGCCAGACTCATCAAGAGAGACAGGACATAAATAAAATGAGAACTGAAAGAGAAGTAACAAACAATACCACAGAACTACAAAGGATTATGAGACTACAGTGAAAAATTTTTTAAGTATAAGAAAGTTGAGAACCCTTAGCTAGACTAAAAAAAGAAGACTCAGAACTGAAAGAGTAGATATTATACCTAGTAGGAAACACCAGGACCAGATGATTTCACTGGTGAATTCTACCAAACATTAAAAAAAAATTAACACCAGTTCTTCTCAAACTCTTTTTAAAAACAGGAGAGGAGGGAACACTCCTAAAGTAAACTTTTAAAAAAAGATTTTATTTATTTATTTGACAGAAAGACAGTTAGAGAGGGAACACAAGCAGGGGGAGTGGGAGAGGGAGAAGCAGGCATGAGCAGGGAGCCCAAAGCAGGGCTCCATCCCAGGACTATTTATTTATAAACATTTTTTTATTCCATAACCAGGACTCTGGAATCATGACCTGAGCCGAAGGCAGACTCTTAACTGACTGAGCCACCCAGGTGTCTCCAAAACTAAACTTCATTTTATGAGGCCAGCATTACCCTGATACCAAAGTCATATTAAGACACTACGTAGAGGGATATTGGCCTGAACTCATGACCATAAGTTCGTGATCTGAGCTGAAACCAAGAGTCTGTCACTCAACTGTACCACCCCATGCCCTCCTGGCCCGTGGTCTTCTTATAAATATATTTACAAAAAATCTCAACAAAAATCTAGCAAATCAAATCTAACAGGACTTTGAGAAGATTATACACCATGATCACATGGGATTTTCCTCTGGGATACAAGGGTAGATCAATATATGCAAATAATTAAATGTAATGAATTAATAATATGAAGACAAAATCAGGGAGACAAACCATAAAAAACTCTTAATCATAGGAAACAAACTGAGGGTTGCTGGAGGGGAGTTGGATGAGGGGATGGGGTAACTGGGTGCTAGACATTAAGGAGGGCATGTGATGTAATGAGCACTGGGTATTATGGAAGATTGATAAATCACTGACCTCTACCTCTGAAACCAATAATACATTATATGTTAATTAACTGAATTTAAATAAAAATAAATATGGAAAAAACTTATAATCATCTCAATAGATGCAGGAAAAGCATTTGCCAAGATTCAACATCCCTTCATGCTAAAAACACTCAAGAAACTGGATATAAAAGTAATGCATCTCAACATAACAAAATCTATATTAATAAAAAACCTCAGTGGGATAAAACAGAAAACTTTCCTGGTAAGATTAGGAATAAGATCAAGGTGCCCACTCTCAGCTCCTATTCAGCACAGCAGTGGAAGTCCCATTAGAGCAATTAGACAAACAAGGAAATAAAAGGCATCCAGATTGGAAAGGGAGAAGTAAAACTATTTCAGTTTACAGAAAATATGATCTTACATAGAAAATCCCTGAACACCCTACCAAAAAACTATTAGAACTAACCACGAAATTAAAGTTGCAGGGTATAAAATTAATATGAAAAGATCAGTTGTGGGGATGCCTGGGTTGTGTCTGCCTTCAGCTCAGGTCATGATCCCAGGGTCCTGGGATCAAGTCCTGCATCAGGCTCACTGCTCAGTGGTATGACTGCTTCTCCCTCTGCCTGCTCTGTCCACAGCTCTCCCTGCTTGTGATTTCTCTCTCTCTCTCTCTGACAAACAAATAAAATCTTAAAAAAAAAAAAATTAGTTGTGTTTCTATATACTAAGAAAAAAACTGTCTGAAAAAGAAACACAATTCTTATAAGAGCATCAAAATATGTAGGGATATCTTTAACCTAGGAATGAACATCCTGCCATTTGTGAAAACATGAATGGACTTTGAGGACCTTATTCTGTGTGAGGTAAGTCAGAGAAAAATGAACTATATGATATCAGTCACATGTGGAATCTAAAAAAGCCAAACTCACAGCAACAGTAAAATGGAGGGTACCAGGGGCTGGGAGATAGAGGGAAAGGACAAATACTGACCGAGGTTACAAATATACAATGAATAGTAAATAAGCTCTAGAGATCTAATGCACAGGATAGTAAATAAATATAATATTATAACCATCAAATTTGCCAAGAGATTAAAACATAATTATTGTAATCACTAAAAAGAAATATAATGTAACATGGTAGAGGTGCTAATTAGTGCTACGATGACAATTATATTGAAATACATAAATGTATCAAGTTAACATTTTATACAACTTAAATTTTACAGTATTATATATCAAATCCATTTCATTAAAAAAATTTTAAGGGCACCTGGGTGACTCAGTTGGTTAAGCAACTGCCTTCGGCTCAGGTCATGATCCTGGAGTACCGGGATCAAGTCCCACATCAGGCTCCCAGCTCCATGGGGAGTCTGCTTCTCCCTCTGACCTTCTCCCCTCTCATGCTTTCTCACTCTCATTCTCTCAAATAAATAAAAAAATCTTTAAAAAAATTTTAAGACACTGATGAAATAACTGAATTCACTGATGAATAAATGAATGTTAAAATGTCCATACTACCCAGAGCTATCTACAGACTCAATGAAAGCCCTATCAAAAGTCCAATGATGGTTTTCATAGTAAGAGAAAAAAATCCTAAAATTTTATGTAACAACAAAAGACTCTGAATCACCAAAGGAATCTTGAGGAAAAACAAAGCTGGTAGTTATTATACTTTATGATTTCAGACTTTAATACAAAGCTATAGTAATCAAAACAGAATGGTACTGGCATAGATACAGACACACAGAACAACAGAACAGAATCTAGAGCCCAGAAATGAGCCTTTGCATATATGGTGAACTCATATTTCACAAGGAAATCAAGAAGATTCAGTAGAGGAAAGATAGTCTCTTCAATACGTGGTGTTAGGAGAACTGGACAATAACATACAGAAGAATGAAACTGGACTCCTATCTTATACCACTCCCCAAAATTAACTTGGAATGGCTTAAATTCTTATATGTAAGATCCCAACTGTAAGACTACTAAAAGAAAACACAGAGAATAAGTTCCTTGATATGGGTCTTGGCAATGATTTTTTTGGATATGACAATAAAAGCACAAGCAACATGGCAAAAATAATCAAATAGGACTATATTGAATTACAAAGCTTCTGCAAAGCCAAAGAATTAGGAAAACAAAAAGGTAATCTACAAACAGCAGAAAATATTTTTAAAACCATCTATCAGATAAGGAGTTAATATAAAATCTATATAAATTATTCACACAACTCAATAGCAAAAACTCAAGCAATCTAATTAAAAAATGGGGGGAGGACTTGATAGACATTTTCCCAAAGATGCCATACAGATGGGTAACACCTTTCATGTAGAAAGGTGCCCAACATCACTTCATCAGAGAAATGCCAATTTCTCTGAAATACTGAAATAGTATTTCACACCTGTTAAAACAGCTATATTGAACAGACAAGAGACATATGTTGGCAATGCCGTGGGAAAAGGGGAGCCCTTGAGCACCATTTTGGGAATATAAAATGGTAAACTACCATGGAAATATAAAATGGTAAGTCACTATGGAAAACAGTATAGAGTTTCCTCAAAAACATGAAAACTACTACCATATGATTGAGGAAATGCACTCCTTGGTAGTATATATAAAGGAAATGAAAACAGAACCTTGAAGAGATATTTGTAGCTTCATGTTCATTGCAGCATTACACACAACAACATGGAACCTACTTACATGTATATTGAAAGACAAATGGATAAAGAAAAGTTAGTATATATCCACAAAAATGGAATTTTTTAAAAAAGATTTTATTTATTTGAGAGAGAGAGAAAGAGCACAAGCAGGGTGAGGGTGGCAGAAGGAGAGGGAGAAACAGGCTCCCTGCTGAGCAGGGAGCCCAAGGTAGGGTTTGATACTAGGACTCCAGGATCATGACCTCACCCGAAGGCAGATGCTGAACTGAATGAGCCACCCAGGTGCCCCTGTCCACAACAATGGAATATTATTTAGCCCTATGAAAGGAGGAAATTCTTACTTTGCAACACTCAGAAATCCTAAAAGAATTAACTCTCAGATATTTTAATTGCTCAGACCTGTAAATATTCTTATCCTGATATCAATAAAGGCAAAAAAAAAAATCTCTATGTACTTTATAATTAATAATATATAAACTACTTTCACATAGTGTTGGGGTTTTTTATAGTTAAGGTATTGAGCATTATCAATTTGTAAATATTACATTCTCTGACTTTTAAGATCCCCTTTTGACTCTGATAAACAGAAATCACAAAGAAATTTTGGCCTTTGAGCAGGTGGTATGTGTGAATCAGAAATATGCCCTGTGCAAAGGAAAATTCACAGAAAGCTTTTGGTTGCTTTGTATAAAAATATTTCAGCAAAAAACATTTAGAATTCCATGGGCACATCTGTGGTTGTCACAGGGGAGACCATTTTGCAATTGTGTTACGTGGGGCAGGGGGGGATTCCCTTCAAAATTAAAATATTGACAAATGCATGACTATAGACATGAAAATTCTGTCACTGAGTTTATTTTTAATGAATTAAGAGAGAAAATAATAGCTGTCAGGTGGAAATTATTCATCACTTCTCTTTCAGTTCTCAGAAGCAGAGGAAAATAAATGATATCTAAAAAAATGTGAATTAACCTGTTTTATTCTTTCTGTTTTAAGCTCTATAAGTGACCAACAAAGTAATATATCCATTAATCATCAGCTGATTTCTGGGTACAAGAATGAAGAGAGAGTGTCTAAAGAATAGTCTTGCCTGGATGAAACAGCATTAGAAGTAAAACAAAAACAAAAAACCTCCATTTCAAATTTTAAAAATGTATGTCAGATTTCAGATTTTAAAATGTATGTCAGATTTTAAAAATGTATGTCAGAAAAAGCAAAGAAAAATCGGTTTCAAAGTGCTACCCTCCAAAAGAACTAGATTGAATTTCACTGGAAAATTCTACCAAACACTGAAAAGCAGTCAATTCTAATGCCAGTTAAATTGTTGCAAAGATTAAGAAGGACCAGAAAACAGTCAGAGCTTTTTTTTTTTTTTTAAATAAATGAAGGTATTGATGTTTTATATTCAATCAAGAGAGTCATTTCACTTTAGAAGGATGTTAAAGTTATAGTGGCATAAAAGATATACAATAAAAAATAAGTATGGACTACTCCTGCTTAATCACAAATAAAATAATTGCAGAAGGATCTAAAGTCACACCAAAAACAATACATCATGGTCAAGTAGGATTTATTCTAGAAATTGGATGATTTAATACAGTATATCCACTAATATAATTCACACTATTGACATAAAAACTTTTAAAAAGTCCACTATTTGTTAACAAAGCACCAATAAAATAAAAAATTATGATGACTTCCTAACCTTGAATCTACATAGTTCTACCTACGTCAGTTGCGAAGTCAGTATCTGACACACTAAGATAGAGCAATTACCATTAAAATACAGAAAAGGACCACTAGTTTTTATACTAATATTTAACACTGAACTATAGTTATTATTCAAAACAATAAGAACACAGAAAATGTGAGAAATAAGAATTGAAACCAAGAGAAAAAAAACTTAATTTCCTAATTTTTTGACAGCAGGTCTGGAAAGTGAAAGATAAAGTTCAAAAAGAATAAAACTTCAGTAAGCCATCAGAATATTAAAAATTATGAAATTTAAAAGCCTTTCTTATATTCCAAGAATAATTACAAAGAAAATCTTGTTAAAACAACAACAACAACCCAGTAAAATACGTAGGATTAAAAGTGCAAAACCGAGGTGCCTGGGTGGCATAGTCAATAGGTGTCTGCCTTCAGCTCAAGTCATGATCCCACAGTTCTGAGATCAAGCCTGATCAAAGAGTTTTGGGATCCAGCCCCACATTGGGCTCCCTGCTTGGCAGGAGTGCTTCTCCCTCTCTCACTCCCCCTGCTTGTGTTCCGTCTCTCGCTGTGTCTCTCTCGGTCAAATAAATAAATAAAATCTTTAAAAAAAAAAAAAAGCACAACGCCAAGAGAAGGAAAACTTTCAAATACCTCAGAAAAACACAAAAGTAGTTTTGAAAAAAATGGAAGGAAACACCATTTAAAAAAAAAAATTGAACAATCAAATATTATAAAAACATCAATCCACACTAGGTAAAATACAAATTTACTGTGGTCCCACTAAAACTGCCAAGACTTGGGGTCATTATGAAAAAAAAAACAATAAAAAGATCAGTAAGGCAGTGTAGAATTGGTACTACCAGATATTAAAATAAAGGAAAATGCCTTTCTCATAAAATGTGCTATTTGTACATGAACAATCAGAAAGATACTGGCACCAAAAAGTAAAATTGGTACCTATGAAAGTATAATATATGTAAAGTATAATATATAGTAGATTATACTTATATAGTAGATTACACCAAGTACCTATTAAAGTATAATATGTAGTAGATTAAGTCTCAGGGGGAAAAAAGAGAGTTTTTGATAAATGTTTTAAAGGCAATTTAAGGCAGGCCTGGGTGGCTCAGGCCCTGATCTCAGAGTCCTGGGATCAAGCCTGCATTGGAGGGGGGGGGAGGCTCTGCTCAGCAGGGAGCCAGTCCCCCTCTCCCTCTTCCTGCCTCTCTGCCTACTAGTGATCTCTCTCTCAATCTGTCAAATAAATAAATAAATCTTAAAAAAATAAAGGCAATTCAATAGTTATTAAAAAAACAGTAAAACTGAAAATGTTTATCATTATGTTCACTATGATAAACTCCAAATAAATCAGAAATCTGAATGTTTAAAAATAAATCATGCAAGTACAACAAAAAAAATTTATTAATTATCCTAAGTTGGAGTTGGAAAGCCTGGGTATTAGTTCTCAAAATTCAGAAGCATTAAAAGATGAACAAATTTCACTATTTAAAAAAAAAACAAACCTGAAACACAGAAATACATACATACTTCAAACTAAAACCAGAATATATGTGCAGATTTTTATCATAGATGTTTAATCCCTGTATACATTCTTTCTCTTCCTTTCTCCCATCCAGTCCTTCCTATTATATTTCTGTATGCATCTACTTAAGAAAAGCAAATTCTCATAAAAAATGAATAACATAAAAATACCTTTGACAGAAAACATAGTGTAAATATGTTTAAATTTAGGAAAAATGCTCAGACTCGCTTATAATAAAAGAATTTCAAATTAAGAACCATATTTTAAATTTTTCTTAATTTTTAGTACATCAAAATCTACAAAAATTGATAAAACACTCTACTGCCCTTGTCAGGCGGGGGGGGGAGCTCTTCTCATAGTTCACTGGTGTATATGGATAAAATTATACAAAATATATTGGGGAAAATCTGACACCACCTTGAAACACTGGATAGCAAATCCACTGCTTAGGCATCCAACTACATGTAGATGTAGTCCTTAGCAAATCCACTACGAGGCATCCAACCTAAATGTAGTCCTTTGCAAATAAGGTGGAAAAAGTTGATGCCAGTGTTATCCACTGTAACACTGGTTACAGCAAAAATTTAAAACAGTGCAAATGTTCAAATTAAGGTACTCTTTAAAATTTGTAAAAAAATGGTACATCAACACAAAGGAGTACCATATAACTATAAAAAACGATGAAGGAGTTATTGAGTCTCCTTTATCTGAGTAGTGGTCAAAATGAGTGTAGAGTCAAAAGCAAAAATTTTCTGGGGCACCTGATGGTTCAGTCAGTTAAGCACCAACCTTCAGCTCGGATTGTGATCTGGGGGTCCTGGGGTCCAGGCCAGAATTGGGTTCTCTGCTCAGCAAGGAGTCTGCTTCTCTCTCCTTCTATACTCTTTCTCAGGTAAATAAATACAAATTTTTTTTTTTTAAAGTAAACATTTTCTGAGTATATTCTTATGTAATTTTGAATTTTCAAAACTAAGTGAATATTTTACATATTCAAAACATTTGGAAATAATTTTCTAACATCTAAAATTGAGTACCACTGAGAAAACTGATCCCAACTTTATGTCAAATTATTAACAACCAAATAAACTGAGGAACAGAGGCTCTTCATGCTCATTCTTAATGGGACTTACTCTAAAGCAAGAAAAGAACTGAAGAAAAATCTTGTAGACTTTAATGCAAAAATATATTTCTGCATTAATTGAAACATATTACATACATCTTTTAACTTAAAATAAGTATATGGCTTTATGCACTAAAAATGCCAAGAAACAATGATATCCAGAAGCAATACTCTTTATACCAACTTGATAATATGGAATATATACTATAAAGACTTACCAAAGATAGATTCTTGAAAACAAGTAAATGGAAGGTTATCCTGAATCTAACCAAGCCTTCATATATAACTTCTATTTTACTGTTAATAGAAAAAAATTTTTTTAAATGGTACATGTAAGAAAGCAGTAAGATAAATCTAGATTGTGGTACACTCTGTAAGATATCTTTGTTAACCAAACGTCAGTATTTTTTTTTTTAATATTGTATTTATTTATTTGACAGAGAGACACAGCGAGAGAGGGAACACAAGCAGGGGGAGTGAGAGAGGGAGAAGCAGGCTTCCCACCAAGCCGGGAGCCTGATGCGGGGCTCGATCCCAGAACCCTGGGATCATGACCTGAGCCGAAGGCAGACGCCTAACGACTGAGCCACCCAGGTGCCCCCCAAACGTCAGTATTTTAAAAATAAGGAGTTAGGAATCTTGGAACACTGAAAAAAAAAATAAAATAAGAAATTAGGGAAAAAATAAGAAGTTAGGGAACTCTTCTAAATTAACAGACTGAAAAGACCTATTGACAAAACATAAGAAATGATTACTGATAAAAAAAGATTAATGGGGGCACCTGGGTGGCTCAGTGGGTTAAGCCGCTGCCTTCGGCTCAGGTCATGATCCCAGTGTCCTGGGATCGAGTCCCACATCGGGGAGCCTGCTTCTCTCTCTGCCTCTCCCTGCCACTTCGCCTACTTGTGCACTCTCTCTCTCTCTCTGACAAATAAATAAAATTTAAAAAAAAAAAAAAAAAAAGATTAATGGGATATGTTCTTATTTTCATTGAATACACTCTATAATATTTAAGACGAAAATTGTCATAGTGTTTTCAGCTTATTGTGAAATCATATTTATACATATACATGAATATAAATACATACATGAATATCAACACACATAATTACATCCATATGCATGTGTGTAGGCGGACAGAAAGGGAGAAGAAACAAATACAGCAAAATAATGATTACCTATGTGTGCATTGTGGTGTTCATTGTGTTATGCGTTCATGTTGCCTGTCTGATTGCAAATTTGTATAAAAACTAGTTTAAAAAAACAAAGTGTACTTAGACCTATTTTTTTTGACAAGTTAAATTTTTTTAAAAAAGATTTTATTTATTTATTTATTTGACAGAGAGAGAGCTCACAAGTAGGCAGAGAGGTAGGCAGAGAGGGAGAGGGAAGCAGGCTCCCTGTTTGGCAGAGAGCCCGATGTGGGGCTTGATCCCCGGACTCTGAGATCATGACCTGAGCCAAAAGCAGAGGCTTAACCCACTGAGCCACCCATGTGCCCCTGATCTATTTTTTGAAGCAGTTAGACTGTGTGTTGCCAAAAATGTTATGTAATTCAATACAATTCAGTTTGACTTATTAATTTTATGTAAAGAATTTCAATAGGTGAAAGGTGCTATTCAATTTGAAAAGCTAAACAATTGCTTACAGCATAGCTTATGGTGCTAAAATAAATG
>NW_019154168.1:4126064-4261493 GCF_002288905.1 Enhydra lutris kenyoni
AAGCTAAACAATTGCTTACAGCATAGCTTATGGTGCTAAAATAAATGAAAAGTGCTTCCGAAATGCTAATTTTGGAAATTATCTCCATTTTCATACATTTTTTTTGTTTTTTTTTTTTTTAGATATCAGTTTACCATGCATTTCATTTGAGGATTCTAAACTAGGAAAACCTGGATACAGAGAATAATGAATACTTTTCCTGTAAGACCATCTGATAACTTAAGGTTTAAGAAATATCTTTACTAGAAATATTTTAGGACATGAAGAGAAGTAGACATATTTTCAATTTACATTCAGTATCTCCCCTATTTTGATAATACACTGTTAATAGTCTCAAGTGCCCAGAACATGATCATGAGTTGATCAGAAACAAAAAACGTGGGAAGAAGATAGGGATCTCTGGGATTACAAATGATAAATATACATCCATTGGCAATAGTGAGATTCTGGCAGGAATAAAGGAAAATAAAAAGTTAATAACTAAATGGACATCAGTTTAAGGTCACATAACATATATAATATTATATAGTATATAATATATATTACACAATATATATTATATAGTATGTAATATATATACTAACATATAATATCAGTTTAAGGTCATATAATATATATTTAAAAGGCTCCCAAGAATACATTTACTTAATAAGCAGCAAACAAATATAATGAATGCTGAAAATACACACTCTGATGGATGAACATTAAGGACAGGACAATGGAGAAGCCAGTGTATTCTAGAAATCATTTTAAAAATAGCACCTGTCATGAGGTGCAGCCTGTGAAATTATAATTAAATAAACCTAGGAGAGTAAAAAAACAAAGAAACGCCAAATAAGTTAATTTCTCTATTACCCTTAAATATTATGGATTTAATCCCATATCATTGTACTAGGGGAATGGTATAACTTTTTATTTACTTTTAAGTTCATTCCTAGATTGCCTGTATTACCAGGAAACTGCCTTCATGTTTGCGTAGACTGGTAACACCTGAAGCTAGAATGCCAGAATGTTCATTTCTTTGACTCCTTGACCAAATCACTTAACTCTTTCCTATTTAAAAAAACACTACATAAAGATGATTGTAACATGTATCTAATACTTAATATTTACATCAGGAATATTCACCTCTATTTCCAATTAAATAAGTGAGTTTTAAAACTTGTGTCTCCTGCCATCACCTGATGTAGACTCTCTCATTTTTTTTATATAGAAAATTAAGTAAAAAACATCCAAAACTTGGACAACTAAGATTTCAAGGTAACATATTAGTTGACACATCCAGAAAATCATGAGAGGAGAAATCCAACTAGCTAATGTATACTGAAATATGTTTTCTTCAAATCATGAAAGAAATACAAATTAATATATCTTCTTGTATTTTTGCTAATAAAAGTAAAAAGTTTTGAAAGAAAGCAGTTTATTTTGACATGGATATAGTGAAATAGTGCTTCCTATAATTAGGTAAAAAAGAACATGATACAACATTTCTAGAGGGTGATATATAAAATAGGTATTACTAATGTTCACATTCATTGAGAAAGTAATTCTACTACTATGAGACTAGTCTAAGGCAAATTAATTAAGGCTATTATCTGTTTCCTTTTTTCATGAATGGAAGTTGAATCCAGGGTTTTTTGTGGTAGTAAAATGTAGAAATTGGAAAAAGTCCAGAAATAAGGAGCTGGATATATTTTGGCTGTGAGAACTAATCAATGAATTCAGTAGTTTCAGGATATAAAATCATAAAAACTCAGTTGTGTTTCAAGATGCTAACAATGACATATCTAAAACAGAAGGAAAGCATTCCCATTTAGAACAGCATCAAACACAATAAAATACTTATGAATAAATTTTACTAGGGAGGAAAAATCTGTACCCCATAAACTATAAGACTCTGAAGAGAGAAAATAAAAAGACACAAACAAATGGCAATTCTATATTCAAGGATCAGAATAATTAGTATTATTAAAATATCCATACCACATAAAAACTGTAAAGAGAGAAAAGGACATTATTTAATAATAATTATTAAATAATTATTAAATAGTCATTTAATAATAAAGGGGAAAATTCAACAAGAAGATATAACAATTGTAAATATTTATGCACCCCACATGGGAACATCCAAATAGAGAAAACTACTAATAATAAATGTAGAGGAACTAATTGATAAAATAGGGGAGTTTAATGCTCTTGGATCAGAAAAATAAACATTGTTAAAATGTCTGTACTGCCTAGAGCAATCTATACTTTTAATGCCATTCTGATCAAATTTCCACTGGTATTTTTCAAAGAGCTGGAGCAAATAATCCTAAAATTTGTATGGAATCAGAAGAGACCCCGAATTGCTAAGGAAATGTTGAAAAACAAAAATAAAACTGGCGGCATCATGTTACCTGATTTCAAGCTTTACTACAAAGCTGTGATCACCAAGACAGCATGGTACTGGCATAAAAACAGACACATAGACCAGTGGAACAGAGTAGAGAGCCCAGATATGGACCCTCAACTCTATAGCCAAATAATCTTCGACAAAGCAGGAAAAAATATACAGTGGAAAAAAGACAGTCTCTTCAATAAATGGTGCTGGGAAAATTGGATAGCTATATGTAAAAGAATGAAACTCGACCATTCTCTTAAATTGTACACAAAAATGAACTCGAAATGGATAAAAGACCTCAACGTGAGACAGGAATCCATCAGAATCCATCAGAATCCTAGAGGAGAACATAGGCTATAACCTCTTCAATATCAGCTACAGCAACTTCTTTCAAGATATGTCTACAAAGGCAAAGGAAACAAAAGCGAAAATGAACTTTTGGGACTTCATTAAGATCAAAAGCTTCTGCACAGCAAAGGAAACAGCAAAACAAAGAGGCAACCCACGGAATGGGAGAAGATATTTGCAAATGACAATACAGATAAAAGGTTGATATCCAGGATCTAAAAAGAACTTCTCAAACTCAACACACACAAAACAGATAATCATATCAAAAAATGGGCAGAAGATATGAACAGACACTTCTCCAATGAAGACATACAAATGGCTATCAGACACATGAAAAAATGTTCATTATCACTAGCCATCGGGGAGATTCAAATCAAAACCACATTGAGATACCACCTTACACCAGTTAGAATGGCCAAAATTAGCAAGACAGGAAACAACGTGTGTTGGAGAGGATGCGGAGAAAGGGGAACCCTCTTACACTGTTGGTGGGAATGCAAGTTGGTGCAGCCACTTTGGAGAACAGTGTGGAGATTCCTCAAGAAATTAAAAATAGAGCTTCCCTATGACCCTGCAATTGCACTACTGGGTATTTACCCCAAACATACAGATGTAGTGAAAAAAAGGGCCATCTGTACCCCAGTGTTTATAGCAGCAATGGCCATGGTCGCCAAACTGTGGAAAGAACCAAGATGCCCTTCAACGGACAAATGGATAAAGAAGATGTGGTCCATATACAGTATGGAGTATTATGCCTCCATCAGAAAGGACGAATACCCAACTTTTGTAGCAACATGGACGGGACTGGAAGAGAGTATACTGAGTGAAATAAGTCAAGCAGAGAGAGTCAATTATCATATGGTTTCACTTATTTGTGGAGCATAACAAATAACATGGAGGACATAGGGAGATGGAGAGGAGATGGGAGTTGAGGGAAATTGGAAGGGGAGGTGAACCATGAGAGACTATGGACTCTGAAAAACAATCTGAGGGTTTTGAAGGTTAGGGGAGCCAGGTGGTGGGTATTAAGGAGGGCATGTATTGCATGGAGCACTGGGTGTGGTGCAAAAAAAATGAATTCTGTTATGTTGAAGAGAAATTAAATATATATATATATGTATATATATATATATGTATGTATATATATACATACACACACACACACACATTCATGTGCAAAGAAAAAAAAATAGGGGAGTTTAACACCCCACTTACAGCCATAGATGAACTATCTATAAAACTATCTATAAAAAAGCAAATAATGCCTTTGAATGACAGACTGGACCAAGTGGACTTAACAGATATATTCAGGACATTCCATCAGAAACAGCAGAACCCACATTCTTTTTTTCTTTTTTTAAAGATTTTATTTATTTGACAGACAGAGATCACAAGTAGGCAGAGAGGCAGGCAGAGAGAGAGAGAGAGGAGGAAGCAGGCTCTCTGCGGAGCAGAGAGCCCGACGTGGGGCTCGATCCCAGGACCCTGGGATCATGACCTGAGCTGAAGGCAGAGGCTTTAACCCACTGAGCCACCCAGGTGCCCCAGAACCCACGTTCTTTTCAAGTACACATGGAACATTTTCCACAATAGATCACATATTATACCACAAGACAAATCTTAAAAAATTCAAAAAGATCAAAGTCATACCATACATCTTTTCTGACCACAACACTACACTATAAAACTAGAAATCAACCACAAGAAAAAATCTGGAAAGACTACAAATACATGTTGGTTAAATAACATGATATTAAACAATGAATGGACCAACCAAAAACTCAAAGAAATAAAAATTACATGGAGACAAATGAAAATGAGAACACAGGGGTCCAAAATATTTGGGATGTAGCAAAAGTAATTCTGACAAGGAAGTTCATAGCAATACAAGTCAACCTGAAGAAGAAGAAAAAAAAGTCTCAAACAACCTGACCTTACACCTAAAGGAGGTTGAAAAAGAATAATAAACAGAGCCCAAAGCTGGCAGAAGGAAGGAATTAATAAAGATTAGAGCAGAAATAAGTGATACAGAAACAACAACAACAATGGATCAGGTCAATAAAACTAGGAACTGGTTCTTTGAAAAAATTAATAAAATTGATAAAACTTCAGCTAGACTTATCAAAAAGAAAAGAGAAAATACCTATTAATACTATTATAGTTGGGGACTTTAACATTGCACTCATATCAAGGGACAGATCATCCAAACAGAAAAATCAGCAAGGAAACAGTGACTTTGAATGACACACTGGACCAGATGGGATTTGAGAGATAAATTCAGAACATTCCATCCCAAAACAGCAAAATACACATTCTTTTCAAGTGCACATGGAAAATTCTCCGGAACATAAATCACGTATTAGGCCACAAAACATTCTCGACAAATTTGAAAAGATCAAAGTCATACCATGCATCTTTTCTGACCACAACACTATAACATTAGATATCAACTACAAGAAAAGTCTGGAAAGACCACAAATACATGTAGGTTAAATAACATGCTACTAAACAAAGAATGGGTCAACCAAAAAATCAAAGAAGACATTAAAAATTACATGAAGACAAATGAAAATGAAAACACAATGTTCCAAATTAGGATGCAGCAAAGCAATTCTAACAGGCAAGTTTATAACAATACAAGCCAACCTCAAGAAGCAAAAAATAAATAAATAAATAAATGATTTCAAATAACCTAATCTTACATCTAAAGGAGCTAGAAAAGGAACAAACAAAACCCCAAACCAGTAGAAAGATAGAAATAATGAGTATTAGAGCAGAAATGAATGATATAAAAACTAAAAATAAAAAAAAAAAGATGAAACCAGGACCTAGTTTTTGAAAAGATCAACAAAATAGATAAATTTTTAGCTAGATTCATCAAAAAAAGAACTCAAAATCACAAATGAACAAAGAGATATAATAACTGACACCAAAGAAATACGAACAATTGTAAGAGAATATTAGGAAAAATTATATACCAACAAATTGGATAACCTCAAAGAAATGGATACATTCGTAGAAACATACAAACTACCAAAACTGAAGCAGGAAGAAATAGAAAAATTGAACAGACTGATTACTAGCAAAGACATTGAATCAGTAATCTAAAAACTCCCAGCAAACTGAAGTCCTGGACCAGACACAGTCACAGGATAATTCTACTGAACATGTAAGGAAAAGATAATACCTATTTTCCTCAAACTATTTAAAAAAATAGAGGAAGGAATATTTCCAAGTTCATTCTATGAGGCCAGCATTATTCTCATACCAAAGCCAGTTAAAGACACCACAAAAAACCAGAACTATAGGCTAATATCTCTGATGAACATAGATGTAAAAACCGTCAACAAAATGTTGGCAAATCAAATCCGACAATACAGTTAAAAAAAAAAATCATTCACTGTATCAACCAGGATTTACTCCTGGAACGCAAGTACAGTTCAATATTTGCAAATCGATCCATGTGATTCATCACATAAGTAAGATAAGGATAAAAACCATAGGATCATTTTCAATAGATGTATGAAAAACATCTGACAATGTACGACATGCATTCATGATAAAAGCCTTCAATGAATAGGTTTAGAAAGAACATACCTCAACATAATAAAAGCCTTATATGAAAACCCCACAGCTAACATCATACTCAATGGAAAAAAAAAAAATAAGAGCTTCCCCCTTAAGATCAGGAAAAGACAAGGATGTTCACTCAACATTTTTATTCAAAACAGCACTGGAAGTCCTAGGCATAGTAATGAGACAACAAAAAGAAATAAAAGCTATCCAAATTGATAAGGAAGAAGTAAAATTTCATTATTTGCAGATGACATGGTACTATATATAATAAACCCAAAGACCACCAAAAAAAAAAAAAAAATCCACTAGAACTGATAAATGAATTCTGTCAAGTCACAGGGTACAAAATCAATGTACAGGAATCCATTGCATTTCTCTACACTAATAATGAAGTAGCAGTGGGAGAAATTTAGAAAACAATCCCATTTATAATTGTACCAAAAGTAATAAAATACCTAGGGATAAAAAACTTAACAAAAGAACTGTACTCTGAAAACTACAAAATACTCATGAAAGAAATTAAAGATGACACAAAGAAATGGAAAGACATTCCATGTTCATGGATTGGAAGAACAAATATTGTTTGAAATGTCTATACAAACCCAAAGCAATCTAAAGGTTTAATGGAATGCCTATCAAAATACCAATATCATTTTCCACATGACAACAATCCTAAAATTTGGAACTACAAAAGATGTTGAATAGTCAAAGCAATCTTGAAAAAGGAAACCAAAGCTGGAGGTATCACAATTCCAAACTTCAAGTTTTATTTCAAGGCTGTAGTAATCAAAACAATATAGTACTGGCACAAACACTAGGTATTTACCCAAAGGATATAAAAACAATGATTTGAAGGGATGCATGCAACCTGATATTTACAGAAGCATTGTCAACAGTAGCTAAATTATGGAAAGAGCCCAAATGTCCACTGACTAATGAATGATGAAGAAGGCGTGGTGTATTCACACATACATACAACACAGTGGAATTACTCAGCCATCAAAAAGACTGAAATCTTGCCATCTCCAACAACATGGATGGAGCTAGAGGGTATTATACCAAATGAAATAAGTCAGAAAAAGACAAACACCATATGATCACTTGTATGTGGAATTTAACAAACAAAATAGATGAATATGGGGAAGAGGTGGGGGAAGAGAGGGAAACAAGCCATAAGAGACTCTTAACTGAGAGAAAAACCTGAGGGTTGATGGATGGGAGATGGGTGGGGGATGGGCTGGTGGGTGATGGCTATTAAGGAAGGCACTTGTGATAAGCACTGGGTGATGTATATAGGTGATGAATCAATAAATTCTATTTCTGAAACCAATATTACACTATATATTAACTAACTAGAATTTAAATAAAAATTTGAAAGAAAATAAAAAAGGATATGGAAGCAACCCAAGTGTCTATCAATTGATGAATAGATAAAGAAGATGGGGTGGATTATTCAGCCATAAAAAGGAATGAAAACTTGCCATTTACAATGACATGGATGGAGCTAGAAAGTACAATGCTAAGAGAAGTCAGTCCATGAAAGACAAATACCATATGATTTCACTCATATGTGGAAATTTAGAAAGAAAACAAATAAGCAAAGGGAAAAAATAAGAGACACAGAGAGAGAGTGAGAGAGAGAAAAAGCAAGAAATTGATTCTTCATTATAGTGAACAATCTGATGGCTACCAGAGGGGAAGGGGGATTGGAAATTTGTTAAATAGATGATGGGGATTAAGGAGTACACTTGCCATGATGAGCACAGGGTGGTGTTTTGAACTGTTGAATCACTATATTTTATACCTGAAGCTAATATAACACTGTGCATTAACCAACTGTAATTAAAATAAGATCTCAAAAAAAAAAAAAAACCAAAAACCGAAACTTATACCACTCAACACCAAAAGACAAATAATCTAATTAAAAAAGGAACAGAAGACATGGACAGATGTTTCTCCAAAGACATACAGATGTCCAACAGACACATTAGAAGATGCTCAACATCACTCATCATCAGGGAAATGCAAATCAAACCCACAGTGATATACCAACTCATGTACCAGAATGGCTAAGATCAAAAACCCAAGAACAGGTGCTGGAGAGGATATAGGTAAAAAACAAACCCTCCTACACTGTCGGAGGGAATGAAAAGTGGTACAGCCACTAGGAAAAACAATATGGGGGTTCCTCAAAAAGTTAAAAGTAAAAATACCCTATGATCCAGTAAGCACACTACTAACTATTTACCCAAAGAATACGAAAACACAAATTTGAAAGGATATATACACCGGGAAGTTTACTGCATTATTTGCAACAGCCAAACAAGGGAAACAGCCCAAATACCCACTGACAGAGGAATTGGTAAAGAAGGTGTGATAGGGGTTCCTGGGGGGGCTCAGTCCTTAAGCAGCTGCCTTCGGCTCAGGTCATGATCCCAGGGACCTAGGATGGAAGCCCTGCATCAGGCTCCCTGCTGGGTAGGATGCCTGCTTCTCCCTCTCCAATTTCCCCTGATTGTTTTCCCTCTCTCGCTGTGTGTGTCTCTCTCTGTCAAATAAATAAAACCTTTTAAAAAATGGTGTGATATACATACGCAGTGAAATATTAGCTTTAAAAAGAATGAAATACTCCCATTTGTAACAACAAGGATGAATCTAGAGTATTATGCTAAGCAAAATAAGCCAGTCAGAGAAAGACAAATATATAATTTCACTCACATGTGGAATTTAAGAAACAAAACAAATGAGCAAAAGGGAAAAAAGAGAGAGAGAGAGGTGAGAGAGGGGGAAAAAAAAAAAACTCAAGAAAGAGACTCAACTATAGAGAACAAACTGACGGACGGGCAGGTGGGTTGGGGGATGGGTGAAATAGCTGGTGGGGATTAAGAGTAGACTTATCATGATGAGCACTGAGTAATGTACAGACGTGGTGAGTCACTATATTGTACACCTGAAATTAAAATAACACTGTGTGTTAATTACACTGGAATTTTTTAAAATGTGGCAAAAACGGTGAAAGATTAAGAAATCTTTAGACAAGCAAATTGTGAGGAAATTCTTTTCAAGCAGTCTTTCCCTGCAGGGGGAAAAAAAAAATCTTAAAGCAGTTTTTTTTCAGACTAAAGGAAAATTATATAGTTTAGAAACGTGGCTCTCTCTGAAGAAGGATAGAAATACCATGCTAACCCTAGTCAAAAGAAATGTGGAGTAGCTATATTAACTTCAGATGAAGCCAACTTCAGGGCAAGGAATAAAAAGTTATCAAGAATAAAGTTAAAAGAGTAAGGTGGGGGACTATATAATGATGTGTACATCTCACAAAATTGTGGATTTTTTTTCTTTAGCAAAATCCCATTATCAGATCTAAAAATGTGTCAATTCTTTTGTATCTAATTCAATTTCATGTGGTAGTTTATCATTTGTCTTAAAATGTCTATTTTAAAGTAGTTTGTTCCAATTACATACATTCGATTTGTTGCTCTGTTTCTGAGGTCTTTGGTAACCTAGAATTTCTTCTATTCAAATCCTTTTTCTTGTTTCACATGCTGTCACATTGCAAAAGCCATGTAAATTGTCCAATGGTATGAACTACATTTTTGATTTATCTGTCTCCTTTCTATGATGTTATTTAAATTGTTGGAGGAGTTATTTTTCCTTAAAATTGGAACTATTATCTAGAAGTCTGTATAAATTCATGTTCAACTTTAGAAATAATGCTTCTAAGAGGTATAAAATATCTGGCTGTCTCACTTTCAATAACCATAAGATTGATCATTGATGTTCTGGTGGTAACAGCCTAATTCCTCCTTTATAAAGTTCCCCATCATTTTTTTTTTCCATTTAACTTTTTACCCCTCTGCCTAAAACAATTATCTTATTAAAAAGTGCAAAATGGGGGCACCTGGGTGGCTCAGTGGGTTAAGCCTCTGCCTTCGGCTCAGGTCATGGTCTCAGGGTCCTGGGATCGAGCCCCACATCGGGCTCTCTGCTCAGTGGGGAGCCTGCTTCCCCCGTCTCTCTGCCTGCCTCTCTGCCTACTTGTGATCTCTCTGTCTCCCTCTGTTAAATAAATCAATAAAATATTTTTAAAAAGAAGTGCAAAAATGGCAGTGTTCTAATTCTGATATTTCTTCCTCATTTATTAAATCTTCTCTAAAAAAAAAAAAACCCTTTTCACCATTAGCTAAGAGTATTTGATTACACTAAAATACAGTTAATAGTAGATCAGCAGGAAAGATATTAAATTTTCCTTTAATTGCCAATTTCAGAGTAAAGGAAGTAGTGCTCTAAATACCCAGGTGGTAATCAATAAAGTTTTTGTTTGTGTTCTATCTTGTTATTGTTGTTTGACTATATCTTCTCTTTAAGTATCCTTATTAACTCACTTTTAAAATATATGCTCCATTTATATTAATGAATAGAATCTGATTTTATTTTTGTTGCATGAGTTTTCCCACCTTGTTCAGTCGGAGTTCCTTTGCTTTGATCTCAAAATCCTTTGGATATAAAATGATCACGATTTTATTATTTCTTTGCTTTCTTATACAAATATCACAGACTCACCTGAACATTTCTTATACCAGTCCTGGAATCAGCCAGGTACAATTTCAAATGTACCAGTTGTTGTAACATTTCAGAATTCACAATTTTAGGAACAGGAACCAGACTGTCATTATTTATTTATTTATTTTTGAACAGAATTAGGATGGATGGAGGGATGGAGAGACAGACAGATACCTGATAAATATATGTGTAACATTTTTTCAGATCTAGAAAGACTCATCAACAGGTTACAAATTAACATAACTACGAAGTAACTTTTGTTAAAGTTATAAAAAGTACACTGTAGCCTTCACAGAAAAGACAGGGAAGAGAAACACCAATAGAGAAAACAACTTTGGAGGTGATTTTGAGTTTGGTGTTCACAGGAAAGGAAGTCTTAGCTAACGGATTTTGAATTTGCCAGCATTGATGACAAATGTAAGTCTCAAGTGAAGATGGCTGTAGGCAATCTTAGGCAAAAGATGGAAGATTCCAGAACTTGCAGCAAAATTATATCATAATCTATTGTCATTTAACATTTGATTTACAGAAGTCCTTTTGTTGTGAGTCGGTCTCCTTTTTAGTGACCTTCTGATGCCTATGCATGCAGGTTATAGGACAGACTTTAGCTTCTGGCACTTACTTTATTTCTGTGAATACAATTTTTCACTTAAAGAAATGTTACCTTTTAAGATATGTGGCTTCTCTATAGCTTGGCTAAGAGAAAGAATATGCTGATGCCAATATGGTATTCACAATCCCTTCCATGTTTTGTTTTGTTTTGTTTTCAGTTTAAAATCAATGATTTAGCATTCTGGTACCTTAGTCTAAAGTACATTTTAGTTAGCATTAGTCATTTTCTCAGCTACGGTCAGTCCTAGGTCTTCACAATAGAAAGTCTTCAAAGAAATTTGCTAAATAATAGCAAATATTAATAACAGCAAGACTTCAAAGAAAGGACTAGTTAATAGCAATGCCTTAAAGAAAAAAAAAAGGCATTTTTTCCTCAGATCAGAGCTTCCTAAACCTTTCAAGGAAATCTGAATACAGGAAGAGCAGAAAGAAACACATTCTAAAAGGACCAGCTTCAAATAAAAAATTTCTGGAAAATCTCTTGTTTTGTAACAGAAATTCAAGTTTATTTGATGTGCTTTTTCATAATAATGCTTTTACTTATTGAGTGCTCAGTAAATGCCAGATGCTGTGTAGGTGCTTCATGCCTATGTTCCTATCTAGTTTTCTTAATTCAGCAAACTGAGACTCCAAGAGGTAAAGTAACAGACACTCTCCATGACAGGTCAGGACTTGAACCCCGTCTATTGGACGCCATATGCTCTTAAACATCCCTCTCTCAGAACAATGTACCAAGTTTATACTAAAGTTTTCCAGACTCTTGAGGTCACTGCCATAAAAGACATATACAATTACCTCATTTTTAGAAGCTTGCCATAAATCTCTAAATTATTGATCCCTCTGCCCCATCCAAGGGAATCTGGAATAGTTGATCCAGTGTGGTTTCAAAGAATAAGTATTTTTAGCAAAGAACCCAGTGATTATAATGCACAGAGTAGGGGCTCACTTTAAGAAACCATATGCTTGTAGATTTTCTTCTGTTTATTTCTGTATCAGCTCAGCTCCCTGTCTTGACTTTTCCTTGTCAAGGAAAAATTCGAGCTGCTGTATCCTAAGACAGGTCCCATCTGACCCCCGAGGTGGCTGAAGTAGTAGTAAAGGAACATAATGAATGGCACTGAGGCCCTGCTCCATGGGTCTCCCTTGTTCCTCAGGCAAGACCAGTGACAAGTGGTTGGTGGCAAATTTATTTCAAAGCTTTGCCTCTTGTGGCAGGCACAATGCCTTCTGCTTATCATGAACACACCTGTGTAACAAAAAAGTATTTGCTCTCTGTGTTGGGAAAGTAGTATTGGTGTCTAGAAGAGAGCAGGGAAATTGAAGATCCATGACATATTGTGGTAAATAAATTTTTCTCCATTTTTTAAAATTTTTTTTTGGCTAAGTAGTACGGATAAATTTTTTTTTTACATGGATTAAAAAGGTACCTTTGATTTTGTATACATGTGTAGGGAATTGGCATCTAAACTGATGCTAAAAGTTTCCTTAGTTTGCATGTTTTAACCATAATATAATTAGGTTAAAATGACTTACCTTTCAGTAGATAGGCTGGCAGCCAATCAGGAAGTTATGCTTATCTTGGTAGGATTTAAGTAGTCAAAAAACAAACAAACAAACAAACAAACAAACAAAAAGTCAACCTCTATTTGGGAAATTTAAGAATATCTTTATAAATCTGGTTTCAAACCTCGAACTCTAATAGTGTTGACCATTAAGCTGCAGCAGCTTGTGGAAATACATTCCTCTGAGAGCTGAGAATTGGAATCTAGTTGTTACAATGAAATTTACTTGAAAAATTTCTCACTTGCAACATTTATAGAATATTTAGATTTGGAAGAATGGCAGGAAGAAAACCTAATTTATGTATTGGGTTGAACAACCAAAAAGGGTTGTCAGACTTTATGTTTTCCTCTCTTCCTCCTGAATGAATTAAAGGGATTAAGGGAATTCTGGTCCATAAGGTGGAAGGTTGCACTGGGGACTATTATGTTCCCCAAGTGTAGAAGAATATTTGGATACTGAGGTTTGAGGTCCCAGGCCTGGGGAACCCATGGCTCATTTGAATGCTTTTGTGCAGGTATTGAGTTCTGTGTATGAACATAGATCCACAAATGGTGGCCATGTAAGGGCAGAAAACATCATCAGCCCACGGCTAAGGTCTGCCCTTTTGCACTGACATAGGGTGACAGCAAGAAGAAAATGCTGAGCAGTTTAGTAAGACAACTTCTCTAGATGTGAAGCTAGGTTTCTCTCTTTCAGCAGATTACTTGGGAGTGGGATAGATAACTGGATATCAGTCTAATAGGGCAAATGGGTCTCTTAATTTACCAACTAATAATAGTGCATTGGAATTCACATATATGAAATGTTCATATTCTTTGCAAATGTAGCCCAAGACAGGTGACTACGAAGATATCAATAAAAAAGAGAAAGTTTGGTTCTTATCAGAGTAGCTTGTTCATCCTGCCCTGAAAAGCAGGAGACATGAAACTATTGAAAAGATTACCTGTAAAACATCTCTGGCGCCACACAACTTGGTTCAACACGGGCTCTCAGCACGTCCGGCTATTTCACATTCAGGATATTTAACATTGTTGGGACCCAATTTCCTTATCTGTAAAATAAGAATAATTATTTATCTCACAGAGTTTTTACAAGACTACATGAGTTGCTGCATGAAAAGAGTTTTGAATAATTTCTGACACTAAAATAATGTCATTCTTGATATGTATGGTTTGGTTTATTGGTTCATTATCATTTTGCTTATGAGTGTGCCTTTAGGACATGCATATTACCATATTTGGAAAGATTAATTTATCATAGAGGTTAATAAGCTCTTGAATAAAGCTGCCAGATTTAGCAAATAAAATTACAGAATATACAATTAAATTCTAATTTCAGATAATGATTTTTTTTTTCAGTATAAGCACATCCCAAGAACTTCCTGAATACTTATGCAATATTCTAACAGCTTTCAAACCCTTTAGTAAGTACTGATTTTCTTCTCCTATAGTTCCAGTAAGATGGAATCATGGAACAAGGTTATCTTCCAAACCAGGTTAAAAAGCAAGAACCAACCTTTGCTGAAACTACTAACAACAGAAGCCATCTTTCCTAGGCACTTGAAAGCTGTTAGAATATAACCTAGCTGCTTCCAAAATAGAGACTATGCAATAAAGAGCAAAAAGATGAGAGAGTCGATGATCAAAAATGCTGTCAGTCCCTTGAGCCAGCTAATCAGATGTGATATACCACATTTTGCTCAAAATCACAATTGCTGTGACTTTATACAATTAAAAAATAATGGGTGGTTGCATAGGTCTTTGTGATGTACATATAAATTTCTGCAATTCTGAAGCCAGATGAACACAGGCCTGAAAGGCAACTCTGCTAAGGATCTCAGGCAAGTTATTTTCTCTTTCTAGAACTCAGAAATTCTTACCATATGGTTGTTGCAAGGATTAAGTAAGTGAACATGTGTAGAGCACTCATAAGAGTCTGAGGCACAAGGGAGCAGTATGTTAAATGTTAGCTGTTATGATTATTAATCCATTGGTTTAATCTGCATATTCTCAAGGAGTTAGCCCATCGTATTATTTGTTAACATGCCTTACTCCCATAACTGGGTAAAATCAGGTTCAGAGAAATCAAGGAACCAGTAAATATCACACAGCCTGAGTGGCAAATCTGTGTCCCAGCCTCAGATATAAATGGCGTGAAGAAACAGGGAATGTCTTTTATGGAGATGTTAATTATTTTTTTTGGTGTTCTAGGAATATATGGTCAGTGTTCCCAGGGAGGTAGTAAGACATGAAGTGCTTGGTTTTAAATTCAAGACATCTATTTGCCTGTATAATTTTTCTTTCATTGAAAGCATAATTAGCCAAACCACTTATTTTAATAATGGGCCATTTTCTTGGTGCCCCTGAGTTAGGGAAGTTATCTAAGGAAAAAAAAAAATCTCTGAGCTTGAATTTTGAGATGTAGGCTGTCTTTGTTATTTTTCCATTTTATTTTTTTGATTTCTTTTCTGTTCTTGTTTTCTGTTGGTGGTTTTTCCATTGTAGTTTTATCTTCTACTAAAAATAATTCATACTGACCTAGATAAAAGTTGTCTTTGTAGTCAGGCAGATTGGCAGACAATAGAGACCTGGCTTATTAAGAGCCAATTATAACAAAATATGATCTACTGTACTTTTTGGATAAGGATTGCCCTTTAGTCTCTGGTGAGGTAGCAAATACCATATCCTCGCTAAACTTCAATAGCATATATGGAATTTGCAAACATGAGGATATGGCAAACACAGATTTGAAGCCTATGTTTAGACTCTTTATGACTAGGTTGCAAATTCTAAGGCAGCATTTACTCAGTGGAAAGTAAAGATATAACAATGACAATGCGCAAAGAAACTGCAGAGGTGATTTTGATCCTTAAGCTTTATTTAATCAATAAGGAAAACACTTTAATTTCTTTCATGAGTATTTTATAGTTTTCAGAATACAGTTCTTTTGTTAAGTTCTTTTCCCCCCTAGGTATTTTATTACTTTCAGTGCAATTATAAATGAGATTGTTTTCTAAATTTCTCCGGCTGCTGCTACATTATTCATGTACAGAAATGCAATGGTTCCTGTACATTGATTTTGTACCCTGTGACGTGACTGAATTCATTTATCAGTTCTAGTGGGTTTTTTTGGTGGTGTTTTTGGGTTTATTATGTAGAGTAAAAAAGATAAAAAAAGATTAATGGGATTTGTTCTTATTTTTATTGAATGCACTCTATAATATTTAAGATGAAAACGGTCACAGTGTCTTCAACTTATTGTGAAATCATATTTATACATATACATGAATATAAATACATACATGAATATCAACACACATAATTACATTCATATGCGTGTGTGTAGGCAGACAGAAAGGGAGAAGAAACAAATACAGCAAAATAATGATTATTTATCTATATGTGCATTGTGGTGTTCATTGTGTTATTCATTCATGTTGCCTGTCTGATGGCAAATTTGTATAAGAAGTAGTTTTAAAAAATGAAGTGTACTCAGACCTATTTCTTTGAAGCACATAGACTATGTGTTGCCAAAATGTTATGTAATTCAATACAACTCAGTATGATTTATTAATTTTATGTAAAGAATTTCAATAGGTGAAAGGTGCTACTCAATTTGAGAAGCTAAACAATTGCTTACAGCATAGCTTATGGTGCTAAAATAAATGAAAAGTGCTTCCGAAATGCTAATTTTGGAAATTATCTCCATTTTCATAGTTTTTTTGAGATATTGGTTTACCACGCATTCCATTTGAGGATTCTAAACTAGGAAAACCTGGATACAGAGAATAATGAAGACTTTTCCTGTAAGACCATCTGATAACTTAAGGTTTAAGAAATATCTTTACTAGAAACATTTTAGGACATGAAGAGAAGTAGCCATATTTTCAATTTACATTCAGTATCTCCCCTATTTTGATAATACACTGTTAATAGTCTCAAGTGCCCAGAACATGATCATGAGTTGATCAGAAACAAAAAAAGGTGGGAAGAAGATAGGGATCTCTGGGATTACAAATGATAAATATACATCCATTGGCAATAGTGAGATTCTGGCAGGAATAATGAAAAATAAAAAGTTAGTAACTAAGTGGACATCAGTTTAAGGTCACATAACATAGATAATATTATATAGTATATAATATATATTATAGTATATAATATATATACTAACATATAATATCAGCTTAAGGTCACATAATATATATTTAAAACATCATAGATATATACAGAACATTCCACCCTAAAAAACAGAATATTCATTCTTCTCGAGCACACATGGAACTTTCTCCAAAATAGACCACATAGTGGGTCACAAATCAGGGCTCAACCAATACCAAAAGATTGAGATTATTTCCTGCATATTCATAGACCACAATGCTTTGAAACTGGAGCGCAACTACAAGAAAAAGTTTGGAAGGAATTCAAACACTTGGAAGCTAAAGACCAACCTGCTCAAGAATGTTTGGATCAATGAGGAAATAAAAAAAGAACTTAAACTATTCATGGAAGCCAATGAGAATGAAGACACTTCAGTCCAAAACCTATGGGATATGGCAAAGGCAGTCCTAAGGGGGAAATACATAGCCATCCAAGCCTCCCTCAAAAAAAAATTGAAAAATCCAGAATACACCAGCTCTCTTTACACCTTAAGGAACTGGAAAATCAACAACATGAAGCCAATGCCATGCACAAGAAGGGAAATAATCAAGATTAGAGCAGAGACCAATGAGTTAGAACAATCTAATGAGTTACCAATAAGTAGAACTTATTGGTAATGAATAAATGAAACTAGAAGCTGGGTTCTCTGAAAGATCCAGTAAGATCGATAAACCACTGGCCAAACTAATCCAAAAGAAAAGAGAGAGGACCCGAATTAATAAAATCTTGAATGACAGGGGAGAGGTCATGACTAACACCAAGGAAACAGAAATAATCATCAGAAATTATTAACAACAGTATATGTCAATAAGTTAAGCAACCTAGAAGAAATGGATGTGAAACCTCTAAACTTCCAAAACTGAAACAGGAAGAAATTGACAACCTGAATAGACCAATACCTAGCAATGAGATTAAAGCCGTGATTGAAAACCTGCCAAAAAACAAGAGCCCAGGACCTTACAGATTCCCTGGGGAATTCTACCAAATATTCAAAGAAGAAATAATACCTATTCTCCTGAAGTTCTTTCAAAAAATAGAAACAGAAGGAAAACTTCCAGTTTCTTTCTATGAAACCAGCATTACCCTGATTCCCAAGCCAGGCAAAGACCCCATCAAAAAGGAGAATTTCAGACCAATATCCCTGACAAATATGGATGCCAAGATTCTCAACAAGATCCTAGCTAATAGGATCAAAGAGTACATTTAAAAAATTATACACCATGACCAGGTGGGATTTATCCCTGGGATGCAAGGGTGGTTCCACCTTCTCAAATCAATCAATGTGATAGAACAAATAAATAAGAGAAGAGAGGAGGCACCTGGGTGTCTCAGTGGGTTAAGGCTCTGCCTTCGGCTCAGGTCATGATCGCAGGGTCCTGGGATCTAGCCCTGCATTGGGCTCTCTGCTCAGTGGGGACCCTGCTTCCCCCCATCCCCCTCTCTCTGCCTGCATCTCTGCCTACTTGTGATCTCTATCAAATAATAAATAAAATCTTAAAAAAAAACAACAACAGGAGAAGAACCACATGGTCCTCTCAATTGATGCAGAAAAAGCATTTGACAAGATAGTGTATCCTGATTAAAACTCTTCAAAGTATAGGGTTAGAGGGAATATTCCTCAACTTCTTAAAATCTACCTATGAAAAACCCACAGCAAATATGATTCTCAATGGGGAGAAGCTGGCAGCCTTCCCTTTGAGATCAGGAACATGATAAGGATGCCCGCTCTTGCCGCTGTTGTTCAACATAGTACTAGAAGTCCTAGCAACAGCAATCAGAAAACAAAAAGAAATAAAAGGTATTCAAATTGGCAAAGAAGAAGTCAAACTCTCTGTCTTCGCAGATGACATGATACTTTATATGGAAAACCCAAAAGACTCCACCCCAAACTACTAGAACTCATACAGCAATTCAGTAATGTGGCAGGATACAATATCAATGCACAGAAATCAGTTGTTTTCTTATACACTAACAATGAAAATATAGAAAGGGAAATTGGAGATTTGATTCCATTTACTATAGCACTAAGAACCATAAGATACCTGGGAATAAACCTAACCAAAGAGGTAAAGGATCCATACTCGAGGAACTACAGAAAACTCATGAAAGAAATTGAAGAAGACACAAAAAGATGGAAGATCATTCCACGCTCATAGATCAGAAGAATAAACATTGTTAAAGTGTCTATACTGCCCAGAGCCATCTGTATTTTCAGTGCCATCTTGATCAAAATTCCATTGCCATTTTTCAAAGAGCTGGAACAAACAATCCTAAAATTTGTATGGAACCAGAAGACCCCAAATTGCTAAGGAAATGTTGAAAAAGAAAAACAAAACTGGGGGCAACACATTGCCTCATTTCAAGCTTTACTACAAAGCTGTAATCACCAAGACAGCATGGTACTGGAACAAAAACAGACACATAGACCAGTGGAACAGAGTAGAGAGCCCAGATATGGACCCTCAACTTTATGGTCAAATAATCTTCGACAAAGCAGGAAGAAATATACATGGAAAAAAGACAGTCTCTTCAATAAATGGTGCTGGGAATTTTGGACAGTTATGTGTAGAAGAATGAAACTCGACCATTCTCTTACACCTACACAAAGGTAAACTCAAAGTGGATTAGTTAATTTTTTAAATATCTATTTATTTATTTAACAGACAGAGATCACAAGTAGGCAGAGAAGCAGGCAGAGAGAGAGAGGGAAGCAGGCTCCCACTGAGCAGAGGCCCTGGTGCAGGGCTTGATCCCAGGACCCTGCGATCATGACCTGAGCTGAAAGCAGAGGATTTAACCCACTGAGCCACCCAGACGACCCTGGATAAGTAATTTTTGTCAGTGGTATAGGTTCTGAATCCAGTTTCATTGTTTTACATTTTCATTGTTTTACATGTGATTATTCAATTTTCCAGCACCATTTATTGAAGAGATGTCTTTTCTCCATTGAGTATTCTTGGTTCCCCTGTCAAATATTAGTTCACCATATGTGCTTGACTTTATTTCTGGGCTTTTGATACTGTTCCTTTGGCCCATTTGTTTGTTTATATGCCACTATCATACTGTTTTTGATGATAATAGCTTTGTAGAATAGCCTGAAATTAGGAAGTACGATTCTTCCTGCTTTGTACTTTGTCCTCAGAATTTTATTGGTTATTAGGAGTCTTTTGTGGTTCCATAAAAATTTTAGGAGTCTTTTTTCTACTACTGTAAAAAAGTCATTCAAACCCTGATAGAATCTGTATTGAAATATAGATGGCTTCTGGCAGTACTGACATTCTAACATTAATTCTTCCAACCCATGAATATGAGATAACTTTCCATTTATTTGGGTATCCTTCAATTTTTTAAAAAACTTTGTTTTATAGTTTTCTGAGTAAAGATCTTTTATCTCCTTAATTAAATTGATTGCAAGCACTTTACTATTTTTAATGCTATTGTAAATGGGATTGATTTTTTCATTTTTCAGAAAATCCATTGTTAGTGTATTGAAATACTCCTGGTTTTTTATGCTAATTTTGTATCCTGAAACTTACTAAATTCATTAATGGTTTTTGGTTGAATCTTGAGATTCTATATAGAAAATCATATCATTTGCAAATAGAGACAATTTTACTTCTTCTTTTCAAATTCTAATACCTTTTACTCTTTTCCTGCTGGACCACTCTAGTGAGGATTTCCAGCAGCATATTGAATATGAGAGCTCGAGTAGGCACCCTTGTTTGGGTCCATATTATAGAAATTTTATCCAGCACTGCTGTGCTCATAATGCTACTATTCTGTTTCACAGAATATGGGTTCTTGATATTGTCCTTAACCTTTATATTCCTTATATGGGGAATCTTTTAATTTTTTTGAGCAAGTTTTAAAACTTACTAAGTATGGAAATCATGCTTTAACTCTTCATTACTGTAATGCCACAGCCTGGACAATGTGAGCACAATACGCTCTAAATAAAGATCTCTTGCATCTGCTGACTGGCAGTGTTAATTTCTCCTTTCTTCTTCTTCTTCTTCTTCTTCTTCTTCTTCCTCTTCTTCTTCTTCTTCTTCTTCTTCTTCTTCTTCTTCTTCTTCTTCTTCTTCTTCTTCTTCTTTTCTTCTTCTTCTTCTTCTTCTTCTTCTTCTTCTTCTTCTTCTTCTTCTTCTTCTTTTTCTTTCTTCTTTTAATAAAGATTTTATTTATTTACTTGACAGAGATCACAAGTAGTCAGAGAGGCAGGCAGAGAGAGAGAGGGAAGCAGGCTCCCCGCTGAGCAGAGAGCCCCATGTGGGACTCGATCCCAGGACCCTGAGATCACAACCTAAGCCAAAGGCAGAGGCTTTAACCCACTGACGCCCCTCCTTTATTCTTACATAAAACACAGACACTCCAAATCTTGGCAGGTGGAACACTCATATTAAGTTTTTTCTTTTAACTATAATTGATTCCTAGTAATGTGTGGGGATATCTTACTTACCTTTGCATTTGTAAGACTGGGACCCGCACCTACATCTACTAGGAGCGGAGTAACTTATTCCTGAGGAATAAAATGACTGAAGTCTCATTACTCTCAACCGCAGATACACATGCATAGCCAGCAGGATATATATGTTAACAAAAGAGGTCATGTTTTGAGAGCATATTGCTTATATTTGCTGTAACTTCTTTATCTCCTTACAGAATAATTTCTGATTTCCACTAAGCATTGGCCAACCAGATCAATTGATCTCTGCTATACCCATCAGTCCATATTGAGACTAATATGTTAATATCATTTTCACTTTTAATGACAAGGCAAAGTAGTTTCCTTTTCCTTTTTAAACAAATCCTTGGTTTTCATAATCTCTACCTTTGATCATCACTGTCTTTGCCAGGAGCTATTTGATTTTAATATTCAATTTTGAATAAAAGTACCAATTGGGAAAATCTTACTTTGCTTTTAGGCTAAACATCAGTTGTGATTTTAATTTATTTTCTTTTCCTTTAGACAAAAGAAGTGTTTTCAAAGACACTGCATTTTATAAACACTGCATATGAAAAAGTTAAATACATAGAGAAAGAGAATGTTTTTACTGTGGTGGTGATTTTTCTTTCAGAATTCTAAGAAAGCAGAGGGCTGGCCTGAGGTTCTCTCTTCCTCTCCCTCTGCCTTTGGTCCCTGCACAAGCTCTCTTTCTAAAGTAAATAGTTTTTAAATAAAGAAAAAATAGAAACAAACTCTAAAAGCACAAGTATTTATATACATTCTTTAAAATACTAGTACAGAAAACAGCAACTGTGTGTTACAATTCCAACATTTAAATGATGGTGTCTTCCACAGTAATAAACCTAATTTAACTCCTTAAAAGTGAACTGTTAGTAGGTAATTAAGATAGATACATTCTTTCATCTTGTACCATTATGTTTTACAAAATATACATGTGATTTTATATGCTAATCTGGCACTCAAAAGATGTCCTTTAAATGCCTTTCCTAAAAGCAAGTACTGTCACTGAGTATGTGGAAGGTAGCTGCCCAAAGTCTGTCTATCTCAAACTTAATGAAAGGTACTGTATGGATCATTCTTTTTTTTTTTTTTGGTCTCTGGGGAGGAAAGAAAATGTAGGATTTCCCATATTTTCTGTAATAATTTTGGATGTGAGATACTTAGAATTACTAATTTATTATCGTTCTAAACATATATGATTTTTCATTGACAAATTTAACTTTTTATTAATGAAGGTCGAGAATCAGACACCATTTTTACATTGTTGCAGAATACAGAAAGTTGAACAAGTCGCCAGAAAAATAATCATTGTTTACAAAGTGAATACTTCCATTATGAGACTGCAGCTTCAGAAATAGAACACTGGAGTGTACAAGAAAGTTTCACTTCCCCAAATTAACCTTGATTGGGACTTCTAGTTTTGCCTGGTCTTTAGCTTTAAATATGTCCACTCTCTTTTGTTTCTTCAACATTATGCCTGTGAAATTTATCCATTCTGTTGCATGTAAAACGTTCCTTCATTAACATACTTACTACAGTATTTTTTATATTTATAAAAAATAGAATATAGCAATTTTCCTTCATTAATATACTTACTATAGTATTCTTTTTATAAATATAAAAATAGAGTTATCCATTTTATTATTAATGAACACTTGGCTTATTTCCAATTTTACTATAGTAATAGTGCAACAATAAGCAGTTTATATTGATTTTACTGACTGAAGGTAACACTGAGCTGGGTCAATGACAAAGAATGGAATTGCTGACTATTGGGTTTGTATTTGCTCAGCTCTAGTAGATGTTGATCTGATAGATCTAGTAGATCCAATTTCCTAAAATGGATGCACCAATGTACATTTCTACCAGCACTATATGGGGAATTCAGTTACTCTGTATCCTTGTGAATGCTTGGCATGTTTGTATACTTTTAAAATTAGGCATTTTGATCATATGTCATGGTATCCTATTGAAGTTTTAATTAGTATATCCCTAATGATTCATTAATATATTTTTTGGTTTTATATATGAACTCAGTACCAAGATCTCGTTCAACTGTTTTGTACATTTGCTATCTGTGTCTCGATTTTTAACTGGGTTTTAGTTTATTTTACGTTGTGGTTACTAGCCTTTGTCAAATATAATTCATTGCCCATTATTTTTCTACTCTGTGTCTTGACTCTTCACTTTAAGGATGATATCTTTCATTTTTTAAAAGATTTTATTTATTTATTCAACAGACAGAGATCACAAGTAGGCAGAGAGGCAGGCAGAGAGAGGGGGAAGCAGGCTCCCTGATGAGCAGAGAGCCAAATGCGGGGCTCGATCCCAGGACCCTGAGATCATGACCTGAGCCAAAGGCAGAGGCTTAACCCACTGAGCCACCCAGGCGCCCTAAGGATGATATCTTTCAATACGCAGAGCTTCTTCATTTCAACCTTGTCTAAATCTATTTTTTCAGTATTCCTTTTAAGACTAAGCATTTATTAATGCATTTATTTATCTTGCCAAATAAAGAAATATTTGCATATCTTAGGGATATGAAAATATTCTCCGATATATTAATCCTTAAGAGTTCTTGTCTTTACAGTAACATTCAGAATTATTTTCATTTGAGTTAAGGTTTACCTTTTTCATACAAATATCTGCCTAAGCAAGTAGCATTTACTGAAAAAATGATTCTTCCCCAAGTGAAGAGCAGTGCCATTTGTCATTTAAAAACATTACTCATGTTAAAACTCTAAATGTAAGGGGAATTACTATTATGGATGGGTGTGCTTCCAGATTGTTCTTTCATTTTTCTTTCCTTGCAATAGTTATATTTACTTCATTCAATAAGTATTAGTACGTGGTAGGATAAGTCTCCAGAGAATGTATTCCCCTAACAGTTCTTTGCTCTTTTGCTTCTTTTCCCGATTTAAAATAAATAAATAAATGTTAGAGTAAGATTGTTTGTTTCCATCAAATATAAACTTCTGGAATTTTGAGTGCAATTCAACTGAATCTATAGATCAAAATGAGCTGGAGCCATATCTTTACCATAGTGAGTTTTCTACTCTGTCATTATAGTCTTAGATTTTCTTTATCCTAATACTACCCCGAATATAGGACATTTTGTATGATACATTTTTGAACTTTTAGGATGATCTTTACCTACAGAGAATATTTTATTCCTTGTTGGGCAGATAGGATTGACTAATTCAAATGTGGATTGCAATTTTTGGGAGGCTCAGTCTAACTATGTTCTCCCCAGGTTGTCGGGTACAGCCCTCAAAAAATCTCATGGAAGCTCCTCCTTCAGGTCCAGAGCTGAACTTTGTGGTTTTTGTTGTTGTTGTTGTTTGTTTGTTTGTTTGTTTGTTTTTCAGCATGGCTAGTTTCCCAGAGTTGGCCTTGTGCATCCATGAGGTGTTTCAGGTACAAACTCCCATACTTCACTTTACCCTGGCATCACGGTTTTCTCAAATTTGGCTGCCTTGACAGCTCTAGACTTTTTTTATTTCTAAAACCCTGTGATATTGTCAGAAGTTCTGCTTGTTTCCTTACCTCCTCCCAGATCCTTTATTCAGAATCTCATATGCTTACTCTCAGAATGTATACAAAATAGACCCATTGTCTTTTTTTCTTATACATAACTACCCTGATATTTTACATCTGTTAAATCCATTTCTAATATTATAAGTCAACTATAATAATATTTTTTAAAGAATCACCTTTAACTTTTGTCAGATTTTGATATCTATGCTGTATTTATGCCAAAGAAATTTTTTAAAAGTTCTTTTTCATATATTCTACAATATTTGAGTTTATATATTCTACAATATTTGAGTTCATATATTCTACAATACATTGAGTTTAGGGTTATTTGTTTTTTTAAAGAATTTCTTTAGTTCCCCTGTGCATCTCTCTGGTGTCTTTCCCCCGTGAAAACCCCTGGTGGGATTTTCTTTAACTATTATTTTCCTAGTTTTTCTTGGGCATTGGTCTTTTTGAATTTTCTGTCTCTATGGGGATAGATTTTAAGGAGAATTATTTTAGGAAAAATTATATATATTAACTTATTTAGAAAAAAGACTTTAAAAGAATTTGTTATGTGTTTCACCTAGGTTTTCAAATGCATCTGCGTAAAACTGTGCAAATTATAATTTGGTATGGACTAATTAATCTCCCTCATACAGTTTTATAAAACTGAATGAATCAGATTTGGTCCGTGTCTTATCAGTTATTCAAATAGGTAAGACAGGCTATGAGGCCAGAAACACAGGTTCTTCTCACCTCTCAACACTTGAGCAAGTCTTACTAAATACCACAGTCTCCTCTCGGGCCCATACTAGTAATTCACAGAGAAGAGTATCTCTTTATAAAATGGGACTATCAGAAGTGGAAGACATCTATGGCCAGTTGTTTGGCTACCTTACTGAGGTCCATTGGCAGCAAAGACAATACTGTGGCAGAAATAGGCAATATTGTTCCAAATGAATTATCAGTAAATTGATATTTGCTTGAAAATGCCTCACTAAAGACCAGGAAGGAGAGAAACAAGACAAAACCAAAATAAATTCGATTTTGTTTCCTTGAGTAAAGAATAGATGATAGTAAATTATATCGCTATAGCTTGAATCATTCCAATGTTACATCAAGGTTTGATAAGGTCAATCTGTAATATTCCACATTTTCAATAGAGAAACTATATTGACATAATACTTGTAAGAAACAGAGGTTCTTGAATTTGTCTAAAAATAGTATATTGTGAGTTAAAGACATTTTTCAAGGCTAGCAGAATATTTTTACTTTGTTTAGAAATCTATGACTCGGTTACTTGGGTGACATCAGTGTTAAAATGAATGTCAAATAGTTTAAGACGACAGGTCAGAAGGATGGTTGTTTACTTGAGTGTTAATGGAATAAAGCCTTATAGCACTGATGAGGAAACAGAAGGCTAGCTGAAGACAAAGCAGAAGGTGGCACCCTATACCACCAGCCCCCTCCCAGCCTGCCCTTCCTAACTTGTGTGACATTCCTCAAGTACTCCTGGCTGCCCTAAAGGAAAAACAAATAGTTAACTTGTAGAGATCAGAATCCTGCAAGACCTGAGTCTCACTTTATAAATGTCCTAGTGATTTACAAGGAAGAAGCTTTCTTACCAATAACCTAACTTCCAAAGACCCATAACTCAGTTCCTGAAGCCCTAATATCATCTTCCCTTCCCTAAAATTGAGGGAGGCTGAGGTAGAGGGAAATGTAAATAAAGTTAAATTTCTTTTAAACCTAAAGCTTATTGATAAGGACATGTGATAGCAGGAATGTGACCTTCCTCCAGGAAGCTCTCCACTATCTTACTGTTAATGCCTTACTAAAGGAAAACAACCGTAACTTGACAAATAGCAAAGCCTCTGGCATCCTGTGTGTCTTCTTTTAAGATGTGAAACTTCTTTCAAACCCTCCTTTTTCCTTACCTCCCCCAACCCCATAGTCTATAATCACCATTCCTCACAACCTTGGGGCAGGAGCTCTTTCTGCTCAGGGGTCCTGCCCTGTGCTGTAATAAACCACCATTGGGCATCAAAGATGTCTCAAGAATTCTTTCTTGGTCTTCAGCTTTGGGCTTCATCCCACTGAACCTCACTCGAATTCTAAAACTTCACCAGCATGACAGGGATAGAAAGGACTGTGGCAGTCACTTGGGTTAGTAGTTCTCAAAACTTTTTCTTTTTAATTCAAATCCTCATAAAGTATAAATATAAAAAAAGCTAAAATCAAAGCTGCTCTATTAAAATAGCAGTCCCACCTGCCCTTAAAATTTCCCTTGTCCCTGTTAAAAGCACATCATTAGAGGAGTTTCCAAGAAATCTCAAAGAATCACTGTGGGTTTGAAAACTTGTAATTTGGTGCAAGGTTGCCTTTTAGACATGGGGATAAGTCCTGAGGCTGCTGAGAGGAAAGTCAGGCAGGAAAATTGTTCTGTTCCTCCCAGTTCTGTTCCTTTGCCACCCCAGTGGACACCAGGGATACCCTGCTACCTGCTGCTCCCACAGCTTTTCTGAAGTCTTTCAGTGTAAGTGTTCTGGCTCTACTGAGATAAGGGAATTCAGGAGAAAATCACAGGGAAGGACTTTCCATTTGTGCAACTGAGAGTGAACAGAGAAGGAGAAATTGGAGTGGTTATTTCTCAGTACAGTCTAAGGCAGTCTGGTTCATGACAGGAAGCCTATTTTGATAAGTTCAGCTCCCCACTGACAGTGTTGTTGCCTTTAGTCATTAATAGATAAGAAAGTTACTGGTATAGCCCACACAGACGTTTTCTTTCTGTGAATTTGTTAGATTGGAGAAAAGACCTATATCTTCAAACACATATGCTAATCTGTGGGTTTTTTTTTTTTTTTTTTTTTTTAAAAAATTTTTTTTTTTTGTATTGTTTTTTTTTTTTTTTTTTTTTTTTTTGCCATTTTGTTGTTTAACATTGAGAATAATTCATGCTTAAAAACCTCTGTAATAGAAAAGGAAGAATGCTTCCTCAAACTCTAGTGCCTATTTTGTGCAGGTAAAAACTATGGAAGGTCTATTTAGCATCTAAGAATACCCCTTCCACACAGATATAGGCATATTCAGTCAAGATCCTTAGGCCCTGGAAAAATCAACAAATTCTGAAGTATTTTGAAAGACTGCTATTAGCAATGTAACTGGAAGAGTAAAGAAAGCAAATTCATTAGAGGGCTTTTGAGGTAATTTCTTTGACAGCTGATTACCTTATTATGCTTATCAGGATTCAGAACAAAAAACATTAATATGTTTAACATACCCTAATAGTTTCTCTAAGTTTAGGAAAGGCTCATGAGCAGATCAATCAATCAATCTATAATATAGCACAAGTGGGCTATAAAATAATTTTATGCTAAATTTATGAGTACCTCTTATATAAAGGTAATGCTAGCTTCATGGGCTGAGTTGAGAAAGCCAAAAAAAAAGTTGAAAGATTGCAGGAAAATACAACCTTTGGTGAGGGCAAATATCACCTAATCAAAAATAACCCATAACTGATAGATATAGGATATAAGGAAAGAGAACATGACATGAATTGTTACACCTTTAGTACATAAGCTCAGAGAAATACTTTGTGTCATGTTCTAGGAATCACCAAGTTTTCCAGTATCACTGAAGGAAGCAGGCCCTGTTCCTAGCTCCCTGCAAACATTAATCACTGTTCCTTCTAATTCTTCCAGGTGTTTTCCTGGCCTTGATTTTTTTCCTCACATGCATGCCTGGGTAAGTACTCAGCTGAATATTCAAGGGAAGCTTCTACTGATCTCTGGAATTCTCCCTCTGGAACTCTTTCCTCACAGGATTCCCTACTGTGAACCCCTGCTGCTTTGAACTTCCACATTCTCTGCTCCCAGAGACCCAGAGAACTATAGGTAGGTTTGTCCTCTGTAATGCCCCAGACTGAAAAGTCTTAATGCAGTAAGCTTGGGTCTTTCTAGGGCTCATGTTCCTCCCCACCCCATTTCTAAGGGATCCTTTTTCTTCATTTTTTGTGCCCAGTGTCTTGGAAACCACTTTTTCATAATCTTGTTCATTTTTTTTAATAGTTTCACTGGGAAGCATAGATCTGGCTCCTGTTATTCCATCCTGGCTGGAAACTGAATTTCTGTACTGTCTTGCTTCTTACTGATAACTCATTTCTTTTTGAAGACATTTTCATTCTGTTAATGTCAGATTATAAGTAATATTGTGTCTTATTCCTGAAAAATGTCTTCATTTTGCTCTCATGTTTGATGTTTTCCCAAAGTAAATATAGAAAATTACACATTTTTTTACTTATTTTTTGTTTTTATTTTATTTATTTTTATTTATTGTTCAATTGCATCTAAGTGTCATTCTTTTTAGTTTTAACTATTTTATTTCTGGGTGTTTTATCTGCTCCATTTGTGATTCTTCAGTTATGCTTTCAGGTCTTTATATTAGTTCATCAGACCCATAAATTTCTAGTCCATTCTCTACTGCTGTAATCTGTCCCGTATCCTGTGTATTCTTCCATCTGGAAATTACCATTATAAATGTGCTAGAACCCTGTCTTTTCTCATATGTTTATCTTTCTGTTCTTATGTGTGTCTAAGAGGTCTTTAATTTTCTTCATTTAATAATTTTTTAGGCTATTTATTATATTAAAAATCACTCTGTATTTTCATTTCTACATATTGATTTTGCTCTCTTATTTAAAGTTGTGTTGTTGTATGGAATTCTGATCTCTTCTCATGTGTGGTCCAGGACTGGGGATTCAAGTTTTCAAAGCTCTTTTTATTTTTCCCATCCATAGCATAAAGGAAAGAAAAATTCCATTCTGTATCATGCCTCCTTCATTTTTAGAGATTATCTGTCACTTCAAGTGCCCCAGCTTTGTGAGTGGTCTTCTTTATAGCTTCAAGCTTGTCCTCAAGTAAGGCCACATCACTATTCACCACAGTCCATATGGAAACCAATTCCTCAGGACCAGGCAAGGATCACCAATGTCAACTTGATTTCTTTACTCTGAGATTCTTCTTCTTTGTCTTTCTAATTTGAGACAGAGCTTCCTTTTTACCATTTTTTGAAAAAAATATTTGACATATAATGATGTTTTAGTCATAGTTTATCAGTAGTTTTCATGAAGTTTTGCCTGGATAATGATCCACACTAAATCCATTTGCTAAGATTGTCAGAAAACTTTACATAACTTTTTTTTTTTTAAAGATTTTATTTATTTATTTCACAGAGAGAGATCACAAGTAGGCAGAGAGGCAGGCAGAGAGAGAGATAAAGGAGGAAGCAGGTTCTCCGCTGAGCAGAGAGCCCGATGCGGGACTCGATCCCAGGACCCTGAGATCATGACCTGAGCCGAAGGCAGAGGCTTAACCCACTGAGCCACCCAGGTGCCCCTTTACATAACTTTTAATATAGATTATTTAATTTATTCCACATAATGACCCAATGAATACAGGTGGATAGACACACACACACACACACACACACACACACACACACAAGCTAAGTCCTAGTGTTTTAAAAGACTTTGCCAGAATTACATGATTAGCAAATGTTTTGACTATGATTCAAATCCAGGTCATGACATCTCCTGGTTATGCACTTAGCTATTAAACCTCTATAACCTATCTTTAAAGACATAGGACATTTTGACATCTTACAGATGTATTTTTCTAAAAGGAGAAAGGACCTCAATTATTTGACCTGTAATTGACAATTGAGTATGAGTATATCCTATGCTCTTTGCTATTTAAGTATCTTTTGAATCTGTTCAAATTACTGGAATTGGAGAAAAATGCAAGAAAATAAGGAAAAATAATAATATGAGACACTGGCAGGTGGATCAAGCTTATGTCTCTTCCTTTGCTGAAAAGCTATACTATTTCAAATTCCACAGATGGCTACTGCATACCTTCCTCTAAAGAAAATTCTGAGTTTACTTTGTGATGTGCTAAAATCAGACTATTTGAAGTTACTCATGATCAGTCCTTGATATCGCTTGTGCTTTACCTATTTGCCTTGAATTTAAAAGCTTACTTAAGTGATGTATTGTCCTCAATTCAGTTTGCTATTTCAGCACTACTGCCATTGTCGTTTGCATTTAAAAGGTTAACACACAAAGCCCTAATGAATTTCTCCCTTCAACCGCAAAAGCATCACCTACTCTACCAATGAAGTTAAGTAGATACATGTCATTGATATATTGTCATCACCACATCCCTATACCAAAATGTAAAGTTCAAGTTATTTTCTTTAAATGTTGATATTTTCTCTATGATGTTTTTCTTCTATTCCGCAGAATTTTCCAAAGAGTTTCTCAAAATCACATAAATTTTAGAAACTCCCAGTGAATTAGAATAAGCATTTGTATTTCTGGTACACACAGATTACTGCTCATCTGAAGTTCTAAGTCAGATGGAATCTTATTCATCCAATCCCAATTAATTTGAAAATAACACTATTTTGTAAGCACAATGTCCTAACAAGATAGAAGTTTCTATCCTTAAACGTTTGTCCTAAGTATTTTCCAATTCTCTTAAAATTGTAAGACTTGCACAGTATACCACCCACATGATCATTAGCAAGAATAATTATATCAGTGATAGAAAAACACTGAAGGACACAGGATGGGACTTTTTCAATGTGACAAGTTATATAAGCTTATGGGGATGACTGAACAAAAGAGGAATCTGTTTAGGGGTCAACTTCTAGACCCCACAAAATAGCTCATTTCAGGTATGTGAGGTATAAATGGTTTGTGAGGTGTAAGGGATTCATTCCACTTTTGCTGGTGAGAAGGTGGATGGATTTTAGAAGCTTGCCTTTACTGTTTTGTACTCCTGTGTTCTGTCACCCATCCCCAAAAATGCCTGCCTGATTCTGTCTCAGCTACTCAAGAGACTTGAATATCTTTCTGTCTATTACTCTAGGTTCTAAGCACAAACCAACTATTATGAACTGTCTCTGAGATTCAGAAAAGTTAAAGTTAGTCACCCTAAAACAAAGGTCAGTGGGTCCTAGCTTTAGACCTTTGTGAGATCCATTCCTGTATGGTCATATGAAATTCCAAAACTTTAATTAATCAATTCCACTGGCAAGCTTGACCACCATGCTAATTACCAACATAACCTCGACAAGTTTTTCAGAAATTAATCTAAATCTTGTTTAGTCTAATCAATTACTATACTAGCATAATTCTTGCCGGTTTATTTGTAGGCAGGGACCATAGGCCAATATGAGAAATGAATCCAACTTCTTTAATGATATGTATAAGCCACTGAATCAACTGATGCCCAATCTACCCATTTTAATGTACTTAATTTGAAATAAGTCACTCTATTAATTCAGGAACTTTTCACTGGTTACTTGCACCTAAGCGTAACTTAATTGATTTATTTTCTCAATATTGGCCATGAGTTATCCTATTCTTGAATACATTTTTATGGTATTCTTCTAATTTCTGAGTTATACATTTTTAGAGGTAGACTTTGTATGTATGAGGGGTTGGGTCATAGTCATGCTGTTAAAGCTTTAGTGTCTACTAAGCAAGCGCCCTCCAGGAAGGTTGTATTAATTTATGTCCCTGAGAGCATTACATAATCACCAATATTAGGATGAAGAGGAAGAGGAGGAAGAAGGGGAGGTGGAGAGGAAGGGCAAAGACTACTACTACTACTCTTTAATTTTGGTCAGGGGTAAGGTTCTATGTCCCCTGAAAAAAAGTTTTTGCCTCTAAAATTCAACAATTCAAAGACCTACATAGATTTCTTTTCTTGAACGTACTGGATCATGTTTTTAAACATGATTGAAAAAGTTATTTTAAAAAATTGAAATCAAATAAAAGGTTGAAAAGTTCACTAAATATTTCAGAATGTAGATATATAAGAGAGAGTAACAACAAAAAGAAAAAGACTCAATGGAGAATCTAATACTTTGTAGAAAGACTCATACACAGACACATCATCATGAAATTTCAAGATTGAAATAAAACAAAGAATGTAAAAGGAGATAATAAAAGACATTTCAATGTAAATAATATTCAACAAGTACTATCAATTACCTACAAAACAATAAAAAAAGATTCAACATGTACTTTCATCAGCTACCAAACAGTTAACCATACATGTATAGAATAAAAACATTTCAAACAGAAAAACTCAGAAAATTTACCTCTTTTACACTCCTTTCTTATGGAGGTTGCTTCAAGTTTTGCCCTGGCAAATTCAAAAGGTAAGCCAAGAAGTAACAGCAAACAGTGGATCCAACCTGAGAAATGAAAGAAAAGATATTCCAGTTGAAAAATCAAGAGTTAGAAGTATAAATGTATTTTTTTTTAGACATGATGATGACTCTCAAGAAAAAAAGTCAAAGTAATCTAAGAGTTATAAGTTGACTTTGTAGATAGTATCTGTGTTTACTAGGTACATTGTTTTTTATGGACTACAATATAAATTTTAGAAATAAAAACCCTTTTATTACAGTTGATACTTATTAATAAAAATGTGTTAAAAGAAAACCATGTCCCTGAAAATGTCTGTATCTTAAATCATAAGCAGATGTATATGTGTACATATGCAACACTTAGTAACTGTCTTATTCATCAATAGATCTACGGGAACCCCATATCCACAAAGTTTTGTGGAATCAATGAATCTCCTCGTTCATTGACAACTCTATGGATTTCTAGCTTGACGAATCCCAATATACCTGAACCCTTCTTAGAGAATGACTTATTAGTCAAAAATTCATGAGAATTTGTATCTTTTCAAGTAAGTGTTTTTGTTTTCTTTGGGTAAATACTAACTAGTGGAAGACCTGGATCCTATGGTATTTCAATTTTTAATTTTTTTGAGGAAACTCTGTACTGTTTTTCTTAGTAGCTGCACCAGTTTGCATTCCCACATGGTACATGAGACTTCTTTTCCTCCACATCCTTGCCAACACTTGCCGTGTCTTATGTTTTTTATTTTATCCATTCTGACAGGAGTGAGGTGACAGTTCACTGTGGTTTTTATTTGCATTCCCTGATGAGTGATGTTAAGCATCTTTTCATGTCTCTGTTGGCTGTATGTATGTTGCCTTTGGAAAAATGTCTATTCAGCTCCTCTGTTAATTTGTAATTGGATTTTTTTTTATTTGGTGTTGAGTTTTATCGGTTCTTTATACATTTTGGATATTTGTTGCAGAAGAATGAAAATCAGACCAGCAAGAGATCAAGGGACACTCAGAGAAGGAGGAGTACTGGGGACCCAGATGAGCTTATGCTCGAAACTCTGGGCCCCCGGGCAACAGGGTCACAAGGCTTTCACAGGGGACTGCAGGCAGTCAGGTTCCCAGGGCTATGCTGACTGCTGGTAGGTGGGTTTAAACTGGAGGAGCAGGGACTGCTTTCAGCAGAACAGCACTGCAGGGAGCCTGAGGCAGGAAGCCTGTTCACAGAAGAGAGGGCTGGTTAGCTCTTGCTGCCTGTAGGGCTTCTGCTTATCCCTAGGTTATTGTTAGGTAACTTTCCATTTTCTGGGGCCTCCTGGCCCAGACCTGCTCTGGGTAATTTTCATATTAACCCCTTATAGGATATATCATTTGCAAATATCTTTTCCCATTTAGGAGATTTCCTTTTTGTTTTGTTGATAAGCAACCCAAGTGTTCACCGCTAGGTGAATAAATGAAGAAGATGGGACATATATATACAATGTAATATTCATTAGCCATAAAAAATACAGATCTTCCCATTTGCAAAAACATGGATGGACCCAGAGGGAATAAGGCTAGGTAAAATGAGTTAGAGAAAGACAAATATATGATTTTAATCATATGTAGAATTTTAGAAGCAAACAAAGAAAAATAGACAAAAAAGACCCTTAAATAGAAAAGACAGGTGGTTGCCAGAGGGAAGTGGGCGGGGGGGGGGGGGTTGCTGAAATAGATAAAAGAGAGGAAGAGTTCACCTCTCGTCATGAGGACTGAGTAATGTACAGAATTGATGAACCATTATATTGTACATTCGAAACAAATATTAAGACTGTATATTAATTATACTTCAAAAAATTCATGAGAACACATGATTTCAGAAAAGTAGAACCTGACCAGGAATGGACAGCAATCCCTGTACTGACAGATGAAAGATTACTCCAAACTTTGCTGTCAAAGAGAGGCAAGGCAAGGGGGTCAATGCTTAGAGACCCTTTGCCACTCTTTGCTCCTGCTTTATGGGTCCTTCAGGATGTTACGTCCACGTTTTCACATCTGAGAGACCACCAAGGAGCCAACACCGATGCAATCACATGAGGGTTTATTTAACAAGCTTAAGCTTGGGCCCAAGTATACACGACACAGTGGAGTAGGGACTTGGACCCCGAAGCAGATTACAGTCTGAGTTTTTAAAGGCAGAGTAGGGGTGGACTCCGAGGTGGGTGAGGACAAAGGGGATGTTCAGAAGGGCTATCAGGGTAAAGAAGACTGTCAGGATATTGGAGGCCTGGTTATTATCCAGCCAAGGCCATTTTTCCCTCTAATGAGGCACTAACATGAAGACAATTGGAAGTTTCCTGGTGGAATGTCACATTCCTCCTATCAAGCATCTTTGTTAGTGAGATTTAGGTTTAGAAGAAATTTAACTTTATTTCCATTTCCTTCCACCTCAGCCTCCTTCAGTTTTATGGAGGGGTGGGTGACATTAGGGCTTGAGGAACTGAGTTATTTGCCTCTGGAAATTGGGCTATTGATAAGATAGCTTCTTTGTTGTAAATCACTGGGACATTTGTAAACTGAGGGAGACTCCTGTCTTGCAGGACTGTGATCTCTGCAAGTTAACTGTTTGTTTTTCTTTTAGGGCAGCCCCGGGTGGCTGAGGATGTCACACATACTACCGAGGGGAGGGGAGCGGGTGGAGAGGGGGTGCAAGGTGCCAGCTTTTCTTTGTCAAGATGGCTGTACTTATGTCAGGGCTAGACTCGAGGTGGGTACAGCCTTGTTTTTCTTAGCCTCTACAAGGATAATCACAAATCTTTACCACTGTTTCTCAACAAGGGGTCTTACTGAAACTAGGAGGAGCTGTTTCCAGGAAAGACACAATACACTAATCTTCTTGTTCTGTAAGTTCTGCTAAACATAGCCTGGGGGACAATGTACACATCTTAGATCACAGGACAGCTGCTTGGACTAACAAAGCTTTAGGGATGGCACCTCCCTGTGGCATTCCAACAGCAGAGTGGGGAGGGTAAGCAGGCCAGGGCTTTCCAAAGGCCTCCGCCCTCCTCCGAAACCTTCTATATCCCCCTGTGCCCTCTGTGTTACATTTTAGCAAACCGGGTATTGCTGCTGATTTCCTGCTCCTCATGAGCCCCAACAGTACCTGGCACTGCTCTATGGTGGATCCTCACTGTGGCACCAAGAAAGGTAAGAATTTGTTTTCATAAGGCTCAGACCACCACTCTCTACTTCTTTGTCAACTTTCCTCCACGCTTTTTGATTTGTCTTTTTATTCACCTTTTGGATAGCAGGCAAAAATATCAGAAATTCCTTTATCATAATGAGGCAGAGATGGTGGCTACATACGTATTGTGATCTAAATTATGGCACAAAGTCTAAATGCTTTGAAATTATCTGGCTCTAACTAGACCTCCAAGGTCACATTTTAAGAAAAAAAAAAAAAAAAGGTTATTAAAGTGAATACCCATTTTAGGAAGGCACACAGTTACCGTAGGCACTTCACAACCTTCCAAATGCAAACAATTGCTTTCTGAGGTTAGATTAAGTAGACAGTCTAATTTGATCTGGGGTGTATATTAGGGGGCAATCACTAGTTTTTCTGCTGCTCATAAAGGAAGTAGTGGACAGTGTCCCGTCCAGGCTGGTGGCACTGGGGCACAGGTAGGACAGGGGTATGTTGAAGTCTTCATAAATGCCAGTCTTAAACCTATGACAAGAGGAAAAGGATCTAAACAGTACTAGTGGTTGGTTTCAAGCTTCCCCGGGGCTCTAGTATTTGTGGAGGGACCTGAAGTGGAAATTTTAAAAAGATACGAAAGGAATAGCGACAGAATTCTACAGAATTCTATTCTCTAGAATTCTCTAGAATTCTCTAGAAACACTTGGAGAAAAGTAGTCCAGAGTTTGTTTTTTGGGAGGGATGCATTGGTTTGAGTTAAGCAGGAATCTTGGTTAATTGGTACAGTGTTTCTGTGAAAGGGAGACAATTAAAAGTAAATAAAACATGAAATTACAAGCCCTTCCCAGATGTGACTGTATAGTTTAAAGTTTCATGTTGCTTGGATTAAAGAACTGCCACTGGAGATCGGCTTGCAGGGCATTGGGTGCTGAAATAGGGCAATCTAGGGAGCTCTTTATCATTGAACTGGAAAATGAAGCTAGATGGCGATGTTAAAAATAAACTTGTTAGTAGGAGAAAAGCACTCAATGTCATTATGCCTATGAAAAGAACATTCTTAACAAACATCTCCTTCCCCCCAAACCCCTAATATTTAATTAGAATAAGTGATTTTAGCATTTTCCAGAAGTTCATTTGGTATTTTCTATTTGTCTGCTCCCATACTTAGTGTTATATATGCCTTTTTCTGCCAAAGTTGATATTTTTGCCCTTCTATTTAGTCATAGTGATGAAGTTTTAGAATATAAGTGAGGTTCAGTGGGTTGGAGTCTGTAGCTGATGACAAGAAAGAATTTTTGAGATGTCTTTGCTGCAAAATGGTGGTTTATTAAAGCAAGGGAACAGGACCTCTGGGCAGAATGAGCTGCTGCCCTGGGGTTGTGATGGGCGGCTGATTATAGACTATGGGGTTGGGGGAGGTAGGGGAAAAGGGAGATTTCTAAAGAAATTTTATATGCTAAAGAGGACCTACAAGAAACCAGATACCAGAGGCCTTGCCATTTTCAAGGTTTTTCTCTCTAGCAAGGTGTAGTTGGGAGATTCCTGGAAGAATGTCACACTTGTCCCACCCAGGAGTGGGGGTTGGCGGGGAGGGTGCAGGTGTCAGCTTGTGCTTTGTCCTCAGCTTATCTTCTCTTCCCTCATCAGTAGTGGAATATGATTCCAAAGAGTCAGAAACAAGAAAGTTTTCATTTTGTTTTTCATAAAATCATTCTCTCATTCTGCATAATGATGCTGCCTGGCGTGTTTTTACAGGGCAAACTTCAAAGATACAGTCTGTGCTCCAAGCAGTGTTATAAATTGAGTGTCTTTTAGAGATTTTTTTTATAGAACAATTTAGCAACCCTTCACCAGCTGAGTATGTGGTACCAGTAAAAATGTTCTTTAGGCCTTCCTGAGTTTGGAGGCACTGCACACTCATACTTCCAGTGGGACGGTTCATCATTTGTAATAACTTAGCGTCATACAACGTGATGGGTGACACAGACAAAATTGGTGGAGTAAAATAAGTCAATAAACATTTACTATTAGAACCATATGAAAAATATGATTATGAGTGATTCTGACCCATAAAAGCCATAAAGGAGATGTTCATCATCCTGAGACCTCTGGAAAGTTGCTGTTACTTATTTTTACTTACATACTTTGGTATATACTTTACTATATACCAAAGGAAAATGGGAGTAGTACAAAATTTCTTTGAATTATTGGCAAACATATTCAGAGAGGGAGAGAGAATGTAATACTTCTTTATACAGTTTGCAGTATGTGTTTGAGATTTTCTAAAAATAGTTAATTTTTAAAATATTTAAATAATGATCTATGGTTTTTTGACTAGTCTAAATGTTATTAAAATCCCAAAGAATGAGAAGAAACTGCTCTGTAAAATTTTCAAGAATCTAAGTAGCGAATATCCTTCTATACTGCAGTCATCAATAGAAAGTCATACAACTGTACATACAGAAAGTCACCCAGAGATCATGAAATTCAGTTTTCTACTCCTGTTAGCATGTTGCCTCTTTCACTCAGCAAGGGACATGAGATATTCCACTCAGGGTAAAACAACAGTGATGCATTTTTTTTCCTTGACAACCTCTCCACTCCCATAGCATTCATGGCTATATGCTGATACAAAGCCCATTACTTGATATTTAACAAATATTTGGAGATTATAAAAGGAAATTAAGTATTACATTAAACACAAACTTCTTCGCTAAAAATAGCACACATTTATTGATACAGTTACATGCCAAGTATATGAGTGTTACGAAGTTTTCATTTAAGCCTTTTTTTAATTTAGTCTAAACATACCTCCCAATTGCTTTTGACTCTGGTGTGTTATGGCATCACCATGACTGACTGATATTTATGGCCTGTGTGAGTGACCAATAATAATTTACTACCTTTTGGTTAAGAGTAAAATGTTGAGGCATATTGAAGAAAACCCCAATGTTCCATTTTGTTTCATTTTTAACTACAGTTGCATTTTTTTCTCCATCTTGATCCCCTTTACCCAAAGTAGATTATATATCATTTAACATCATGCCTTAAAAGCATTTCATAAAATTTAGCCAGAAGAAAATTTCAAGTTTACTAATTTTCAAAGGAAACTTCCATTTAGGACCTACTATGTGCCAGATACTTTTCTTGCTCTGGGGATTCAGTGGAGAACAAGGGGCAGACTTCTCTTGGGACTAGCATTCTTGCTCTTTGAGTATGTGTATTTGGTTTTCTCTTGAGGTCAGGGAAATTGTTGTTTAGCTAACCTTGATAGCCTGCCCAATTCTTTTCTCTTCCTGAAAATCCAAGTATCATCCTATTTGGTTTTCAGATTTTTTTCTCCAAGTCTCCTCTTTTCCTTCATGTGTTTTATATCATTCTTGATACTTTAAAATACTATTTCCACTTGATTTTAGAAGACAAGCAATTTTGTCCCACCATTTATGGACTTGAATTTGTTATTGGGGAAGACATTTTTCAGTTACCATAATGTGGTTGGTGGGATGTGATGTGCTTCATTTTCTACACAGAAGACAAAAACCTCTCCCCTGAGGCCTGGCTGGGCAGTGGGAGCACTGGGGGAAGCTGAGAGGATTCCCAAACCCAGAAACAGCCCAGGACCCAGTCCAGGCAGCTGGTAATTCCTTATCTCCCAGAGGGCCGGTCAAGCTCCTACACACAGTCCAGTCAAGCTCCTTGAACAGCACTCTCCAGGCTCCATGTGGAGGGAAAGACCAGCACCAGATCTTCACTGGAACATGCTCCGAGCTCCGTGCCTGCCCTGCTCCCTGGGTGGTTGGCTCAGGAGAAATGACAGAGAAAGTGTGTACAGCTGGGTGAGTATATGTTCAGTGCCATGTCTTCCCAGAACTTCTGTGGGAGACACCAGAGTACTATTTTTTTTTTTTATTTTTTAAGAGAAATCTCATCATATAACTTTCTCTTATGGAACATAGCACTAGAATCTCACTGTCATTAAAACTATTGAAATCTTTTGCATCCCTGTGCCCTCAGAGTATGCATTATTTCTAAATTTTTTCTGCCCTTTTTCTGTCAGCCAATCATACTGGACTGGACAGACTGCTTCCAGATCTGCATACCACATTCCTTCTCACCTGAGAGCTTACTACTCTCTTTTCCCCTCTACTTATCAGTCTCCCCTCTCTTCCTTTCATTTGGCTCCCCCTTACTCAACATTTCCCTTCTTCCCTCTTTCCTGCAATGTGTGCTTACCAAGTACTATTATGTGCTCAGGGCTAGTGATACTCTGGGGACCAAAATTAATACGGTTTAGGTCTTCAAGGAGTTTTCAGTTCACTAGGAGGAGCAGACCAAAAAAGTGTATATAAATACATAAACATTATCATAAATTCAATGAAAAAAATAATACTTTTGTCTATGGACACACAGTTAACTGAGTGAAGGGGTTGAGATAATGAACTCTGTTTGCAAGAACTTTCCACAACCACAACATTATTCTGTATTTAATAATTAGAATTATATTTCTTTTGAATATTCACTACTGAGGATATATCCTGAGCCAGTTAGAAAAACACAGCAAATTGCAACAGCATGGTAAACAATGAATTGCATTATTTTTCACACCTTCCTGTTTTTGTCTGCCAAGTGACTTTGCAGTCCCATCTACTAAGAGTATGCAGCATTTTTCCACCTCGTTGATGCTGGGTACATAGGTTAGTAAGGGGTTTGTTATGTTGTGTTGTTTGTGACAATAATTGTCAAAACTGTAGATACTGCCAAGTCCTCTTAGAAAACCTCTTGGTGTATTCTAATCTTCAGTGTAAGAAGGCATTACCTCACAAACATTTCTTTTGTGGTATAATACAAAGAGAATTATGAATTGTTTGTTTAAAATAATTAAGGATTCACATTTTTAGTCATAGGAACCTCAACTGCAACACTCCCACTATGTCCTCAAAAGTATGACTTACCAGTAAAAAGGAAGCAAAACTACTGATTAAAATAGAGACATCCCTGTCCTGTACTACCTGTAGTGTTTACTTTTTGAGATGTAGAAAAAGGGAGTTTAGATATCTCCATTTCCTATTCAGAAAGACATCTGTATTGATGTTAAGATGCTCCCATACTCAGTGAAACTGGAGTTTGCAACCCAAACCTTTATTAATGGTTTGGTGGTATGAGTAAAAAATAACTCAGTAAGGTCACTAATTCAAGAAGATTTTAACAGAGATGATGGTGAGAGAGATTAGTAGCTGATTAAAATAAAGTATAAAATCAGGTCAAAGATGGAATGAGTTGATTTTTATAGGGTACCATCCCCAGAGAATAAAATCTGCTTGTGATATGTGCTGTCTTGAAACACACACACACACACACACACACACACACACACACAAAGGGGCCCCATTTGTCCCTAAGCATCATTCTATCTGCTCTATTTAAGAAAGTCTTCTCAAAGTAATTGGGTTAGACTTACTCCCTGCAGCCTGTTCTACTCACGAATATTCCAATGAGACATTGATGCCACAACTACTTCTATCAAAATCACCTAGAAACACATTGCTAAATGCAGGAGTCCTCAGTTTTTGCCATCCTTTACTTATCAACAAGATTTTACATATTATGCACTTCCACTTTTTTTTACTTGAGAGAATTGACATACAACCTTATAGTAGTTTGAGGCATCGCCATTTTCTAAAAATACTTCTTCAGTGGTATTCCAGGGCACTTCCACCTCCCAGTGCTCTCCTTCCTGTATCAGTGGTTATTCCTTTCAGCTTCCCATTATCCTAACATCACAGAAGCTTTAAACAAAATATTTGGATATTTTTCCTTATTTAAATCTACTCCTTGATAATCATAGCTTTAAATATCATCTAAATATGAATGAACTCTAAAAGTATTCTCCAGTCTGGATTTCTCTCCTAAATCCCTGAATTCAAGACCTGTACAATACCACCTACTATCTTTCCTAAGTAGTCAAAGACACCTTGAATTCAACATTTCCAAAGCAGACTTGTCCTATCTCCCAAAGCCTGCTTCCCCTGACACCTTCCCTGCCTGGATTATAGCTACATTGTTTTTCAGCTGCCTAAGCTAAAAATCTTGGAGTCATCCTTAATTTTTCTTCTTTTATAGCCAGAATTCACTTTGGCTGCCAATCCTATCAGTTCTGCTTTCAAAATATATTTAAAATTCAGTAGCTTACTACATCCACCACAGTGACATGATCCAAGCCATTTGGGTTTCTAGTCTAGATAATTGTGATGGCCTCCTAATTTGTTCCCTGATTCTGATGTTGACCCAATTACCTATTATCCACACTGCAACTGGGAGAAATTATCCATATCTATATTTATACTGACAACAATATATACATTTATAGACATTTGTCTTCTAGCATGTCAGTCATATAATGCCACTCCATCCTTCAAAACCTATCAGTGACATGCCCTACTAGTCAGAGAGAAAGCAAAAATCATTACAGTAGACTACAGTGTTCCAGGAGATCTGCATATCATTCTCCTCTAATCACATTACGTCTCTGACCACATGTCCTGTTATTATTTCCCTTATTTCTTGTGTGTTAACCACACTGGACCTTTGCTCTTCAAACACACCAGGCAATATACACCTAGAGCTTTGATATCTGTAAGAGTTTGGGTTTGAGTTTTGGCTTTGCCTAGAAAGCTCTTCTATGGATAACACTCATGCTTATTTCCCGAGGCTTCTGTCCCCAGATACTTCTTCAGTGAGATATTTCCTAATCTTATTTGAAATTGAACTCTATCATTCTCTTTAGCAATTCTTTTCCCTATTTCATCTATGGTTCTTAATGATACCTGATGTCATACTTTTTGCTAATTATTTTTGGGGTTTTTTTGGTCTTTCTTTTCCTATTAAAATGTAAAATTCATGAGAGCTGGAATTTTTGCTATTTCTCAATTGTATCTTCAGAGCACAGTATGAAATAAATATCCAAGGAAAAAAAATGGATAAATGAATGAATCTCATGAATTGTGTTTGGCTGAAATCTTTGGTGAATAAATTAGCTAATTAGTTAAAATTGTCAGAGCAGATTCCGGCATCAAACAGGAGTAAGGATGTAGGTTTTCAAATCTTTAGATATCCCTTATACCTTAAAGTCTTAGGGTTCTCTGGAGACAGGGCACATGTTGGATAAGAAAAAATTACATTAGTGCTTCCATTTTCTTTCTCCTCCTCCAGATGGTGACAGCATAGGAAATATAGCTGATAATGCAGAACAACAGCTCTGCCCCAGCACAGCAGAGTACAATGGGGCATAGGAAATGGGACACACTGAAGAATTAAGTATGTCTCCCTAAATGCTTAGTGACCACCATCCCATAGATCCCATGCTGGGTAGCCCTATGTCTGCCTTCCAAAAGCCATGACAACCAACTGATAATCACCCCGATTAATTTCACACATTAAGTACAAATTTGATGACAGGATGGTTTGGCTTTGCAGATAGAACTTGTAAAGACAGTCTCGTATCACTGAGTGGCATTGTTGAAATTCTATTCCTGTCAAGACCTAAACCCACATATATTTCACTCAACACTGGGGATTTATAGTGTTAGCAGTCTCAATGCAGTTTTCATCATCTGTGCATAGAGAAGGATTTGAAACAGCAGGAGCATATAGTCCATGGGCACTGAGGAATGAAAGCAACAGAGTGTGAGCGCATGTGTGCGTGCACATATATATATTAAGAGCAAGGGCACTAGAAAGGAGGAGTACAAAAATATATTTGACTTCTTAATTATTTTCAGTCAAAAGAGCATATGTGACAGTTGATTTGACTGTCGTGTAGAGAGTTTACATTTCCAGAGTCTCAAATTCCTTTAACTTCTAAAAATACCACTATTACATTATGGCTTTATTAAAAGACTGGAGAAACATATTCCTGATTTCTTGTGGAGTCATAGAGGTAAGGGAGTGGGTAAAAACTTTGATTTATATAGATGAATTTGACAAAAATGGAAGTTCACAGAAGTGAACAATGTTTTCACTCTCACGCAATGCGGAGGATCACATGTAACCATCATGAAGGGAAGCTGGTCAAAGCATAGATAGCTGGTCTTATAGCATGTGGTAAATCTTCTTCCTGCCTTGATGCCATAAAATAGTTAACTAGACAATGCTTACAAAATTACAAAAATCAGTAAATGGAGAACTATTCAGTATCAGGGGAAAGATGCTGATTCAGAATTCAAATGGCCAGGAACTAAGAAAACATACGATAATTCCTGTGTCTCGCCTCTTTCTTTTTCCTAAAAAACACCACATGTCTCAGAACAGAAATGTTGAATTTGAGACCTCAGTTTGACAGATGTCAGTTTGAGAGATGTCCAGATGGTGAAGTACTTGGCACAAGGTAAAATAAATACATAAAATACATAAAATAGATAAGTAAATACATAAAATAAATACATAAAAATTAAAAAACAAAAAACAAAAAACCTAGGCTGGGAGACTCTGTATTTCCAAAGAGACTCAAGGCAGTAAAGCAGCAAGGGCTTGTATACATGATAATTGAGAGCATGGTAGAAAACAGCACATTGAAAACATGACTCAAAATGACTGCCCAGCCGGAAGAACACCACCATGGCTCAGAAAATAGAAAAGGTGATAAAATGGTTGTGAAGATCAGGATGTCCATATACCGCACGAGTATCACCTCCAAATGAACCCAGGCCACAGGGATGCTAGGATTTGATTGAGGCTAAGAAATCTTGTAGTCTTATCCTTGAATATGACTGTGTTTGCTATCTGGACCTAGAAAATTAAGTTCTCTTGGAGAAACTTTAATCACTGATGTGTTAACTCTTTTTCCACTCAACAAAGCGATTTCATAGAGAATACAGAGGCTCATGAAATGTATTTTGAAAGTATTCTAAGAAAATATGGATTGACTTACAGGGAGTGTACTGAACTCCTCATACAAAGATCATAAGGTAAAATGGAGTTCTGAATGTGGCTCATCAGCCCAAGAAAAAATTCTGATAACTTTATTCATTAAGTGATAGATAAAGTATTATATTTGTGATGGCCTCAAGACGCCTTTTTTTGGTCAGTCCTTTTTTTGTTATTGTTGTGCATTTAAAAGTGAATGTCTGGGGTGCCTGGGTGACTCAGTGGGTTAAGCCTCTGCCTTCAGCTCAGGTCATGTCTCAGGGTCCTGGGATTGAGCCCCACATTAGGTTCCCTGCTCAGCAGGGAAACTGCTTCCCCTTTCTCTCTGCCTGCCTCTCTGCCTACTTATGATCTCTGTCAAATAAATAAATCTTAAAAAAAAATAAAAGTGAATGTCTGTGCAGTATTTTTATATATAAATTATTTCTCAATAAGCTATTAAATAATTAATAATAAAGTAATAAAGTAATAGTTTACCCCCCAAAAAGAGTGAATCTCTAGTTTTCAGAATATATGCTCTGGAGGGCACCTGAGGGACTCAGATGGTTCAGGGTCTATCTTCGGATCAAACCCCATATAAAGCCCCAATGGAGGCTCCCTCCTCATCAGGGAGCAGGGAGTCTGCTTCTCCCTCTCCCTCTGCTTCTCCCTCTCCCTCTGCTCCTCCCCTCTTCCCCCAACTCATGCTCACGCTCTCTCTTTCTCTCTCTCAAGTGAATAAAATTTTTTTTAAAGAATATATATTACGGAAAAAATTAAGAGGAGACTCATCTTGTAAGCTCTACCTTCTAAATTTATTTGGCTACCACTTTAAAGTGATAACTGAAAATTCTATGGACTCATAATCTGTTGTAGTTATTTGTGCATTTTTAGGAAGCTTTACTATGTGATGGGGCAGGGGAAAACAACTGTGAATAAGATAACTTTCCAGCTTTCAGAACTTTCAATCTTGAGGAATATAGAAAATACATACATAATTACCTCATACAGTTTTAAGTCTGGATGAAAACTACAGAGCAGACAGCAGCAGGAATGGGAGCTAGGCTAAGCTGAGCAAGGGAAGGGTAACACAAAAGGAGGCTTCACAAAGTAATTCATGGATGGCAACAGAGAACAGGACACCGCATGGGCAGATCGCTTGGATAAAGATCATGACATGTAGAGGCAAGTGAAGAATTTAAAGATTTGAAGCAAGTTTGAGAGTGTTCTCTTTGTTATTTCTCTTGTTATTTTTTTTGTCACAGATAGAGCTGAAATGGAGCAGAGATGTGACTTTATTAATGTGATCCTTCTCCAAAGTGCTCTGAAATTTTCAAAGATATGTCAAATAAGTCCTGTCCTTTGACCCCTTTAACAGTGCCAAAGTAAGTGGTGCTGTTCCAGTTACACTCTTTTGCTGTTGAGGAAACTGAGGCTCCTGTGGTATCTCATGGTTATTAAGGATGTGAGTGCCAGAATGGAAATAAACCTCTTTATCTCTTAGATCACTGTGCCCTGTTGCCTGCTTTCCATTTGTCTTCTAGAGAAAGATAAACAATGGCTCTCTGTCAATGAAGTACATAAAATCCATCACGATTCAATGGAAATTTTAAAAACAGAGGAAATATAGTATTCTCTCTCTTAAGGAACTATTTTATATTCTGTTGTAGTTTGGTTTAAGCATGATAAGTGATGTTATTTTATGGCATTGTAACAGTAAGGGAAAGCAGATTTGTGGCAAGTCCTTGAATAGCGAAAAATCTTCAGTTTCTGAGCAGAACCGATAATTTGCACTTGATCTTATAATTCTAGGATGAAGTAATTATAGCATGTTGTATACAATTAAGGCTGAGGAATACTTTCATTTTACATGCTAACGATGTTCACATAGGAAAAAAAGTCCATGAAAGCCACACTGAGAAAGTCAGTGAGAAGCCGGCCTGAAAAAAAAAGTATTTTACATCTGAGAGAGAGTGATTTCAGTTTGAAGATGATGCTAAATTTTGTTATGTGGAAGAGATCAAAGAGAGAGGTAAAAAGTTTATATGCAATATCTTAACTAAAATAGAAAGCTTAGTTTCTTATTTTGGCTCCATTAATTTACATAAACCAACAATGTAAATTCATCATGCAATACTTTGTTTTCATCTGTACAATGGGAGGAAAATGACATTCTTTCTTCTAGTGAAATTGTGGAACTCAAGAAGAAATCTCTTAAAGCATTTCTAAACAAAATATTATACAAGTGATAAATTTGAAAGAGATGAGAACAACTTGAATAAAAAACAGGGCAGAGTAGAATTCCCCATCTGGATTAAAATGAAAGAAATGGAAAATAAGATTTTCCTGTAACTCTTAGAAAGTATCTTCTAGGTTACTGGGGTTTCCATTTAGAACTTTTGAAACCAAAGTTTCACCTTGGTGCTTCACAGACTAGAAAATAATTTAAGTAATGGATCTTGCCAGATTTCCTGTTGTGGATATTATGTACTTTGTATTTGCATACTTCAGTGGTATTGTGTGTTCCATTTTACCAACTTTTCAGTTTTTGCAGGTTTTAGGGGTCAACCTGTTGCTCCATTTATATATAGTAATCTTGAATTTACTTTTACTTGTTGAATAAAAATTTTCATGGTTTAATCCGTGAACAGTAATTAAAAGTATTTATTGAGTACTGTCATAAATTCTGTGTCTGAAAAAATAAAATACATCTTTTAAGAAAAATTGGTAGCTGCCTCCATTTAATTCATTAGCCCTTCATTTACAAAAGCAAATTAATGAATGGGGCAGCACTAATCACAACATAGATGCTTCTGATTATTCCTAAAACAAGGCTTAATATATGACAGTTTTCATGACTTAAAATTTAAGATAACTTGTGGTCGGTGAGATGTGACTTGGAGTTCTACGCAATCTGGCCACACAGAAACTGAAACCTTTACAGTCTGAGTTTGATCACCCCTCAAGACTCTCATTAACATAGTTGCTGTTTATTGTTCACTTTCCTTTCCGTGCCATTTTTAATTCCATGCCACTGTGAATTTGTTCCAGTATTTCTGCTTTCTTTGTCTCATTTACTGTAGGAAAACTCCACCTCCCCACCACATTAGGTTTTGTACCATTATTTCATTAAACTGCCCACCTCAGTATGCCCATCTTCATAGTTTCCCTGGGCTTTTTCAGTATGCTATTAAAATACCTTTTCTTACATCATCAATTTTTTTTGAATTTTTATTTATTTATTTGACAGAGAGAGAGTCATCACAATTAGGCAGAGAAGCAGGCAGAGAGAGGGGCGGGGGAGCAGGCTCCCTGCTGAGCAGAGAGCCTGACTCGGCCTGATCCCAGGACCCTGAGATCATGACCTGAGCCGAAGGCAGAGGCTTAACCCACTGAGCCACCCAGGCGCCCCTCATCAACTCTTTTTGTAAACAACAGCTTAATTCTTTGCTTCAACTGAAATTTTACTTTTTCCTTCAGCTCTCTTCACTGGAGAGTATTGTTTTCTAACTTTCCTAATTCATTAGAAGACTGAGTAGATTTCCATGCTAATTGCAGACCATGATTTTGCCTCCACTAGACAGCAATTGCATTTTGGAAATCATTACCAAACCTTGACACTAGCTTTTTCACAGGAGGTGTCAGCAACTAACAGTCAAAATGCAATCCTTCTCATAGATGACTTCACCAGCAAGCTCCTGGCTTTTTATCTCCTACCGTGCCAAATATTTTTACAATTTCACCATCAGCAGCAATGACCCTTCTGCCACCTGAAATGTCAATCACATCTAGATATTTCAAGGCCATTTTTATATCACTCAGTTCACCCTTGAAGAGATGGGTCATGATTTTGATGTTTGGAAATGATCAATTTCAATGAGCTCACACTTTGTGGACACCAAAATCATATTTATTGCATCTTTTTCTTTACCTTTTTGCCATTTCCCCTCCTATGTTTTTTTCCCATTCCTCAATTAATTAGCTTGGCCATCATATTAATTGACTAGCAATTTGTTTAATTCAGTTAATTATTACTAATTATTGCAGATAGGTACTGTATTAGAGATTTAGGATTTGAAGAATTAAGACAAAAACAGCAAAGGTTGATAAACACAGTACCTTCCCCTAGAAAATTTAATTCAGTAAGTACTAGAAAGTACTGCCACAATAACTGGATACCCAGCATGGTGTAAAACAAAAATCCAACAGTGCCAGCTGGGCGGCTCAATAGGTAAGATGACAGCCTCTGTCAAGAATCCCAAAAAATTATGCATGATGATAAAATATGATACACAGAAGTTTTAGCGTGGTAATGGAGAGGTTACAAGGTTTAGAGTCAGGCTGAAAAAGATTCAAAGAAGGATTTCTTGACTGAGGACAAATAGTTCACACCAAGGCATCCAAAAGTAGATGCCTGAATACGGTCCCCCCAAAGACCAGCCAGAAAGTCACATCTCAATAATCACAAGAACAGAATCTGGACTACACCAGGGACAACACGGCAAGGATGAAAATCAAAATCAAAAGGAGATTCAAAGCCTTTTTATCCTCTGTTACTATAAGAACATTGAAAGACTTGTTGTGTCATGACCTCATCTTGAAGAAAATGAGAACAAGAAGCAAGCATTGGAAAGGCAGAAATTCTCCCCCCAACCCCGTTTTAGTAAGAAATAACTGATATCCATCATTGTTTAAGTTTAAGGTATATACATCATGATGGTGTAATTGACATGTATAGTGAAATGATTACCACAAGAGGTTCAGTTAACACCCATCATCTCATACAGACCAAGGAAAGAGCAAAGAAGGAAGAAAAAGTGCTCCTTGTAATGAGAATTCTCATGGTTTAATCCAACAACTTTCCTATATATCCTACAGCAGTGTTAGCTATAGTTATGTTGTAAATTATGTCCCTAGTACTTATTTATCCTATAATTGGTAATTTGGGCATTTTGACCATCTTCCTCCCATTTCTCCTCTGCCCAAACCTCTGCTTCTGGAATCCTCAAGTCTGATCTCTTTATGTATGTTTGGATTACTCGTATATTTAGATATGTATATGTTTAGATCCCACATACGAGATCATACAGCATTTGTCTTTCAAGCATACAGTATTTCTCTTTCTCTGGCTTATTTCACTTAGTACAATGCCTTGAAGGTCCATTTTTGTTATTGCAAATGGCAAGATTTCCTGGTTGCGTGTGTGTGAGACTGAATAATATTCCACTGTCTATGTATAGACCACAGCTTCCTAATCCATCCATTTATCAATGGACACTTAGGTTGTTTCCAAGTCTTGGCTACTGTAAACAATGCAGCTGTGAACATGGGGGTGCAGCTATCTTTTCAAGTTAGTGTTTTCATTTCCTTTGGATATATTCCTAGGAGTGGAATTGTGGGATCATAGGGTAGTTCTATTTTTAGTTTTTTGGATCCTCCATACTGTTTTCCATAGTGGCTGCACCAGTTTACAATTCTACCAACAGTGCACTGGGGTTCTTTTCTTCACATTGATGCTGACGTTTCTTATCTCATCTTTCTGATATTGGCCATTCCATCAGGATGAGGTGATAGATCATTCTAGTTTGAACTTGAGCACCTTTACATGTATCCACTGGCCTGAAAGGCAGAGTGTTTATCCGAAAGTGACTAAATCATTGGAAATAGGTTTTTATACTTGTGAAGACTGTGAGATCATAATGATGGCAGGTTAAATTACACAACTGACCCTTGAACAATGTGAGGGCTAAGGTCACTAACTCCTGTGAAATTGAAAATCTAAGTGTAACTTTTGACTCCCTAAAAACTTAATTATTAAAAGCCTACTGTTGACAAGCCTTATGGATAACTTAAACAGTCTATTAAGACATATTTTGTAGGTTAGAGGTATTCTGTACTTCATTCCTATAATTAAGAAGGTCAGGAAAATCTTAAGATTACAAGGAATAGAAAAAATATATTTACAGTACAGTACTGAAAAATTTCACACATAAGTAGACCTATGCAGTCCAAATCTGTTGTTCAAAAGTCATCTTTTTTCCTTCTTTTAAAACACCACAAAATGGAAAACTGCTAGTTAATTTAGATCTTTTATAGAAAACAAAAATGCTAGCTTTCCTGTACATGTTTAAGGAGTATTATGAGTAAATTTTTTAAACCTGCAATTACTGTCTATTTTCTCTTTAATACATATCTCTGTAATATGTCATCAGGAAGATAGGAGTATAAAACTAACACTTTCTGAGACATAGCAGAACTTATATAATCAAATGTGAGTTGACCTCCTAAGTCATCAATGACCTGACACTCCCTCCCCATGAATGACAGATCTTCAGGGCAGCAGCTCATTTGGAATTAGCTATGAAGGCATTTCACCAGGGCCATAAGGAAACCAGTTACAGGGGCACCTGGGTGGCTCAGTGGGTTAAGCCTCTGCCTTCAGCTCAGGTCATGATCTCAGGGTCCTGGGATCGAGTCCCACATCGGGCTCTCTGCTCAGCGGGGAGCCTGCTTCCTCCTCTCTCTCTGTCTGCCTCTCTGCCTACTTGTGATCTCTGTCTGTCAAATAAATAAATAAATAAAATCTTAAAAAAAAAAAAAAAAGGAAACCAGTTACATTACCCAGTAACCAAACCTTGAATTCCTCATAATATCATCTCTTTCAGTGTAACTATCTACCTACCAGTGACTTTTCTGCAGCCATGAATATTTTTAGCTTGAAAGGAGAATTAGTGATATCCCATCTGTCAACTAACACTCAGGAAAAATAAAAAGCTCCATGGAGAAGATTGGATTTTGCAATGATGATGACAGATTTTATCAGAACCATTGACAGCAGCAACCACCCTACTGCCCTGCCATGAATTAGACTTAATCTGTGCCAAGAATAGCACCAGGCCATTTACATATAACTACACAATGGATATAAGACATAGAAATGTGGAACATGGTTCCTGCCAAAGAAACCAGAAATGGACAAAACAAGAATGTTTGGAAGATACATAGGTTGTGAATGGACTTGGAAGCTAATTCGGACTGACTGCAGTCTCTGATTTTAGAGTTTCATTTTTAAGTTTGCTGCTGGAATATCAGTAGATGCCTGAGTTTGGTTAATACACTCTGGGATGATGCTAGAAAGTATGTGAGGCTCATGCAAATGAAATACTGTTTTGTTGGATTATGTTCTGAAAATTGTTTTAGTAAACAATTGCCTTCATTTTTCAAGGAAATTTTCAATGTTCCAGAAGGAAATGCTATGGCTTGTACCTTGAGGACTGCCTTCTAGCTTAAAGATAGAAAGACATAAAATGTTTTATAATGAGTTTTCTTTAAAAAAAAATCAAGGGGCGCCTGGGTGGCTCAGTGGGTTAAAGCCTCTGCCTTTGGCTTGGGTCATGATCCCAGGACCCTAGGATTGAGCCCCACATTGGGCTCTCTGCTCAGCAGGGAGCCTGCTTCCTCCTCTCTCTGCCTGCCTCTCTGCCTACTTGTGATCTCTGTCTGTCAGATAAATAAATAAAATCTTTAAAAAAAAATCAAAACATCACAATAGCTGGCATTTATATCCTAGAGAACCAGGCAAGAAAAGGAGACTGTAAATATGGCAAAACAAAACTGTATGGCTTTTGAAAAGAATATAGGAAGATGTGATTTAGGGAACCATTCTATGTTACATTTATTGATACTTCAATTATATATTTGTCACTGCCTTTGACACTCTAAGTAGGAATGTCAACAAATTTTTGAAATGACAAAATGCAAATTATATTAGTGATTGGTGTAGCAAAAAAATTGGCTTGAAGAATTATCAGAGTAGTCTTACAAACACTAAAAAAAAAAAAAAAAAAAAAAAAAAAAGGCACCAGGACTTTTAATAATAAAAAAAATTCCCCAATCCATTCCTCTGTAACCCTTTTCTAAAAACTGAGTTCTTATATTACTAATTTTGGTTCACTGATTTTTCTCCACTATGGTAAAAGGTTATTTCTCAAATATCCTAACACTCTCATTTTTCAAATTTAATTGTTACCCTTTATAGTTAAAATAGGGCATAATGTTTTTACTCTGATAAAATTTGTTTTTTGCCTCCAATTCATAAAGTGCTCTGTAGTTTTATTTCTTGTAGAGCTCTTTCTCCCTTTGATTCTCCCCAGACTCCCAACTTACACTGCCTGTCTTAAATTATTCTGAAACTTTAAGAAAAAAATGAATCTCTTGCATATTTCTTTTTATTCACCAAACACCTCCATTTCTCCTGGAAACTGCAGCTCTGCCTCTGCAGTTTGGACTGACTGCCATCTCTAGACCTGTACTCCAGGGGACTGGAACTCTGATGTCATTTCCTTTTTCACCTTTAATTTATGGTTTATTTACTTCTAATGCTAAAACATCTAAGTGACCTTCTAGTCTAGACCTTCACTGTGGAAAGAAGTTTTCTGATGTCTGAAATCAGTTTTTATTCTAACTCAAACTTAATTGAAAATACTGAGTAGTGAACAGCTGGCTTAAAATCATCCTTCAGAATTAAAAACAAAACAGAACAAAAATCACTCCTTTGTCATCTGTTATCCAGTGTTGCTGATGAGAATACCTATGCTAATTAAATGATCGCTTCTTATGGAACCAGAAAAGACCTCGAATAGCCAAAGCAATATTGAAAAAGAAAGCCAAAGTTGGTGGCATCACAACTCCGGACTTCAAGCTCTATTACAAAGCTGTCATCATCAAGACAGCATGGTACTGGCACAAAAACAGACACATAGATCAATGGAACAGAATAGAGAGCCCAGAAATAGACCCTCAACTCTATGGTCAACTAATCTTCGACAAAGCAGGAAAGAATATCCAATGGAAAAAAGACAGCCTCTTCAACAAATGGTGTTGGGAAAATTGGACAGCCACATGCAGAAAAATGAAATTGGATCATTTCCTTACACCACACACGAAAATAGACTCAAAATGGATGAAGGATCTCAATGTGAGAAAGGAATCCATCAAAATCCTTGAGGAGAACACAGGCAGCAACCTCTTCGACCTCAGCCGCAGCAACATCTTCCTAGGAACATCGCCAAAGGCAAGGGAAGCAAGGGCAAAAATGAACTATTGGGATTTTATCAAGATCAAAAGCTTTTGCACAGCAAAGGAAACAGTTAACAAAACCAAAAGACAACTGACAGAATGGGAGAAGATATTTGCAAATGACATATCGGATAAAGGGCTAGTGTCCAAAATCTATAAAGAACTTAGCAAACTCAACACCCAAAGAACAAATAATCCAATCAAGAAATGGGCAGAGGACATGAACAGACATTTCTGCAAAGAAGACATCCAGATGGCCAACAGACACATGAAAAAGTGCTCCACATCACTCGGCATCAGGGATACAAATCAAAACCACAATGAGATACCACCTCACACCAGTCAGAATGGCTAAAATTAACAAGTCAGGAAATGACAGATGCTGGCGAGGATGCGGAGAAAGGGGAACCCTCCTACACTGTTGGTGGGAATGCAAGCTGGTGCAACCACTCTGGAAAACAGCATGGAGGTTCCTCAAAATGTTGAAAATAGAACTACCCTATGACCCAGCAATTGCACTGCTGGGTATTTACCCTAAAAATACAAACGAAGTGATCCGAAGGGGCACGTGCACCCGAATGTTTATAGCAGCAATATCTACAATAGCCAAACTATGGAAAGAACCTAGATGTCCATCAACAGACGAATGGATAAAAAGATTTGGTATATATACACAATGGAATACTATGCAGCCATCAAAAGAAATGAAATCTTGCCATTTGCGACGACGTGGATGGAACTAGAGGGTATCATGCTTAGCGAAATAAGTCAATCGGAGAAAGACAACTATCATATGATCTCCCTGATATGAGGGAGAGGAGATGCAACATGGGGGGTTAAGGGGGTAGGAGAAGAGTAAATGAAACAAGATGGGATTGGGAGGGAGACAAACCATAAGTGACTCTTAATCTCACAAAACAAACTGAGGGTTAATGGGGGGAGGGGGGTTGGGGGGGATTATGGACATTGGGGAGGGTATGTGCTATGGTGAGTGCTGTGAAGTGTGTAAACCTGGCGATTCACAGACCTGTACCCCTGGGGATAAAAATATATTATATGTTTATAAAAAATAAAATTAAAAAAAAAATGATCGCTTCTTCACAGGTAACTATTTCCTCAGCCTCTTCTGCCTCCTCACTCTCCTTTCTCCAAAGAAAAAAAGAAAAAAAAATTCATTAGTTTTTCTGCAATTTCACAACTCTTCATCACAGTACTGGGATTTATATTTGCATGGGTTTGGGATGCTTCTTCAATATGAAGACATATTTTTTTCACTTTGTCCTTCTGAGAATCTCTGACAGATTGATGTTGGACAGCCTCAATGGATATTTTCTGTTGTCACCTTCCTCTTGCATATTCTGTGTTACCCATTTCTCTTTTCTTGGAATATTATCCATGCCCTTTTTGCTAATTGCTGTTCAGCAAAGATACTTTCATTTCTTTTCCACTTCCAATACCCTTCTGTCTCTCACTTCTTTTGAACAGTATCACACTCCATTACATGCTTTTTCTGAAGATACATTCATTTGAGAAAGAATGAATGTGCCGCCTTTGATTGTACATCTCCTGCTCTCCCTCTGCCAGGTTTCAGGCTTTCCTCAAATCTCTATTGGTCTTGACTCTCTGTTCATATTTAACAAGGAGACCATGCAAGCAGAATCCAGGAGCGCTGTGTCCTGTGTTGGGGTGGACTAATGAAGACTCAGTGCTTCTGTGTGTGACTGGAGGACAGGTCAGGATTTTAGAGTGGGTTATCTAAGCACTGGTATGCGAAGAACTTTCTACCCTGGAACCATTCATTTCTCTCTCTTTACTTGGGTAGCAGAATACAGTTTTCTATGTGGAAGACATTTTGTCAGTACTAGAGGGGAGAAGTCTATTGTTTGAAATAGAGTTTCACTCATATTTAGGTTTCCTTTCATGTCTCACATCTGCCCCAAATTATTACAAGCTTCTCAAAATACTGATCTCCAAGGTTATTCATGGGACAGTGTCTTACTTTTGGCTCAATACTTCATATCAGAACCTAGGCTAACTCTTGTTTTTCTCCCAGTTATTGGTTGATCTGTTCTCTGGGACTTACAACTGTGTTGAAATGTTTTGTCTACTACTGGCACATTTTCTTCTTTTTTTTTTTGTTATGAAATTATACCCTTTTACTTCATTTATTTTCAATTTCATGGATCTTCAGAAAAAGGAAAAAGATATGTATGACCAATTTTTGATAAATGTTATTGTTTGGAAAATTAATGCACAAGTTGGCAGAGAAAGAATGTATAGCTTCTGACTCTTCAGATCTAATTATTATGGTGGTTCAAATTATTTTTCTTTATCTAAATATTCTTGGAGTTCTTAGAGAAATGTCAAACCATGAAATTACCTAAATATGACTGGCACTGGCATTCAGTGGATTATTTCAAAATTTAAGGTATGATTGTGTGAATGTGTGAAAGAGTCTGCATGTATTTTCAAGCCTGGAGTATCTAGTACTTTAGGTTCTTCTGATAATTTTATTCAACATATTATTCAAAGTCTTAGCCACAGCAGTTAGGCACAAGAAATAACAAGTATCTAAATTGGAAAAGAGTAAGTAAAACTGTCACTATTTGTAGAACCTCTGATTTTATATTTAGAAAACCCTAAAGACTTTAGCAAAAAAAAAAGTGAGAACTTATAAACAAATCCAGTAAAATTTCACAGTACAAAATCAATACACAAAAATCTGTTCCATTTCTATTAGTAACAAACTACCAAAAGAATTAAAAAAATAATTCCATTTACAATTGCATCAAAGGATTAAAATATCTAGGAATAAATTTAACCAAGGAAGTGAAAGATCTGTCTCCTAAAATGTGTGTACAGTTGATAAAGAAATTAGAAATAAATTGAAAGGCATTGTGTGCTCATAGATTGAAATAATATTTTAAAATATCTATATTACCTTAAGCCAACTATAGATTAAATGAAATCCCTATCAAGTATCGAGTAACATTTTTAAACTGAAATAGAAAGAACAATGTTAAAATAGGTCTGGAGCAACAAAAATCCTAAATAGCCAAAGCAATCTTAAGAAGGAACAAACCTGGAGGCATCATGCTCCCTGATTTTAAACTAAACTACCAAGCTTTAGTAATCAAAAGAGTATGGTGTTAGCAAGAAAGCCAACACATAGATCAATGGAACAGAATAAAGAGAAATAAAGTCATGCATGTATGAGAACTTGTGTTAAAGAAGACCAGAGTATAAAATGAGAAAGGGTAGTCTCTTCAATACATGACATTTGGAAAACTAGACAGCAATATGCAAATCAATCAATCAATCAATCTACTCTGTTACACCACATACAAAAATCAACTCAAACTTGGTTGAGGACTTGAACCTAAGACTTGAACCCATGAAATGCTTATTAAAAACAAAAAACAAAACAAAACAAACAAATAAAAACCTAGGTGGTAAATTACAGGACACTGATCTTAATGATGATTTTTTTTCTGTGACTCCGAAAGCAAAAGAACAAAAGCAAAATAAACAAGTGGGACCATATCAAACTAAAAAGCTTCTGCACAGCAAAGGAAATCAAAAAAAATCAAAAGGCAACCTATTGCAGTAATTTGTCCCATTCAAATCGTGTATCTTATTAAGGGGCTAATATCCAAATTCATATAATAGAAAAAAACTGATTAAAAATAGGCAGAGGATGTGAATAGACATTTTTCCAAAGAAGAGGTACAAATGGCCAACATGAAAACATGCCAAAATCACTAATCATCATGGAATTGCAAATCAACACCACACTGACATATTATCCCATACCTATCAGAATGGTTATTATCAAAAAGACAAGAAATAAGGGGGCATCTGGGTGGCTCAGTCAATTAGCATCTGACTCTTGATTTCAGCTCAGGTAATAATCTCAGGGTTGTGCGATCAAGCACCATTTCAGGCTTGGTGTGGATCATGGGTCCCATTTTAGATTCTCTTTCTTCCTTTTCACCCACTGCACCACTCACCCTCCCCCCAAAAAAAAGACAAGAAGTATCAAGTGTTGGCATAATGAAAAGGAAACTTTCGTGCAGTGTTTCTAGAAATATAAATTGGTACAACCAATATGGAAAACATTACAAAGGTTCCTCTAAAAATTAAAAATAGAACTACCATATGAAACAGCAATTCCACTTCTGGGTATTTATCTGAAGTAAATAAAAACACTAATTTCAAAAAGATATATGCACCCCTATGTTTACTGAAGCATTATTTATAATAGTTAAGATATAAAACAACCTAAGTATCCATCAATGGATGAATGCATAAGGATGATGTAAAGGGGTGTGTGTGATTTTTTTTTATGATTTAGTAGTATTTATATATACACACACACATATATATATATATAATATGTATATACATATACATTATATATATAATGGAATACTGTTTTATATATACAGGAATATATGGAATATTAGGAATACATATATACATACTACATATCCATGTATAGATATGTAGGTATTTAGGAATACTACTCAGCCATAAAAAGAATGAAATCTTACTATTTGAAACAATATGGAAGAAGCTTGAGGGTATTACGCCATGTAAAACAAGTTAGAAAGAGAAGTCCATATAATACTACTTTTATGTGGCACCTAAAAAAACAAAACAAATGAACAAAATCAAACAAAACTCATGGATACAGAGAACCAGAAGGGTAATTAGCAGAAGAGAGGATGGCAGGGGATAAGTGAAATGAATGAAGGGAGTCAAGAGGTTTCGATTTTAGTTATGAAATAAGTAGGTCCTGGGGATATAATTTTATAGGATGGTGACTAGTGTCAATAACATTGTATTTCATTGCATATTTGAAAGTTACTAAAGGTAAATATTAAATGCTGTAGTCATAAACAGAAATGTTTTGTATCATTGTATGAAGACTGATAGTAACTACTCATTGTGGTAAACACTTTGCAGCATATATAAATACTGAATCATTATGTTGTATAGCTGAAACTAATATACTGCTATGTCAATTACACCTCAATAAAAATATTCATAAATGATGGTGAAATTAAAGAAGCTTTGTTTTCTGTAACAAAATACTGCTTGGGATAAACAAGGGCAGAAATCGACTTACTATTTCTGTCCTTAATATCTAGAAACAAAATGCCTGTGTGGAAGGACTATATTGATATCAGTATTTCTGCTGTACTGTCCAGAGTTTGTGGCACAAGATGCTTCAACTGTTAGAAATAAGGGGGTGGTAAGGAGTAGAGAAGGGGACACTTGCATTACAATATAGAACTGCTTTCATCATAGATGTTGGTGTCAACAATCCTGGATGCTAAAATGAAGAACAATTCTAGATAATGCCATAAAGTTGCTATTTCTCAAGAACCAGCTCACTTGAGCACATTTGACAATGATGTGAAATGTGAACAAAGAGAACATAAATCCTCCACTAAGAAATCAAAAGGTGTAGCAGAGGAAGACTTTGTAGCAGGACGCTTTAGCCAAAAGGGGTATCGCAGGAATACTTTCAAGAAAATGGGACAGATTTTGCTTAGTGCTTTGAAGATAAAGAGTCATTCAAAAACTGTAAGTAGAAAGAGTTCAGGGACTCCAGAAAAAGAAAAAGGAGACATAGCTTCTGTGACATAAAGTCATTTTAGGCTCCCAGCTATTTTCTGTGATCTATACTCTACTTGCCCAAGCACATATGTTGCAGAACTCCTAGAAAGTGTCAGAATTACAAAAAAAAAAAAAAACCAAAAACAAAACAAAACAAAAAAAAGTCTTGGTCGTTAAGAAAGGACTTTAAGGGGAAAGGGGGACTGCAAAAAATGAACAGTCTATTAGACAAGATAAGAGCCTAGCCATATCAGAGACACTAAATGAGTAGTAAAGCCCCAGTGCTGGGTCAGAAGTAAGCCAGGCCCTGCATTCCCTACCTGAGATAAGGAGTCCCAAACCCCATCTAGTTTATTATTTACTTTTTATTTCACTTATTTTTTAGTGTCAACCTTTCATTTAAATTACAGTTCACAAACATACAGTGTAATATTAGTTTCCGGTGAAAATTTATTTATTCATTTACATATGACACCCAGTGCTCATCACAGCCAGTGCCCTATCTAATTTATATGGTCTCTTGGAACATGCCCACAGCCTGCTTCCCTTCCTCCTACCTCTGCTTCATTATAGTGTTAAAATCTCCACTCAAGGAGCAATACAAACCTCAAGAACACTACATACAATGCATGTATAGGCATGTTTCCTAAGTACTCACGCATGACATCACATCCACCTGGACATGCGATGACAACACTCCTCTTGGTGAACATTCATCTTAACCCCAAATAAAAGAAACCCACTCCCCCCTAACCGGGGAGTCACAGCTTTGTAACTTCTTCCCCAACATTTTTTTTGTTTCAAAAAACATCCTTTGCATGACAACTCTGCCTGGTATAGTTGCTCTCTGTAACTTACCAAGAGGTGAACTCATGTTAGTTCTGTTACAATATTAGACTTAGGAGACTAATATTTAATATTTAATAACAATAAATAACATTTAATCAATAATCAATCAATCAATATTTAATAATAAGCAATAAAACAAAAAAAATAAAAAATAAGTCTCTGCAAGGTCTTAGAGAAAATGTTTTGGCTTCAGATGGCAAAATCCTCTGATTTAAATGGAGACAAAATCTTTTTTTTTTTTTTTTTTTAAAGATTTTATTTATTTATTTGAGAGAGAGCAGGAGCGAGGAGAAGGTCAGAGAGAGAAGCAGACTCCCCGTGTAGCCGGGAGCCTGATGCGGGACTCGATCCCAGGACTCCAGGATCATGACCTGAGCTGAAGGCAGTCGTCCAACCAACTGAGCCACCCAGGCGTCCCTGGAGACAAAATCTTATGGAAAGTTATGTTGACCCAAGAATCACTCAAAAAAAATTTTTTTTTTTTTTTTGTGCTTAGGCTTGAGAGTGCAGAAGGAAATCAAGTCTCAAGTCTTACTGAATGATGGAAAGCACTACAGGACAAAATGAACATTTAGCTTCCTTTCTAGACTGAGCGAGTATAACCCTTTTTCTGAATTTGGCTTGGCCAGAGTAGTGGACTTTGAGAGAAGAAAATGTCAATGAGCTGTAGTATGTAGTCTGATGACACTCAAGTTGAGATTACTGCTCTGTCCTAAGCAAGTAGTGTCTTTCTTTCACAGTTCCTGTTAAGACTATCTTGCCATTCACAAGAAAGCAGTGAATATTTTGCTGCTGTTTTCCATTTTTTAATGTGTGAGCAAGCTGCTGTGTTTAACAGGCATCCTGAGCAAGAGTAGAGCTTACTTCATTTCAATTGAAAATAAATCCCTTTGCATTTAACTAAGTTCTGCCTGAGAATTAAGTATTTTGTGCAGCAAAAGCTAGGCACAGGTCTCACATTAAAGAAATTTCAATTCTGTACTTGTAGCATAAAAATACTTTTTATACATAACACAAGCTTGTAAAAGGAGTTCAAGGATATAAAGCCTTTATATGGTAATTCTGTGATTACTATGCCTAAAAATTCATGTCTATGATACTATTCCATAAGGAATGTTTTTTCAAATTCATATAAATTTGTGTCTTAGACTAATTTGTCTTCACATTGTTTTGGATTATGGCTGAGTTAAAATTTGCTATTGAACACTGTCAGTAACATTAGTGAAAATCAACTTCAATTTTACTTCAGTAATTTAACAAAAACGTAAATTTACCTTATGAATTTTAAAAATTTATACAAAGAAACAAAGTTAAATTTAAGAAAAGTCAATCTTCCTAAGAGCCTTGTTCTTCCCAAGAAGTCTGCCTTTAGTTTTAAGAATGGAGAACCTTGAAACGGATGCTAAATAAATCATGTACAATTTATCTACTTTAAAGAAATTTGTGACAAGAATTTAAGATCTAATTGAATACATTTTTGGCGTGGAAAAACTATAATTTCAATTACCTGCCTTCATGACATAAAGTGGATAGAGTTTATGGGGACGGGAAACTACACAGAGAGAGGAAGCTAATGAACTGGCTGAAATAAGCACATCCACAGGAAAATGTCATTCTTTACTTAAAATAGCAGTGAAGATTATTATTGTAATATATCTACAAATTACTGACCTCATTAAGTTACTAAACGCTGTGAATATAATAACTACTTGTGTGCCTAAACCTAAAAATTACTCCAAAAATTTCCCCTCAGTGAAATGATTAAGAAACATTGTTCTCTGTTATAGATTATATAGATATATTACATATATACAAATACACAACATAGAAGAAAGAAAGAACGAAAGAAAGAGAATCTTTTTCTATTATAATGCCTTCCCACTGTTCAAGTACTCTAGTGTGCACCTTCTAAAATTCAGGACACTCTTCTACATTACCATCATACAATCCTCCCATTTAGGAAATCAACTTTCCTACAATGCTGTGTTCCAGTTCAGAGACTTCGCTGGAACTTTGCTATCATCACATGAATGTACCTTCTCCATTTCTAGCCCAGCTACTTGCCCAGGAAACAGTTGCTTGTGATTTTCATACTTCATAAATCTTCAGTCTGAAAGAGTTGCTTAATCTGCCCTGTCATTTATATCCTTAACAGTCTTGAACTTTTACAAGTTTTAACATTATAAAATGATCCCTCACCTGGGTCTAGAGGATGTGTCCTCATAACCAGACTCTGACTTCTCTGTGGTCAAATCATCATTGTGAAGAGAGCTATTTCAGTATTATACCTGCATACTGTTCCTTAACAAAGCTTCAGCCCCCAGCGTTATTTTCCCAGTTGTTAATGCCTGGCATTACTTCCTTATTTTGTTATTTCATTAAAGAAGAGTTTTCTTTTTTTTTTTTTTTTACACTTTTCTGCACGCTCCTGCAGATCAGCATTTTTTTTTTTTTAAAGATTTTTATTTATTTATTTGACAGACAGAGAACACAAGTAGGCAGAGAGGCAGGCAGAGAGAGGGGGAAGCAGGCTCCCTGCTGAGCAGAGAGCTCGATTCAGGGCTCAATCCCAGGACCCTGGGATCATGACCTGAGCCAAACGCAGAGGCTTTAACCCACTGAGCCACACAGGTGCACCCCCCCGCCCAAAAAAATTTTTCTAAAAAGAGTTTTCTTTTTTTCTTTATATGTTTATGTCAGTATGGACTCATGAGTTCCTGTTTAATGAAAGGGGGTTAATCTGATAGTTTTAATTATTTTGATGCCCAATTGCCCTAGATAATACTCAGTGAGAGAACCATAAAAGAAGCTTTTATATACTTTGACATCTCTTTATCATGTCTTCACTTTCTGGTATAAGTTATTGGTGGACAAGAAGTCTTGTTAGTGCAGATGATATTTAGAAGCCAAAAATAATGGTAAGTGACTGTCAGTAAGCCTATACTCATCTGTGAACACACACACACACACACACACACACACACACACACACCTGATTCTCATTATTTATAGCATAAAAATAGACTTTATTCTATGAAGTCACTGCAAATTCCAAATTAGGAATCATTGTCCCTGTGGATATAGGGTTAATTTCCTAGCAGCCTCTGGTCAATTTCCACCAATTGATCAATACATGACCACATTCTTGGTGTGTTTCTGGTTGAAAACCAGGATTTTTAAATATATATTATTAATTCATTAACATAGAAATCACGGTAACAGTGTAAGTCAAACCTGAACAAAGCTTATCTAAAACATATATTTTTTTCCATAAGGCACATCATAGTTACTTTGTACTAGGAACACTAGGTGGAGGGGCACCTGGATGGCTCATTTGGTTAAGTGACCAAGTCTTGATTTTGGCTCAAGTCATGGTATCAGGGTTATGAGATCAAGGCCTGCTTCAGGCTTTATGCTGTGTCTGCAGCCTGCTTCAGATTCTCTCTCTCCCTCTCTCTCTGCCCTTTTTCTCTCCCTCTCTTAAGTAAAAAATAAATTAGTTAATGTTAATTAATTAAAACTTTAAAAAAGAGAACACTAGACAGACCTTCAGCACTTATGCTTGAAGAGCCATTTTAAGCAACAAAATCTACCCCTACCCAAGTACAGAAATGTGAAAACCATGGCACTAAGCAGATTGAAAAAACAAAATTTGTTCACACTATGGGCATTTAAACAAAAAGCAGGGCATTACTTTCTTTGCCCTCAGTTGGCAACATGCAAGTTAGACAACTCTGATTTTTTTATCACTCTATTCATGTCTGCAATTAACTAGGAAAAGACTAGGTTGATTTGGGTGTTACAAATAAATTCTTGCAAGCCAATGAACTCCAAAGCATGTAATCCATGAATAATTGGGAATAAGTTGTATATTTAAAAAGATGGTAAGAGTTCATACTTGTATTTTCAGTTCCAACCCAAAATCTGGAGGTTCAAACTGGACTTTGCCCCTGCCATGTTTGTGAATCCTTTGTCAGTGCATTACCTACATGTAAATCCAATTATTCCCAATGTATTGACTTATTTGCCAATCAACAAACTTGACACAATGTAACCAAACTTCCAGTCACTCTGATCACCTTCTCTACCCAACCTGTCACTATCCTGTTCTCTAGGATAGTAGGCACCTTAGGGGAGAGCCAATGATTTTGAGCAATGATGAATGGACCCTTAGAAGAATGGATGGGAGATAGGATAGTTTGTGCAAACCTGGTATCTACTTCTCATTTTCTTTCTGTGGTGATAGTCAACCTTCTCTGGGTGATGAAACACTCAGGGAGGGGATTTATCATGATTGAGATCTTTGGAGTATCTCTCTTTAGGTAGATGAGGGGAATTCAGAGAGAGACTTCCACTCAAAATAATCTCTATACCAAAGGGACATGTGTTGGGATGCCATGTCCTGAACTCCTTCATTATCAACATAGTGTAGTTAATTTAGGTTAATGCTCCAAGAGAAAGTCTCAGAAAAGTCCACTTAAAGACAATGAAAAACAAGCCAAAGTAAACTAATACTAAAGAAGAGTCTATAATTGAAAAAAGAAACCACATTATCAATGTAACAAATTTGTGAGTCTTTGTTCAGTTATAGTCTTGAATCTATGTGCTCCTTGGAAAGGCAGGAGGCTATAGCCTTCCTGGCTTGGTATGTCGGAGCACAGAGTTTCGAGCAGAGTGCAAATCTAAAGGTAAATGAAGAACATGGGGAGAAGGAAATCAAGTGAGGTAAATGCCAAAATCTGCATGTAAAATTTATCCAAATCCTTTGCTAACCACTTAGTTCTAAAACCACAGGGAAGGGCCAGGGGGTGGTGGTGGGGGGAGGTGGGGGGGTCTGACAAAGAAAAAGCAGCTTCTAGAAACTAAAAATATCTCAGCAGAGGTTTTGGTTACCATTATCTTCAGGGGAATCCAGTCTGGAGTTTGAGTCCATTCAAATTAACCATATGCTAGAAGAAAATCATTCTTCAGAGATAGCACAGACCCTGAACTTCTAAACACATTATTCAAAATGTGCAATATACACTGCACAATCTATTGTTCAAAATCTGAAATTAAGGGGCACCTCGGTGGCACAGGCAGTTGTATTCAACACTTAGTTTGTGATCTCAGGGTCATGAGATAGAACACTGCATCAGGCTTTGGGCTCAGCTTTGGGCTCAGAGTCTACTTGAGATTCTCTCTCCCTCTCCCTTAGCCCCTCCTGCTCATGCTTGCTCTAATATAAATTAAAAAAACTTTAAAAAATTTCAAATTAAAAATAAGCAAATGACTGTATCAACAAACAAGAAAATGACTCATACTCAAGAAAAAAAAATCAGTATTTGAAGTAATCAAGATGTTGTACCTACTAGAAAAGGAATTTAAACTATTATAAACACATTAAAATATATAAAGAAATGCATACATATAATCTTAAAAAATAAAAATTTAAAAAATGGGACTTCTCAATTTGAGAATTTTAATATATTTTCAAAAATTCAGTAGATGGGCTTATAACAGACTAGAAGAAAGCATGTATGAAATCAGACTGTTAGAAAATATCCTTTCTAAAGATACTAACTACTAACAATGAACAAGTAGAATTTGAAATTAAAAACACAGTAGCACTTACACTTGCATACCACAAGTGAAACACATACAAATCTAAAGAAAAAAAAAAAATACACAAAAGCTACATGAGAAAAAAAAAGGAAAACTCATGAATAAAATCAAAGAACTAAAGAAATATGAAGTTGTTGCATTTTCATATTTGAGAAGACTCAACACTGTCAAGATGTCAGTTCTTCCCAGTTTGATACACAGACTCAACACAATCCTAATTCCAGCAAGTTTTTATGGTTATTGACAAACTGATTCTTAAGTTTGTATGAAGAGATAAAAGACCCAGGATGTCCGACACAACAGGAAAGGGGAAGAACACAACTGAAAGACTGGCGCTACCCAACTTGAGACTTAACGTAAAGCTACAGTAACCAAGACAGTGTGGTGTTTGTAAAAGGACAGATACATCAACAGAACAGAGCCCAGAAATAGATTCACACAAATATACTCAATTGACCCTTGACAAAGAAGCAAGACAATGAAGTAAGGTAAGTCTCTTTAACACAAATAGTGTTGAAACTGGACACCAACATGCAAAAATGAATCTAGACCCAGGTCTTACACCTTTCAGAAAATTTATCTCAAAATGGATCATAGAGGGGTGCCTGGGTGGCTCAGCGGGTTAAAGCCTCTGCCTTCAGCTCAGGTCATGATCCCAGGGTCTGGGGATTGAGCCCCACATCGGGCTCTCTACTCAGCAAGGAGCCTGCTTCCTCCTCTCTCTCTCTCTCTCTCTCTCTCTCTCTCTGCCTGCCTCTCCGCCTACTTGTGATCTCTGTCTGTCAAATAAATAAATAAAATCTTAAAAAAAAAAAAAGGATCATAGACCTAAATATGTAATACTAAAGTATAAAACTCTGGGGAAAAAAAAAAACAAAACAGACAAGCCAGAAAAAATCTAGATGATCCTGAGTTTGGTGATACATTTTTCTTACAACCTGAAATGAATGATCCATGAAAAAAAGTATGGTGGAATTCACTAAAATTAAAAATGTATTCTCTGTGAAAGACACTGTCATGCAGGGGTGCCTGGGTGGCTAAGTTGTTAAGCCTCTTCCTTTGGCTTGGGTGGTGATCCCAGGGTCCTGGGATCAAGCCCCGCCTCAGGCTTGGCAGGAGGTCTGCTTCTCTCTCTGCCTCCCACTCCCACTCCACCTGTTTGTGTTCCCATTCTCACTCTCTCTCTCTGTCAAATACATAAAATATTTTTTAAAAAAGACACTGTGATGCAAATGAAAAGGCACAGACTGGTAGAAAATATGTGCAAACACATATGGTGAAAGAATGGTATCTGATACATATAAGGAATTCCTAAAATTCAATATTAATAAATAACCTAATTAAAACTTGGATAATATGAATAGATGGCTCATGAAAGAAGATACACAGATAGCAAGTAGGCACTTGAAAAGATGTTCAGCATCTTAAGTCACCAGGGAATTGCTAATTAAAACAATGAGATGGGTGCCTGGGTGGCTCAGTTGGCTAAAAGCAGATAAAAGCAATTATTTACTATTTTAAAACGAAAACCTCTGACTCTTGCTTTTGAATCAGGTCATGATCTCAGTGTTGTGACATGTCAGACTCTCTACTCCACAGGGAGTCTGCTTAAGATTCTCTCTCTCCCTCCACCCCTAACCCATGCAACATGTGCAGATGCGCACCCTCTCCAAACAAAGGAACAGAACAATGAGATCCCGCTCCACAGCTTTTTAGAGCAGCAAACATCCAGGATGCTGACAGCACCAAATGCTGGTGAGGATAGAGATCAATAGGAACTCAGACTGATTGTTGATGGAATGCAAAATTGTACAGCCATTTTGAAAGACAGTTTGACAGTTTCTTACAAAACTTAGCATATAGTCCAGCAAGTGCACTTCATGGCATTTACCTAAATAAGTTGAAAATTTGCATACAGGACAAATTTGGAAGACAAATATCCACACAAAATCTTGCATAGGAATGTTTATAGCAGCTTCATTGATAATTGCCAAAACTCAGAAGCACCAAGATGTCCTTCAGCAGGTAAATACACAAACTGTGACACATCCAGGTGATGGAATATTGTTCAAGGCTAAAAAGAAATGAGTTAACAAACCATGAAATGACATGGGATAAACTTAAATACATATTGCTAAGTAAAAAAAAAAAAAAAAAAAAAAAAGCCAACCTGAGAAGTTTATGTACTGTATGACATTCTGGAAAAGATAAATCGATGGAGGTAGTAAAAAAGCTCAACAGTTGCTAGGGGGCTGAGGGGAGGGACAGAGGGAAAGAAAGGCAGAAAATAGCATTTTTAAAACAGTATGATGTACGTTACTGTAACAGTGGATACATGTAGTTTTGCATTTGTCAAAAGCAGTAGAATTGACAATAGGAAGAAGGTAAATTAAGAACTTTGGTTCATAATAAAGTAACAGGATTAGCCCATCCTTTTAACAGCTGTATCTCACTAAAGCAAGATACTAATAGTGGAGGATGACATACATGGAGGGGTGAAGGGTATATAGGAACTCTCTGTACTTCCAGCTCCTTTTTTTGGTGAAATGAAAACTGCTCTAGGGGCACCTGGGTGGCTCAGTCTGTTAAGTGTCTGATTCTTGATATCGACTCAGGTCATTGTCTCAGAGTTGTGAGATTGAGCCCCACAATGGGCTGTGCACAAGGTGTGGAGCCTGGTTGTGATTCTCTTTCCCTCCTCTATCTCTGCCCCTCCCAAGCTCTCTTTCAAATAAATAAATAAATAAAATGTTTAAAAAAAAAAACCTGCTCTAAAAATATGATCTATTAATAAAAATCATGAAATAAATAAAAATTCAAACATTTAAATCACTGCATCACAAGTAAGTAGGCTAAATTCTCAGAAGACAGATTTTTAGGTTAGGTGAAAAATCTAAAGTATATGCTGTTACTAAAGATACATGTTAAATGGAAAAGCACAAAGACACTGAAACTAAAAGGAAACAAAATTATGTACTATGCACCTTGACTCATAATAAAGCTCTAGTGACTAGAATAATTGTCTAAATACAAGAACAAATTGTGAGACAAGGAATATTACCAGAGGGCAGAAGTGAAAATTCATGATGATTACAGGCTCAAAGTATCAGAAAACTTAACATTGATAACTGTGTATTCCCCAAATATTAGAAATAATGGAATAGCAAAATAGCTGAAGTATGATTTGGCAAAACTACAGGCAAATCCATAATCATAATTATGATCTTTAACCCCACTCAGTAATTGGCAGACTAGCTAGGCAAAATATCAATAGAGATATGGAAGACCTGAATATCACTATGGATTACTGTATCCCAAGTGGTATTCCTAGAAACCTACAACCTACCCAGACAATATAAGTTCTTCTCCAGAACACATGAAATGTTTACCAATGTAGACACTGAGCTGGGCCAGAAAGCAAATGTCCTTTAATTTCAAAGGAAAGTACTCTTTAAGACTATGTCCTCTGACACAACAGAAGCAAATTGGAATCCATAAAATTAGATACCTGAGAAAGTCCCAAGTATTTAAAAATAGCAACAACTTGTTTTTTAATAACACATAAGTCAAAAAAGAAGAATCTGTGGGTCAACTTAGAAAATTACAAGTGATTTTAAATGAATTATGATGAATATATTACATACCAATATTTGCAGAAGACATTATGCTTAGAAAAACATAGCTATACATTCTTACAATAGGAATAGGAAAGGCCCAAGATTAATGATCTAAATGTTCATTTTACAAAGCTAGAGAAGAAACTGTTGTGGATTCCATAACATATTATAATGAAGTCAAACATTAACATTTAAAATAGGATCACGTAGTCATCAGACTATTCATTTGTGTCCAGAGACAGGGACTGAGTGGACAGAATTTTCCTCCTTTGTTATACCAAACAAAGATTACACAGTGTGTTTCTTGTATACAGTGTGCTTCTTGGTAATATTTTTTAAAAATTTTAATTATATTTTTTCAGTGTTCCATAATTGTTTATGCACCACACCCAGTGCTCCATGCAATACGTGCCCTCCATAATACCTACCACCAGGCTCACCCAACCCCCTACCCCCCTCCTGAAATCCTCAGTTTGTTTCTCAGGATCCACAGTCTCTCATGGTTTGTCTTGGTAACATTTTAACTCATATTGATGAGGGCGCAGAAGGCTGGCTGAGGACAAAGCAAAAGCTGGCACCTTGCACCCCCTCTCCACCCGCTCCCCTCGGTAATATGTGTGACATTCCTCAGGCACCCCTGACTGCCCTAAAAGAAAAACAAATAGTTAACTTGCAGAGATCACAATCCTGCAAGACAGGAGTCTCCCTTGGTTTACAGATGTCCTAGAGGTTTACAACAAAGAAGTTACCTTATCAATAGCTCAATTTCCAGAGGCACATAACTCAGTTCTTCAAGCCCTAACATCACCCTCCCCTCCATAAAAACTGAAGGAGGCTGAGGCAGAAGGAAATGTAAATAAAGTTAAATTTCTTCTAAACCTAAATCTCACTAACAAGGACACTTGATAGGAGGAATGTGACATTCCACCAGGAAACTCCCAATTGTCTTCATGCTAGTGCCTCATTAAAGGGAAAAACGGCCTTGGCTTGATAGTAACCAGGCCTTCAATATCCTGACAGTCTTCTTTACCCTGATAGCCCTTCTGAACACCCACTTTGTCCTCACCTACCCAACTCCTGTGTATATAATCAGCCATTCCTCACATCCCTGAGGCAGCAGCTCTTTCTGCCCATGGGTCCTGTCCCCGTGCTTTAATAAACCACCATTTTGCACCAAAGATGTCTCAAGAATTCTTTCTTGGTCATCGGCTCTGGACCTCACCCCACTGAACCTCACCTAGGTTCTAGAACTTCATCAATATCTTTAGGACTCTTTTGAAAAGAGTTCTTTGGGAAACAAACGGGAATGTGGACTTCTCTGAAGTGAGAAAGGCTACTAGCCAGATGAAACTGCAAATATGTTTGATATTGATGACCTGTGTCCTTTTTGTGACTTCAGTTGTTAAGAGATAGCATTCGATTTTAGAGTTTTCTGAATACTGATAAAAACGAACTAGGGTTTAGTTAGGACCTAGAAACCCAAATTTAAATATACCGCAATTAATACACCATATGTATTTCAGAGAAGTTTTTCAGAAATACTGTCTGATACCCTGAGTACAACATGGAGACTCTGCCCTCTTCCCTGTCTTCTCTCTCCTCATTGTTCCAGCTCTCTTTTTTAAAACTCATTACATGTTGGATGTATTAAAATGTATGAAGAGCACAATTCTACAGACTAATGACATATATCAAAGTAAACATGCAGTTAACTGAAATACTTAGGTCGAGAGGCTGAATGTATCCCATGTACCATAGCTCCTCTCAACCCCTCATGTGATGTTACCTATATTTCGACATTTATTCCCTTGCATTTATTTAGAGCTTTAAGTTCTCTGAACACCACTGTTTAGTTTTTCATTTGGTTTTATGTAAATGAAATCATACAAGATGTATACATTTGGGTTTGCCTTCTTGCATTCGCATTTGTATCTGTGAGGTGTTTCTGTTGTATGGAGCTGCAGTTTGTTCATTTTTAATGATGCCTTGTATTCCATTCTGTTAATAAAATGCAGTTTATGTATGCATCCTGCTACGAAGAGGAATTGGGTTGTTTGTACTTTTTGATGAATAAACAGAAAGCAATTCTAAATGGTTTGGGGTATATCTCTGACACATAGATCAATTTATCAGTTTTTACCTTTATGTTTTGTGCTTATTTTTGAATGTTCTGTTGATTAAATCTTGACCTATCACCAAACCATAAGATACTTGCCTATATTAACTTCTGGAATTTAATTATTTTGCATTTTACCTATTGATTTCTGCTTGTGATTGAATTTTGTGTGTGATGTAAGGTGAACACCAAGCTTTATTTTGTTCCACAAGGTTATGCAATTGATCTAGCACCATTTACTGAAAAGGACAATTCTTTCCTAATGTTTTGTAATACAATTTTTCCCCCCTTTAAGTCATGTCCTGGGCTTCACCTAAACTCTTTTGAGTTCCACTAGTTTATTTCTCTTTTTTAGGACCCCAAATCCTACTTTATCAAAACTTGGGATATGCAGTAAAGCATATCTTCCTTATCTTCTATTTGCCCCATGTCTATCCTTGGCCTTCAGTTTCATATAAAGTTAAAATTACTTGTCAAGTTCTACAAAAAATGAAATAAAGTTTGGAGTGTTGTGATTACATTGAAGATATAAAGTAACTTGGGGCGTATTTACATCTTTCTAGTATTGAGTTGTATTTAGTTTTCAGGTTTGTATTGACCTAAAAATTTTGTGTAAAATTTTATTCTCTGTAATAGTCTGCTATTCCCTGCTGAGGAGAGAGCCCGATGTGGGGCTTGATGCCAGGACCCTGAGACCATGACCTGAGCTGAAGACAGAGGCTTAACCCACTGAACCACCCAGGCACCCCTTCTTCATGTAGTTTTGATAAGCTGTATTTTCCTAAGAGTTGTTGGTATATGGCATATATATACACACACATATACACACACACACACACACACACACACACACACACACACATATATATGTTTTTTTAGTTATCGGTAGGAAGTTATTCATAATATTTTCATTTTTTAAGTATGTGTGATAGATATTAGCGTATCTTTTAATGTTTTTATTTTAGTTTTATTTTTCTCAAATGCATTAGCCATTTTGAAAAATCAATTTTTTTAATTGACTTGTCCATTCTATTTTGTTTTCAATATCATTAACCACTGTGTTTATTTTTAATTTTCTTTAGTTTTTCAGTTTGCTTTCTCTATAAAATAGATATCTAACTTAGTTCCAATATTTCTTTTTTTTCTAACATATGAATTTAAAGCTACAAATTTTCTTCCAAGTCTGGATTATTTCACAGTTTTTATTTAGTGCAAAATAAAAAATAAATAAAAAACAGAAACATATTAATAAACTAGGGAAAAGTAATCAACCATATATCTATTTAAAAAAAAAAACAGTTAACTCTTTGGCAAAGTGTTGGTAAAAAACAGGAAACCCAAATGAACATTATAAATTGAGAAGTTATTTTTTTAATGAACATATTTTTATATATAAATTTTAAACGAGTGAATTTGAAAGTATAGATGTAAAAGATAATTTTAGATATAAATGTCAAAACTGACTGAAGAGTTGCAAAGTTGATAACTTCAATACTATATAAGGCTGAAATACAGACAATAAAAGGAAATAAAAAATTTAAATAAATTCACTACAACTGTTTAAAGAGCAATCATAGAGATATGCAGAGTAAATTATCATAGAACGCAATGAGACAAAAGCAAAATGCTGTTTACTTTTTAAAGAATGGAGCCCATCTATAAGAATTCCTGTGAGTATGTAGTCTTTTTAAATACCCACATTAAATTTGTAGTAACATTTTGCATTTACGGTGTGGTGCAGAACAGCAAGTTCATGTGCTTGAAACTGGAAGTGGCTTAGTTACCCAGCAGTATTTTTAGAAGTCTTCCCGGGAGCCTGCATGCACAGAGAAGCATATTGATTTCCTAGGTTTAATAGGCAGTAGAAGAAGTGACAGGAATTTACTTCTGTAACTCCTGGAGGGAGGCAGCCTAGCCCTAGATGGGACTCAATGCTGTCAGGCAAAGTAGACAGATTGTCACTCCATATTTAGCAAATGATATGCAGGCTAAAGGCAAACATGCCCTGAAGGTGAGGGGCAGTGGAGTGAGCCTGACCAGGAAGAATTTACTATAGACTAGGAATACTTTGCTTCTCTTTCTACAGACATCAAAACATGGACGCTATTTAAATAATTATTAAAAGTTCCTTTCTCCTTAAGAGTAATAACCAACTTAAAATTAAAATTAGATTTAAACTTTAAAAATGATTACTTGGGGGTGGGGGGATAAAAAGGAAAGTCTGTTCTTTTTTTGATGCTTTTTTTCCCCACAAGAAAAATAATACCCCAAGGAAAAAACAGCTTTTTTTTTTTTTTTAATTCTGAGAAATAGTAACTATACTGATCTTATAATCGAGTTTCTTTCTGTCATGCAGTTTTAATGATTGAGTCACTGCAACAGAGGTCTTTGGTATACCTCGTTGAGTTGAAATAATTGGGTATCCTGGGAATACAATCAGAAGGAAGACCCCATTTTTCTGGAAAGTCATAATGCAAATTTCCACCAATTATGCACATCCTCCCTGGCTTGACTCTACAACTCAAAAGTCACATTCTTAGATTGTTCCAAGTTTCCAGTACTCATGGACACTGCATTCTGTCACACCAAATATAACAGAAAGAAAATGTGTCTTCTATGAACATGTATGATAGAAATTAACAGTAAATGCCCCGTAAGTAAATTGAAGGACATATTTCCCCCAGGTGATCTGAATATTTTAAAATGTTTTTACACATTCCATCAAACATTTGTTCTCTAAATAAAGAGCTACTGCATCACCATGAACTAGTGTATTTTTTCCAGATATTAATGAGATAGGTTTGGATTTTAAAACTTTGTCTTGCAGCTAATAGGAAACAAAGGTAGAAATAATCGTTCCAAATACTGCCTCCTTACCTCAGGGATGTTTAAAAGAGAAAAGGCAAGAGCTTAGCTATGGACAGCCCCAAACCATAAATAAACTACACCAGTGACCTTCAAATGTTTTTTTGTTGGTGTTGCTGCTGTTGTCCTTTTTTGAGCTGGAAAGCCCTTAATTTAAAGAAATCTTCAGTGGGGATCCGCCACATAACAAGAAAGCAGAGCTGCTCTGGATAAACCAGGTCTGGGTCACCACGCGAGAAAGAGCCTTTTGTGACTTATCTATCCATCTTATCTATTTTTCTGAAAAGATAACTTTTCCATGAACCTTTATTGCTATTACAAATAATGACGGTTCTTTTGGTTATGACTATACACTTGTTAAAACACAAATATCTTTGCAGTGGTAATTAGTTCAATCCATTATCCATTATTAACACATTAAATTACTTTCCACAACCCTTCCTTAAGGCAGGAAAATAGGTAAAACATATTCCACCCCGAAATATTATAGGAGAAGCTTCGACTATTTAAATCAAACTTCTGCTTCATCAAATTTCTAGAAGATGCAGGTCAGTTGTATTTTAATTACATTTTATTATAAAATAACAGGTACAAAGTCCTGGATTTGGAAGCTCCACAGAATCAGGGAAGTGGATAAGACATGATGGCTAAGACAAAAGTAGTCAGGATGACAAATCTCCATGGTAGCATGCAAAGTCTTGGTACTTGGAATGTGGCCCATCAGTTAAGAAGCTGATGGGGAAACAATTTTCCACAGATCTTTTGTGATTCTCCACATCTTGTAAAGAGCTGCTGACAGCTTTTGTTCTCAACTGTCTTTTCCCAAGTTTCATATAGAAAACAGCCTTAGAAGAAAGAGACAGTGTCTCTTTCCAGAGTAGAGGCAGATAAATTTCTCTGCTAGGTTATTCAAGATAATGTCTCCTTTAGGGGAAAAGGTAAAGCAGGTTTGCCAGCTCTCCCATCCCAACCATGCTGTGTTTCCTGCTAGGCCAGGAGTAATATAGTTTTTTGTCTCTGGCCCAGGAGTCTTGTATGTTCTGCCACCATCTATAAAATTATGGCAGGCTAAATTGTTAGCATCTAGTGTAAAATCTCCCAACTTTCTGCAATCTTTACAGCAGTGTATTATACAGAAAAGGTCGGGAACAAAGTATTGCTCCCAATAAGTAGTATAATGGGGTCTATACTGAGCAAGAATCGACATGAAAATTATACTAAAGCAGGGTTGAACAAAAGAAAAAAATGAGCTCTCACAAGTTACTAGAAAAGATAAGAGAATAAAAAAACAAGCAACTATTCACAAAAAGGGGTTCCTTGTGTCTTGGATACAAATTAATAGCCCTGAGACCATCAGGCCTAATTTTGTTGTGTTCCTTAGTCCTTTTTCTGTAGGCTATCACAAAGAAACGCAAACCTGTAACATTCTTCACTGCCTTTGTATGTTATACATGGCCTATTCTGTATAAATAACATACATACAGTTCTCCCCTCTCCCTGTCCCTCCCTACACAAAGTCCTTATCCTCCTTTCTGATTTTTATTTTTCTGCAGCATTCATGACCGTATGACTATATTGTGTATGTTTTGTAGGACTAATTTGTTTGACTTATAACAGTAGAATATAAGCTCCAAAATGTTAGAGACTTTGTTCTGTTCACTTTATTAATCTTTACTTCTGGAATAGAGTCTAGCATTGCATAAGTAATAAATAAACATTAATCAGGATGAATTAATTAGTAGGTGCACAGAGGAACAAGAATGGGGGATTGTGGTTAAACATTTCAGTTTTTTTCAAGACTTTACTTTCCTTTGAGCCTTCCCTCCCAGACCCACTTCTTAAAGCCTGGCTTTAATCTGTACCCTTAAATGGCTAATTTGACACGTTTTCGAATTTATCTAAATAGAAAAATACATCCAATTTTAAAAGGAAAGCATAACTATGGAATGCTTATTTGGGATGTATAAAGTGGAAGCTGGTGATCAGACAGCCTTGGCTGGGTGACAGTGCATAGAAAGAAAAAAATGACTCAGCCATCAGAATGGAGGAGTATCCAACTTTTGCATCAACATGTATGGGACTGGAGATTATGCTGAGTGAAATAAGTCAAGCAGAGAAGGTTGATTATCGTATGGTTTCACTTGCTTGTGGAACATAAGGAATAACATGGAGGACATTAGGAGAAGAAAAGGAAAAGTGAATTAGGGGAAATCAGAGGGGGAGAAGAACCATGAGAGACTGTGGACTCTGAGAAACAAACTGAGGGTTTTAAAGGGGAGAGAGGTGGGGGAAGGGGTAAACCTGGTGGTGGGTATTAAGGAGGGCATGGATTGCATGGAGTACTGGGTGTTATACATGAACAATGAATCTTGGAACACTGTATCAAAAACTAATGATGTATTTTAGGTGAATAACATAACACAATAAAAAAAGAAAGAAAAAAATGTGTTTCGCATTTGTCTGAAATGGAAGAAATTTACAAGGGATTAATATTAGTCAATTATGATTTTTTCCCCCTATAAATAAAACTATATTATCATTAGCAGGTGATTGTTTAGTCTTTGTCCAACGGTCCAGTTGCATTTAGTAATTGAAATCATATATATATATATATATATATAGTGTGTGTGTACGTACACACACACACACACACACACACACACACACACATATATATACACATGTATAAATACGTATTTTTTTAAGGTTTACTTGTTTTAGGGAGAGGGAGAGGAAGTTCAAGGGGGAGGTTTTAAAGGAGAGGGACAGAGAATCTGAAGCAGACTCCTTGTTGAGCGAGGAGCCCAATGCTGACTTCAATCTCGTGGTCCTGAGATCACAACTTGAGCCAAAACTGAGAGTTAGATGCTTATCCAACTGTGTCACACAGTGCGACTATAAATATATATTCTTAAAATATGTATACTGTTTTTTCCAATGATAAGAAAAAACAAAAAAAAATAAACAACTTGGGTGTAATTACTCTAGAAAGACCACTGTGAGAAATTAGAAGAACAAGAATTTTAGAATTAGTTTTTTTTAATGTGTAGGAAGAAATATCACATGGCCTATTCTGTATAAATAACATACTTTTGGTCATTATAAAACTTTAAGATATGTTCCTGAAATTTACTGTTCTAAGAATAAATTTCATTTTTTTCAAAAAGTTAATATTCACTTTATGACATAACTTACTTTTGACCGTCGGACTGTTCAAGTTGGATATTTAAACCTTATCAATATCTATTGTTATATTGTACTCAAATATTAGTTTAATATTTTTATTTATTTATTTATTTGACAAAGACCACAAGTAGGTGGAGAGGCAGGCAGAGAGAGAGGAGGAAGCAGGCTCCCCGCTGAGCAGAGAGCCCGATGTGGGGCTTGATCCCAGGACCCTGGGATCATGACCTGAGCCGAAGGCAGAGGCTTAACCCACTGAGCCACCCAGGTGCTCCTAGTTTGATATTTCTAAGTAGATTTTGCAGATAGACACATCATAAGAAACTACTTATAACTGTTAACAATTAACTAAGAATACACAGAGAATTAAATCCTAACAGAGGCTCAGAAAGCACTTATTAGAACATCCTTCATTTACTTTTATCCTATAAGAAGCAACTTAAGCAAAAATCACCTGCCAGTGATGACCTACCCAATTCAACCACCTTAAACAGAAACTTTGGATAAAGGTCAGAAATAAACACCTGCATTTACTAGTAGATCTATTTTAGGCCAAGTGAAAAAGAAAAAGAGAGAGAGAGAGGAAGGAAGGAAGGGAAGGAAGAAAGGAAGGAAAGAAGAAAAAAAAAGAAGTGTGTATTGCATTTAAAAGATCTATGATTGAACAATTTTTTTTTTTTAATTTTTGGAGCCAACAAATTAAAGGTGAAAATAAAGTCAGTCCAGATTGGTGGTCTGAACTCCGCATCAGAAGTTGAACATCAAGTATATGGTTTTGCGGATAGGAGGTTAAAATTAGCAGTTTAAATTAGTGAGAAAATATTTGTTTCAATAAGTTGACCTTAGGTTCTTTGAATGTCATGACATGGCTTTAAAATTATCCCAAAATAATGTTCTCATCTTGTCTTATCCAACTGCCTTTCACTTCTCTCCCACTTGCTCTCCCTTCCTTGCCCACATTGAGGTGAAAAGGGGAACCAGAGTATTAAAGTCATTTAAAATGCAATGACTTATTTTTATGCCAGAAAGGGAATGTGTTAAGATAAAAAGCTTATCAGGGAATTCTTGAGTTTCAGAATTAAGAAATATTTGCATGAAATGATTTGCATGATGTCATTAATATTTTTTGAGCCTTGAATTTTCAAACATTTGAAAAAAGATGTAGACTTTCTCCAGAGGGAAAAAAAAAATTACAGGTGCATGCACATAATCCCATCAAACACACTCTTACCCATATCCATATACTTACACACAGACACTACTATACACATTTGCATATATTTGGACTTGCACACATTAAAAAAAAACTCTTGTAAATTCATGTTTTTATAGGACCATATATTCCTGATTTCTGTTTAGAGAATCAGAATAAAAATTTCATTTAACCAGAGGTCAGCAAAATAGGACATATGGGAAAAATCTAGCCCAGTGGCTGATTTTATAAATGAAGGTTTATTGGAATGCAATCTAACTCAATTAGCTTTTGTATTATTTATGATTGCTTTCATGCTATAATTACAGAGTAGATATAGGACTATATGACCCATAAAGCTTAAAGTCCTTGCAATCTACCCATTTAAAGAAAAAGCCAAATCTAGAACAAAAATCTTTATGTGTGGGGAAACAGAAAATTAAATTTGTAACCTACTCTTAAGAATGCTCTGAAAGAGGGCGGCTGGGTGGCTCAGAGGGTTAAAGCCTCTGCCTTCAGCTCAGGTCATGATCCCAGGGTCCTGGGATGGAGCCCCGCATCAGGCTCTCTCCTTGGAGGGGAGTCTGCTTCCTCCTCTCTCTCTGCCTGCCTCTCTGCCTACTTGTGATCTCTCTCTGTCGACTAAATAAATAAAATCTTTTTAAAAAATGCTCTGAAAGCATGGTGAACTGAATAAGACAATTTTCTTCCAGAGGCTCCTACAATGATGGACAACATGGAAGAAAATTGTAAAATAAGGTTTTACCTCTGCACATACACAGGAACCACAAGTGAGATTTCTACACAGATTCTCCTGAGGCTGCCCCAAGTGACAGGAGACAGAACTCTACCCACTGATCGAAAAGCCATGAAGGAGGGTAAATGCACTCAGGGTCAATGTTCTTGAGGAGGGGAAGGAGAATAAAAAACAAAATAGTCACTTATGAAAAAACATTAAAAAAAAAAAACATAAAAAAAAAACTTCTGGCCTATGCTACCAAAAAATTGGAGTCTGATCTTAAACTTCCAAACCAAAATATTAATATGACCAAATCCACCTGCTATACAGAGAGGTATTTCCACACTCAAACCTTTATAGAACTGCCATAAATTAAACAATCTACATTCAAGATCAGTTTACAACCCAACATTAAAAAAAAAGAATTCACAATTAGATAGCGTCAAAGACAGTCCATAAAGAACAGCATCTAGAAACTTAATAGAAAAATGTACACCAAAACCAATAACATATCTAAGAATAAACTTAACCAAAGAGGTAAAAGAACTGTATTCTGAAAATTATACAACACTGATGAAAGAAATTGAAGATAAAGAAATGGAAAAACACTCCATGCTCTTCAATTGGAAGAACAAGTATTGTTTTGTTTTTTTTATTTTCTTAAAGACTTTATTTATTTATTTGACAGAGAAAAGAGTGTGTACAAGCAGGGGGGAGTGGCAGAGGGAGAGGGAGAAGCAGGCACCCCCCTGAGCAGGGAACCCAATGCGGGGATGGATCCCAGGACCCCAGGATCCTGACCTGAGCTAAAGGGAGATGCTTCACAGACTGAGCCACCCAGGTGTTCCAGAAGAACAAATATGGTTAAAATGTCTATACCACCAAAAGCAATCTACAAATTTAATGCAATCCCTATCAAAATAGCAACACCATTTCTCAAAGAACTAGAACACACAATCTTAAAATTTATATGGAACTGAAAAAGACCCCAAATAGTCAAAGTAATCTTGAAAAAGATAAAAACTGGTGGTCTCACAATTTCAGACTCTACGTTATATTACAAAACTATAATAATCAAGAGTATGGTAGTAGCACAAAAACAGGCACATAGATTGACAGAACAGAACAGAAAGCCCAGAAATAAATGCACAGTTATATGGTCAATTAATCTTCTAAAGGAGGAATGAATACCTGACTGGCAACAAAACAGTCTTTTCAACAAATGTGTTGGGAAAACTGGCCAGCAACATGCTCAGAATGAAACTGGACCACTTTGTTTCAGTGCACACAAAAATAAACTCAAAATGAATTAAGAACCTTGGTGTGAGACCTGAGAATATAGAAAGTTTTGAAGAGAGTACAATGTACAGAGTACATTGGCTGTGGCAGCCTTTTTCTAGATATGCCTACTGAGGCAAGGGAAATAAAAGCAAAATAAACTATTGGGACTACATCAAATAAAAAGCTTCTGCACCACAAAGGAAACAATCAACCTATATAATTATATATATATATATATATATATATATATATATATGATTTAAAGAAAACTTCTACAATTCAACACCCACAACTAAATAATCTAGTTAAAGAAAGGGCAGAATCCATGAACATTTTTCCAAAAAAGACATCTAGATGGCCAACAGACACATGAAAATATGCTCAACATCACTCATGACCAGGAAAATGGGAGGTGTGTATGTACATATGTGTGTGTGTGTGTGTGTGTGTGTGTGTGCACATATTGCCCACAATGGATTAATATTCAGCCATAAAAAGAATGCAATCTTGCCATGTGCACTGCATGGATGGGACTAGAGAATATAATGCTAAGGGAAAGAGGCTGGAGAAAGATCAATACTATATAACTACCAATGGTTAGAATTTATTATTTTTATTATTTTTTAAACATATTTATTTGTCAGGGAGAGAAAGAGAGTACGTGCACAAGCGGGGGCGGGGGGGGGGGGGGGGGGGGGGGGGGGGGGGGAGCAGGCAGAGGGAGAAGCAGGCACCCTGCTGAGCAAGGAGCCTGATGCAAGAACTCAATCCCAGGATTCAGGCAACACCAGCTGAGCCGAAGGCAGATGCTTTACTCACTGAGCCACCCAGATATCCCACAGGTAGAATTTAAAAAACAAAATGAACAGGGGGCGGGAAAAAAAGAGACAAACCAAGAAAGAAACTCTTAACTATATAGAGCCAAGTGATGGTTACCAGAGTGGAGGTGGGTGGGGGAAAAGGGAGGAAATAGGTGATGGGATTAAAGAGTACACTTACCGGGACACCTGGGTGGCTCAGTTGGTTAAGCAGCTGCCTTGGCTCAGGTCATGATCCCAGCGTCCTGGGATCGAGTCCCACATCGGGCTCCTTGCTGGGCAGGGAGCCTGCTTCTCCCTCTGCCTCTGCCTGCCTCTCTGTCTGCCTCTGTCTGCCTGTGCTCGCTCACTCTCTCTCCCTCTGTCTCTGACAAATAAATAAATAAAATCTTTAAAAACAAGAATTAAAAAAAAGAAAAAGAGTACATTTACCACTATGAGCACTGAGTAATGTATGGAATTGTTGAACAGCTCACTACATTGTACACCTGAAACTAATTTAACACTCTGTGCTAAATATGCTGGAATTAAAATAAAAACTTAAAAAAATAAATGGGGCATAAACAATGAATCTTGGAACACTGAAAAAAAAGTAACAGAAAAATCTGAAAAGACTCTACAAGGACTTAGCTTACAAACCTAAAAAAGAAAATATATTAAAAAGTTAGACACCAGGGAAATTGGCAAAGAGATGGATAATATAACCACTAGACTTTCTGTAAGTTAAAATACAGCTCTTGTAAGTTAAAAATTCAGCAGAATACTTAGAAAAAAGGGCAGATCTGAAGAATATCTTTATAATCTCTGGAAAGTAAATAAGTAGCATTGGACAAACTGACCTCAACACAGCCCATAGGGATTCCCCCAGATTCATTTACATTTATTCCACATATAACACTGCACAAGTTTAAGGTGTATATATATTGATTTTATCCGTTTACATATTGCAATGCAGTTACCAATGTATTAGTAGTAGTGATTCCATCACATCTAATAACTATCATTTCTAAAAGAATATAAAAAATAGGAAAAATAGAAACACCAAAATAGAATAGAAAATTATAGTATAAATTCAACAAAATGAAACAAATTCTTGAGAGGCAGTTAGAAGAGATAATAATTAATAATTTTCTAGCACTTTTGAAAAATATTCATCCTCCCATTAAGGAAGCTGAAGTTATTCTCTCCATAAATATATAGATAGGGAGATAGATGTATCTCTCTCTCCACACACATGTTCGTGCACACATGTGCATGCGCACACGCGCACACACACACACAGGTGAGAATTCCTTATATGTGTACATTATACTAAAAAAAATAAAATTAAAGCAAAGAATATTAAAGCAGAGAGAAAAGATAGTAATTCTAAACATGACATGATAACAATTTAGATCAATGTCAGGATTCATGTTTCCAATACAGACCAGACCCTAGAGAACATTTCCCATGTGCTCAATGATAACAATTTAGGTGTTCATATGCCACTAAGGTATCTTTCAAGACTAAGGGAAAAAGTGCATTTCCAGACAAAAGAATGCACAAGAAAGTTTACTACTGTTAGACTATGGTAGAAAGTATTACACATGGTTTATGTCAAGACAAAACTAAACCTAGAATGAAAAACAAGAGACTTAAGAAATGGTGACAGAACAAGTAATACCTTTTTAAAGAAACTATTTAATTGAAAATTACTGTGCTATTTCTGAATAGGCAGTAGCGTCAAAATAATAAAGTTCATCAAAAAACAGAAAATAAAAATTCCTAAGAGAAATGGATAAAATAGGAACAAAGATAATGTTGAAGAGGGGTCTGAGCACATAACTGACCTGTATCCATCTTTAGACCCATATAAAAATGAGGGTCATTAAATGTACTTGTCACAGCCAAGAATCTGGGAATGTATGAGTGAACTGGAGACGGGGAGTACAATGGGTAATATAATTAAATCTACTTATGGGAGAAGAAGAGATGGTGGACACTTCTTTACTGATGGAGCAGAGGAGGAAGTGTCTAGGCAGGTAATCTGGTAAGGCTCCTGGATCCAGCTCTGGAAAAAGGCAAGACAGGCAGAAAGCTTGGGGATGGGGGGGGGAACAAGGATTGAGAGTGGTTTATAGGAAGTCCATATATGGAACAACTGGAACACCCCTCCACTCCCACTCTTGGTCCTGTATCCTGTATCTGGTCCTTATAGATTACTCAGAGGACAGACTTTACCCAGGTCAGTGGAGAATTACATGCCTCAAAAGAAATTTACCACAATTTCTGAAAGAATGAGGGATCCTATGGTAGATGCTGGTTCCAGAATCTAAATTATCTTCTTATTGCTACATGCATGGCGCAAATCAGCAGCAGAGTAAGGAATGACCAAGAAGAACTAATAGCATAAAAGGAATGAAAACAATTAGAATTGCAGGCTTCATGAGAAAATTTAAATGTCTCAAATTCTTATTTTCAGAATAACTCAAGAATGTATTGGTTACATAATGCCAGAATATCATACAAAATGAACTACAAAAAAAGTAGGATGGGGTAGGGAAGAAATTAAAATTGTATACTCATTATATAAATTAAAAATTTTTTTTAAAGATTTTATTTATTTATTTGACAGAGAGAAATCACAAGTAGGCAGAGAGGCAGGCAGAGAGAGAGGAGGAAGCAGGCTCCCCACTGAGCAGAAAGCCCGATGTGGGGCTTGAACCCAGGACCTGGGATCATGACCTGAGCCGAAGGCAGCGGCTTAACCCACTGAGCCACCCAGGCGCCCCCTATAAATTAAAAAATTTAAAACATTAAAAAATGCAAAAAAAGAAGGAAATTTTATTCAGAGTTGAAAAAAGACTAAGAGAGATGGATTTTGAGAGAAAAGCAGCCTAATGCAGCATTCCAATAGTGTCCATATATGAATGGCATGAATTTGAGCTGCGGAGAAGAGAGGGGAAAATGAAGGAGAAATCTTTGTTTCTTTTTAAGGATGTTGTCTGAACATATTAATAAGAGAAATAGAAGTTAGAAGTAAAATAAAGGAAGGCTATACCCACAATAGTGAAGTCCACCAAAATGGAAATGGTAACTTGATACAACATTAAAATAAGAATAGAAGTTGAGTGGCATCTAAGGGAAAATAGTCTTGAAGAAAAGGAACTCATTAGATACCAAAAAATATCTATGGAATAAACAGTCCAGGCTAAAGAAAGTTCACATGACTTCAGTTAATAAGGACAGCATAAAGGTGAAATAGAAATTCTGGAAAAAGACAAGACAAACCTGATTTGAATATAAAATAACGAACAAATCAAACTTTTGAGACCCTGATGATGAGTAAAAAGACAGAATCCATTTCAACAAGATGTGAGTTCCATTCTTGAGCAGCTCAGAGCCAGGACACTGACCCACAGAGGAACAAGTTTGGCATCAGGATGCTATTGGCTATGCAAGTAGCATGGTTCTAAGTCATAGAATTTTAACATTTATTATTTTTCGTCTTGGCTGAAAACTCCAATATTCAGCAGTGTAGATTTTAATCAACCTAGACAACATGAAAACAAAGATTATAACTGCCAAAAAATGATTGATGGGAAGGAGAAAGGACTGTAGATGGAGGAATATTCTTCAACTGAGAGGTAAATCAAGAGGCAGCATGTAAATCAGTTAGGACAAAAAGTAGAAGTTACAATGTATCTTTTAAATATTCCAGAAGTAAGAAATTTTAAATGATACCAGTAGTGACAGGATGATGAATTTGATCTGCACTCTTAGCCATCCAAGCAGTAAGTTATGAGAAAATTCCTAAAGATAAATAAAGAACACAGACCATGTTATTCAGTGATATGGAGGTAACAGATTTGTGAGAAGTAGTACTGGGCTGGGCTAGGACTTCGGCTTTCAATTATGATCCCTTTTTTTTTGTGTGCCATACATATACCCATTATTGTATATTAAATACCAAAAAAAAAAAAACCCCAAATCAATGCACTGTATACATGTTTGTTTTGGAAATTTTAATTATGAAATTAATAACACTATAGATATATGTCAAATAGAGGCAAAATTTATTTTTATGGGCCATAAAATGATAGTTTTCCTATCTTAATTTAAAATAAATCTAACATAATTTTCAGTAGTGACATTTACTCACTCTCAATTTACTCACATGTTCTGCCTGTAATCAAATTTGACAGTTTTCATATAAACATTATAGTGTTCATTTCTTTATTACATTTAATTGGTCTCAGTTTGTCAGTAGGTACCTAACAAAACTTAGTCCACATTGCAGTGATATTAGGTAAAATACTGTCTTAAGTGTAATACACAAGGGCTAAATGATTTTATTTAAATAAATCAATTACAGAGCAACTAATGTCAATTCAACTAGGAAGTTCATCATTGGCTTTCATTCAGCCAGTATTTATAATGAATTAACCAACGATAACTTTCTTGAATATATCTGCCAACCAATAAACTCACCAAATATATTATAACATTATTCTTCTTTCACATAAAAAAATATGAACATGTTAATGTTTTTAATCGATATTCATCTACTTTCTAATAAGGGCTAGTGTGGTTTTAAAATGGAAGAAGGAAAAGAATTGACAAGCCATTTTGCAATCAGAAGCAATTACATGGAAAATATCTAAGTAGTAGGTCTCATGGGTGTGCAACTTAGGCAGTCACACAGAGCCCCAAGCTGAGGAGAAACTCATACTTGGTTTCATGCTCTGCTGTGGTTGTCTTGTAATGTTAGTCATTTAACACAAGGCCCTACATTCTCATTTTCTATTGGGGCCTGCAAATTACGCAGTTGGGCCTTCAACAAACGGTGTACTTAGAGAAAGAACACAAGTATGCCTTTCTGGAAGAAAAATCTGAATTACTGTATTTTTAATTCTCCTAAAGCCTTGACTTTTTCTGTTTTTTTCCTACAGTTTTTAACTTCTTGGGTCCCTAGAGACCAAAAGCAAAGTTAATATGAATAATAACTGAGTTTAATACTTAAAATGCATAGGTTAGAAAAGGGAAGGTTATATAGGGGTGATTTTTTTCCTAGAGTTTTAAATATTTGTTCTCTTTTATTTTAATGTCATTATTCAACATTTTCTTTAGCCCAGATATGGGTGTAAGGTCTAGAAGATATACACATACAAATAGTTTCCTCTGATGTTAAAAATGGAGACTTTTTTTTTTGTGTGTGTCTGTGTCATGTTTTAGCTCTGTTAAAAAGACTTTTGAAAAACAATTTAAAATTCAAACATAGATTTATTATGTCATAGCTCTGGCCATGTAGGCTTTAGAAATAATGTATTAAAATTAATTTGCTATATTATTCCTTTGCTCTTAGGAAAGAAGAATCTTAGCTTTATCTAGACCATAATTATTTTTCTAAACTAATTTATTCCTAGTGTTCCAAGACAAAAGGCCAGGGTATGTACATGTGGTAATTTGCTCTCTCTCCCAATGGGTAGTAGAGAGAAGATTATCCACCTGAGGCCTCAGTATTTCAAGAATGCTGGTAAAAAAAAGAAGCAGATTAGTTCATCAAAAGTAGTTGATTAGTTGATCATGGCATCCACTGAAAAATTACCAACATGAAAGCTCACATTTTAATTATATTCAGTAATTAGGATTTGAGAACTTTAAGGTTATCTCATCTAAGTTTCTCTGAAGATCAGAACTCTGATTACTGCTGAAACACATACAGGGAACATAAGTTCCAAACATGGTGGCCTGTGCTATATATGGGCTATCTTATTTTACCTAAGAATAAGAATTTTTTCGCTTAAATTGGACAGCTATAAATAGAAGGAAGCTCAACCATTCTCTTAACACCATACACAAAGATAAACTCAAAATGGTTTAAAGACCTTAACGTGAGGCAGAAATCTATCAAGATCCCTAGAGGAGAACATAGGCAGTAACCTCTTCAACACTGGCCACAGCAACTTCTTTCAAGACATTTCTCCAAAGGCAAAGGAAACAAAAGTGAAAATGAACTTTTGGGACTTCATCAAGATCAAAAGCTTCTGCACAGCAAAGAAACAGTCAACAAAACAAAGGTGCAACCCACGGAATGGGAGAAGATATTTGCAAATGACACTGCAAAGGGCTGATATCCAAGATCTATAAAGAACTCCTCATACTCAACACACAAAAACTAGATAATCACGTCAAAAAAAAAATAGGCAGAAGACATGAATAGACACTTCTCCAAAGAAGATGAACAAATGGCTAACAGACACATGAAAAAATGCTCATCATTATTAGCCATCAGGGAGATTCAAATCAAAATCACATTGAGATACCACCTTACACCAGTTAGAAGGGCAAAAATTAGGAAGACAGTAAACAACATGTGTTGGAGTGGATGTGGAGAAAGGGGAACCCTCTTACACTGTTGATGAGAATGAAAGTTGGTGCAGTCACATTGGAAAATGGTGTGGAGATTCCTTAAGAAATTAAAAATAGAGCTACCCTATGACCCTGCATCTGCAATACTGGGTATTGACCCCAAAGAGACAGATGTAGTAAATGAAGGGCCATCTGTACCCCAATGTTCATAGCAGCAATGGCCATGATCGTCAAACTGTGGAAAGAGCCAAGATGCCCTTCAACAGACGAATGGATAAAGAAGATATGGTCCATATATACAATGGAGTATTATGCCTCCATCAGAAAGTGGTTTTATTTTTGATTATGTTAACATTTAGGGACCATAAAATTATTAGAGTTCAGATGTTAATAGACTAGATGTATATATTGACAAACATATAGAAAAGTATATCCCCTGTTGAATTTAACTGGCCTATATTTTATACATTTGTATAGAATTTTAGATGATCTTAAGAAATATCAGAAGTATATGAACAAAGGCATGCACATGTGTGTATTGTATGGACAGAAGGTATACCCTAGTGTGTTCATCCTGTTTCTCAAAACCAATCTTGGGTATAAATCTCAGCTCCTGAGAGACACTTCTTTGCAGTCCTTTTTTCTTATCAGTACAGCATTTGTTCTGTCACTATGACCTTGGCACATTTATCAGATACTGTTTCTTACACAGTATACCATTCACCCATCAAGCACTTGCTAAATAAAACTAGATTAAAATAAATCAATCCATTATTCATTAATATATTACTATGTTAAGGGAGCCTGGAGAGCAGAGTAAATTGGTTTTGGTGAAAGTTTTGGAAAATGCACTTTAACCCAAATGAAAAATATTTTACTGCTGAAATTTCAAGTATGTGGCCTATCGATCAACAAGTATTTTATATATAGGAGCCTTCTCATTTTTTATCTCCCGGTAAAGGTAACCATGATATTTAGGTATCATGCATATTAGGTACATATAATTTTACATACATATTATGTAACAGCAGGTATTTTGTGTGATTTTAATTTACATCACATGCACATTACACACACATGAAGTAATAGCACTAAAAAATGTAAGAACTAGCTTTCAGGTTTTCCTAACTTGAGATTTATGTCCTTGCATTTTTAGGCATCATGAGACTGCCTTACAGAAGTTATTGGCTTGTGATTTTTTTTTTTTTAAAGATTTATGTATGTATTTGAGAGACAGAGAGCAAGCGAGCAAGCACACAGAGGGAGAGGGAGAAGGAAAGCAGACTCCTCACTGAGCAAGGAGCCCGATGCAGGGCTGGATCTCAGGACCTGGAGATGATGACCCGAGTGGAAGGCAGTTGCTTCACTGACTGATCTTGAGTTCAACCAGATTTGTGTTTAAAAGTAAAAGTCTAAATGCTGCTATATGCAGATAATAATTTCAAATAAACCTAACAATTGTAATTTTTTAAGTGTCACTATCATTGGGCCAAATAACTAAAGTGTAGGTTTCTAGGGATATTTCTACCAAAAATAAAATACTACAAAGATGGGTAGAAAATATTTAATAGAATTTCTCTGAGTAATACTTCATGGAAAAAAAAAAAAACAATAACAAAAACAAATGAAGGTCACTTCTCTGGTACCGCATTATTTCATTAATTTAGATAAAATACTGTGTGTCCTACTACTTTTTTTTTTTTAAACAAAATTTTAGATGGTGCACATACTCAGGAAATAGCCCAAATCATTCTTTGTTACAGAGGAAAGTTTTAAGTTGCTACCTACTATTGAACTAGGTTTAAATTTGAAATACCAGTACATTACTTCTTTCTCCATGAGCACCCTAGGAGACTTATCACACATGTTTATGTTTTATAGATACAGGTTAAATATTTCTTTCCAAATTCAGCTGTAAACAATATTGAAATTGGTGCTTATAATTCTCATTCAAGTGGTTTATACTTTTCCATGTTTCTTCATTAAAATATCTATTGTTCTGTGCATGCTCCAAATCTTTACTAATGGAACTTGATACTTTCCCAACTCAATCTTTTCATTCACTCTTATTGCAGAGATGCACAAAGAAAGATACATGTTGGTGTTGACTGTATTCTATTGTGTACATTCATTAGTTCAGCGACCTAGGATTAAACAAATCCACACTGAGATAAATTACGTATAAAACCATTCCAGTACTTCCTGCAACATGTTTCTCACCACATTCCAAGTGGTCAGACAAGAGCTGAAACGACTACCACTTCATTCTACCTTCTGCTTTATTTACACTTAAATAAGAAATTTCTCACTACTGCAAGTATGGCTATTTTTATTTAAGCAGAGTTCAGATGTGAATCCTCTAACGACAAAATGTACATCAGTAAATCGAGGATTTAATAGGTCTATTGGCCTCAGATTGCAATGCCGTTTGTAGTGCACCTGTCGGAGATGCACGCTCTGTTGGATCATAATGCTATGATTCAAATTAGATTAAATCAGGCACTATGTTATCATCAGATGTTTTACATATTATATGGATTGGGAGCTTAAGAATCATTTTTTAGCATAAAGAATATTTAGTATAACATTTTGTGAGCAATACACAGATCATTTCACTAGGAGAGCAGTAAAACAGGTCTGTGCCTAATGAAGCTGCGTATGCCATATTTTATGGAGAACCTTAGAAGGATTCTTTCTTGGAACTGATAATCATTATTCTAAAATGAATTACATTCTAATATATTTTCAAATAGGGCATTTTACCATATTCTTCTACACTTTCCTAAAATAGGCAAGGTAAGTATTGTTATCCTAAAAAGTGAGTTTTTATTTTTTAAGGTTTTTTATTTATTTATTTGACAGAGAGAGAGAGATCACAAGTAGGCAGAGAGACAAGCAGAGAGAGAGAGGGAAGCAGGCAACCCACTAAAGAGAGCCTAATGCAGAGCTCAATCCCAGGACCCTGGGATCATGACCTGAGCCAAAGGCAGAGGCTTAACCCACTGAGCTACCCAGGTGCCCCAAAAGTGAGTTTTCTTATGACACCGATGGGCTGAATAGAAAACAAAGCATATTTCAAAGAAATAAACTTTGAAAGAAACAAAAAAAAAAAAAGGAAAGGAACTAAATAAAAGAAAGAAAATAAACATTTTTGTATGTAACTCGGAGTTGCTGGAGGACACTCATATTCAAAAAGATATGATATTAGTGAAACAACAGATTTCATTTTGAAGCATGTGCAAGATCAGAGGAAGTTGGGTAAGCCCATTCAATGGTTTTAGTTTAGCTACTAAAATATTTGGACTCCACCACAGTTTGCTAAACATCCCCTCTTTCAACCCAGCTTGGGCTTTGAGAATCTCTGACATATGATGCTAAGAAGGATTGAGGAATATATTCAAATCACACTAAATATGCATTTTAGTGTAAATATAGTTTCATTTGAAATATACATACACATTTATGATAAAAGTCTGAGAAGATGTAGATCAAAAATTAACACTGAGTATAGCTGCAGTGTGATTACAGATGTGTTTTCCTTTTTTGCTTTTACAAATGATAATCCTTTAAACAAAAATTTTATTCATTTATAAATGTTTAGTAACAATGACTATATCAAAGCTATTGTTTTAGGTTCTGAATAGGGAACATAGTAGTCTTTATTATGTTGATTATAAAATTAGAGTAATTTCTATTTGAAAATATAAATTTGATATGGTGACAATTTTGTAGAATTTTGTACTTGAAAACCATTATTATTTCTGCATGATAATAATAATTCTTACTTTATTCTTTCTGTGGTTGTTAAAAATGTTCTAAACTACAGTAAGACTATTACAAAAAAATTTTAAAACTGTCTTAAAACCTTACATTCACTGGACTGGAAGAGATTATGCTGAGTGAAATAAGTCAAGCAGAGAGAGTCAATTATCATATGATTTCACTTATTTGTGGAGCATAACAAATAGCATGGAGGACATGGGGAGTTAGGAGAAGGGAGTTGGGGGAAATTGGAAGGGGAGGTGAACAATGAGAGACTATGGACTCTGAAAAACAATCTGAAGGGTTTGAAGAGGTGGGGGGGGTGGGAAGTTGGGGGAACCAGGTGGTGGGTATTAGAGAGGGCACAGATTGCATGGAGCACTGGGTGTGGTACAAAAACAATGAATACTGTTATGCTGAAAATTAAAAAAAAAAAAACTTACATTCATCTCAAAATTAAGATTTACATTTGTCTGTTCCAATAGTCATTGTCATTGAAAAAACTCTTATTCTGGAAGTATTAACAACTTGACAACCATGTTTGTTTTTCTTACTCACTATTTTCAATGGTTAGTGTCTTTTTTATTTTTTAAAGCTCAATTTCTGCCTCATTTACAATAACTACATTAATACATCATTTTATTACTAACTAAAATTTGCTTTATTCACTCACTTCCTTTTATCTTACATTCTTTTCCTCTCACCTCTGCTCTTTCCTTGTGAATTTTTGCTTGAATTTCATGAATTTCTATTCTATTATGAACTTTAAAATGTAACTTAAAAATGAATTTAAGTTTTTATTTAAATTCTAGCTAGTTAACATACAGTGTAATATTAGTTTCAGGTGTACAATATAGTGATTCAACACTTCTGTAAGATACCCTGTGCTTATCATGACAAGTGCCCCCCCTTAATCCTCATCACCTATTTCACCCATCTCCCCTCATAACCATCCATTTTCTCTATAGTTGAGAGTCTGTTTCTTGATCTTTCTCTCTTCTTTTCTTTTGCTCACTTGATTTTTAAATTCTACACATGACTGAAATCATACAGTATTTGTCTTATTCTGACTAGCTTATTTCATTTAGATAATGTATTCTAGCTCCATCCATGTCACTGTGAATGGCAAGAATTTTTTCTATGGCTGAGTAATATCCCACTGTATATTACTCAGCCATAAAAATAATGAAATTTCACACACACACACACACACACACACACACACACACACCCCTTCATCCATTCATCAGTTGACAGATAGACTGTTCCTGTAATTTGCCTGTTGTAGATAATGCTCCATGTATCCCTTTGAATTGGTATTTTTAGATTCCTTGGGTAAATACTTAGTAATAAAATTGCTGAATTGTAGGATAGTTCTATTTTTAGCTTTTTGACCAAATTCCATACTGTCTTCTAGAGTGGCTTCACCATTTTACACTCCCACCAACAATGCAAGAGAGTTTCCCTTTCCCCACATCCTTGCCAACACCTGTTATTTCATCTCTTCTTGAATCTGATAGGTTTGAATTGATAGCTGATAGTAGTTTTGTATATCCCTAATGATCAGTGATGTTGAGTATCTTTTCATGTGCCGGTTGGCCACTTGTATGCCTTCTTTGGAAGAAGGGCTATTCATGTCTCCTGCCCATTTTTTAATTAGATTATTCATTTTGGGGTTTTGAGTTTAAGTTCTTTATATTTTTTGGATACTAACCCTTTATCAAATATGTCACTTGCAAATATCTTGTCCTATTCTGTGATTTGCCTTTAGTTTCCTTCACTGTGCAGAAACTTTTATTTTGACAAAGTACTTGATAACGACATGTGAAAGAATGAAAATGGACCATTTTCTTATACTGTACACAAAAATTAATTCAAAACAGGTTGAAGACCAAAATGTAAGACATAAAATCATAGGAGAACTATAGAAGTACTATAGGAGAACTCAGGAAATAAACTCTGACATTGGCTATAGCAACTTCTTTCTAGATATGTCTCCTGAGGCAAGGGAAACAAAGGTAAAAATAAAACAATGGGACTTCACCAAAATAAGTTGTCTTCTGATTATTAATCAACTATCTTTTCTAAAGTATAGCCTGGCTCCCTCTTTTCAGATTGATTGGCAGTTCTTCTTACTGGTCAAGCAGATACACACTGATGTCCTTTATGTGTTTGTTGTTGTTGTTTTCTTTGTTTGTTTGTTTTTGTTTGGGGTTTTTTTGGTGATTGTCCCTTTTTTGATTGCATAGTATATAGTCAGAGTAATCTGGTTAATACATATTTGGCAATATATAAGAATTGTCCACTCAATGACCTCCTATAACTCATTCTCATTCTTACTCTAATAGCAGGAATGAATGTTTATATGGAGTTGCCCCAAATTTTCTACTCTGTATTTTTTCCAGTGTCTATTAGACTCAGTTGGGAAGACTTATTGCCTGATTCCTTAGAAAACATAAACCTGTATTTCTCAGTATATATGTTACACAGTCTTTTCCTTTTTCTTCTTCCATTCCCAACAGTTTGCTCAAGGAAACTATAATTTGGAGGATGCAGTTAGGGGTGACTAAAATACCCACTATGGGTATTTAGCACAAGTACTGATATACTGGTTTTCACAATAGTTTCAAGTACAACTAATTAAAGACCAGATCTCCAAATGCCATTTTAAAATAGTGCCAGGCTAGTAAAGAATCACTAAAGAATGCCACTTGAGACCCAGTAGTTTTTTCAAGATAAATAATACTCAAAATCACAGTTATTTTATGCCATTAGAAAATAGACATGGGAATATGAACCCTGTGAATACAGAAAAGTAACAAGTCCCCTGCTAGATGAGGTCCATGGTATATTTAACCTTTAACAGAGACATGAGAGGAGGAAGAAACCTCCCTAAATGCTATTAAGAGGAACAGCTGAAATTTAAACATGGGAAATGACTGTCTGTCCCTGGAGTTGAGGCAGGAGAAGTAAGGGTCACTTGTTGTCAAGGGACAGCAAAGGGCCTGGCAGAATAAGGATGTATGTAGAGGAACAGGAGAAAGTGAACAGGTGGCTGAACCTTACACAATGCATCAGGAACTCTATCCTTCAATCCCACAGGAGTAACTTGGCAGATGAAACGGTCTCATTCTTATGGGAAACAATTTTTATCAGTTTGTTAACACAAAGTATCTCACATTTAATGAAATATTAAGAAGTGTGAAAACATATTACTATCATAATAATGCTATCAGACCCAGAAATGTCCAGATGTTGGAATTATCAGAAATGGATTAAGGTAATTATGATTAACATGTTAAATAATTTAGAGAAGTAAGCAACATGAGGGAATAAGTAATGCTTTTCAACAAAGAGACGGAAATTTTCAAAAGCACTGAATGGAAATGCAATGACAAAAAAAATAACAGTAGGCATTAAGATTTATTTTTGGTGGGTTTTCAAAAGAACTTTAAATAGCAGATAAAGATCAATGAATACATATGTTTCAGACAATATATGGAAGAATTTATCTCCTGCAGACCTGCTAAATAAAGCCTGTTAAAAGAATTTCTTTAGACTGAAGAGAAAAGATGCCATATAGAAAACTAGTTCTGAATAGATAGCAATGCCTGGAAGAATAAATATATGGTAAATACAACAATCTCAAAAAAAAAAAAAAAAAAACAACTAAAAAACCTCTTCATAAATTAGTGGTTGGCCTCATTAATATCCTTCCTCCAGTCTTTAATTAGGCAAAGTCAGTAAATGTATAGCACATTGGAAGAGCTGTACCATTTTGACCTAATTGAAATTATATAACATCACACCGAATATTGGTGAAATACACATTTCTCTCAAATGTACTGGAAATACTCAGTGATAAAAGCCATATGCTGAGCTACAAAACAGGTCAATTTTGTTAGAAGAGAATTTGTACAGAATTTGTTCTGTACTACAGAGGTATCCAATTCTAAGTCACTAAGTAGTATGAATCTAGAAAATCTCCCCATGCTTTAAGATTATACAATCTAGGGTGCCTGGGTGGCTCAGTGGGTTAAAGCCTCTGCCTTCGGCTCAGGTCATGATCCCAGGGTCCTGGGATCGAGCCCCACATTGGGCTCTCTGCTCAGCAGGGAGCCTGCTTCCTCCTCTCTCTCTGCCTGCCTCTCTGCCTACTTGTGATCTCTGTCTGTCAAATAAATAAGTAAAAATCTTTAAAAAAAAGATTATACAATCTATTTCTAATGGATCATGGGTCTGAAAAATGAAAAAAAACTCAAAAATAATTGAGGAAAACATAACTTATTAAAAGTCTCATAAGCTAATCAGTGCTTAGGTTTATAGCATTAAAAGCAATAAAGAAAAAGGAAAAAGAAGTCCAATCTAGGATATAAACTTCCACATTAGTGGAGGGACGCCGAGCTGGCTCAGGGGATGGAGCTTGTGACTCTCCGTGTGAGTTCAGATCCCACACTCGGTATTGAGATGACTTAACAAAAAATCTTAAAGAAGCTAGCTGAACAAAATAATCCCAGAGTAAGTCAAAGTTGTCAACATAAAAAAAAAAAAACACAACAACAAAAACCTTCTACATACTTAATTTATTCCACTAAAATTAAAGGAGAAATTATATGCTAACTGCAAAAGATGTGGCAAATGCACTTGAGAAAATGCAACACATACTCATGATAAAATTGCTCAGTAAATAAAAATACTAGTAAATTTTCTCAACCTCATAAATTAAATCTCAAAAACAAAATTGAAACCAAAAGCTACGGCTGATACCATAATTAATGCTGAAATACAGACCACCTTACCCATGATCAGGAACAAGACAACATGTTTCAGTCTTACCAGGGAAATTAAACAGTGTATCCAAGACTGCATAGCTACTTCAGTAAGTCAATATTCCTAAAGTCAAATTATACCTCAAAATAATATTTTAATAGCTAAGGAAATAAGCAGAATGGTATTTTGAAAATAAGATCTTACGAAGACCAAACAACAACCAACGACCATCACAATAAACCACATAAGGAATAATCATATAAGACTCTCATTCTCATGTTTTCCATATATATAGATAAACACACACACACACACACACACACACACGTATCTCCAACTCTTGTCAATATCAATATTACCTGAGGTTTTCCAAAATTAAATGTAGTAGCTGATCTCCATTTTCAGTGTGATCGCTCTACTATTCAGGAAACTATGGTACATATGTGGGGTTTCTAATTCATCTGTAGTGCTCTCTCTGAACTTTCAGTCACTGAAGAGAGGTGATTTTCACAGTCTTGGCTTCAAAGAGGACCATAAATATAGTTCTTGACCCATTTATTAAAGTATGTGGTATACTTAGGAATCAGTTAAGAAATTAAATGATATATTTCAAGCTGTAATACTTGGAGAAAATCAGGAAATAATTTAGCTCACAATGAAATTAAGTTTGGGAATATTATATAGATTTATAGATTATGGCTTTCTATAAGACAATCAAATGGTTATTGGTAGCACATAAACATGAAAACTTACGTAAAATAGTAGCACTGTCATCTTTTTGTCACAAAAAGCAAATATTTTCCTAAATCTTACTCTCTAACTTATAATAATTATTTTGATGTCTTTCATATTCTTTCATCCACTCCCAAGAGAAACAGATAGGGGACTGTTATCCTACTTGGCCTTGAGCTGAACATAGTTCCTAACTCAATACAGGAGTTTTGAATTAATTAAATTGGATTTTTTTTTTTTTAAAGATTTTATTTATTTATTTGACAGAGAGATCACAAGTAGGCAGAGAGGCAGGCAGAGAGAGAGAGGAGGAAGCAGGCTTCCTGCTGAGCAGAGAGCCCGATGCGGGGCTTGATCCCAGGACTCTGAGATCATGACCTGAGCCGAAGGCAGCGGCTTAACCCACTGAGCCACCCAGGCGCCCCAATTAAATCGGATTTTAAGGATAAAGCAGACATCCCTAAATTCTAGAAATAGCAGAACAAGACTTTTAAGATCAAAGGTATAAACATGGACCAACTAGAAAAGTGACACACAAGGAGAATTTGGACATGATAGTGTTTAAAAAAAAAAAAAAACTCTGAAAAACATTTTAGTAGCCAATTACAGAAAACAAAACAAAAACAAAAACAATTTGTTCAGCACAATGGAATATTTTAGTAGTTAAAGCATAACATTAACCTTTCACAGGACAACTATTTATATATACATAAATCCATTATGCATTCTGAAGAAAATTTTGGAAAAAATTGACTTGAATATCTATATAGATGTGTCCATCTGCTGTTGAAAGCATGACCATTCTGAAATTGCATGGAGTAAGCCCTCAAGGGTTACTCAGCAATCTTCAGGTGAATTATTACATTTTGGATTATAGGGAATAGGGACAAAGTAACTTATAAATGCATTTAAGTAGCCATGTCACAGCACTGAAGACTTACATGTGTTTCAAGGATGGATCAATATTTTTTTTGAAACTAACAAGTAATACATTGCCTCTCAAATTCTATCAAGTCTTACTTTTGTTATTCTTAACCAGAAATATCAGTATTCAAAGCATAGACTGTACATTTCCAAAATTTGACATTAATTAGGCTGAAAACATTTTTTCACTGGCAGGTTTGAACTTTTTGGATAACCATGAAATTAAATTTCATGAATATAAAGCAGAGTGAAATTATTTCCTTTTTGGAGAATTAATGAATTTTATAAATTTCCTTTTAAAAGTTGTTATTAATAATACCAACTACCCATGTACCCACTTTTTACTAAAACCATTCTATAATGTAAAAACTCTGAGGTCAGAACTGTGTTTTTATTTTTGTCTGAATCTATTTTGTCTGATAGATACATAGGAGATAGGTAATCTCCGAAAAAGTCAATATAGAACACAAGAAGGGCTATTCATTTAGTACTCCTTAATCAGAAGAAAAATTCTCATGCATAGAAAAATACAATTTAAGTTTAGCCTCTGAATATACTATTAACAAAATTAAGCACAAATTTTGGTAAGAAAAGTGAAAGTTACATTTATTTAGTGACTTAATGAATTAAAAATTTTACACATCTACCATTTGTTCTTTAAGTTACGGTGAATGTGTTAAAAGAAAAAGTTTTTGTCCTCTAAAATATTTTAATCTATATAAGGACATCAGAGGATATTTAAATCTTGGAGGTGGAAACAAATTAAAATAAAATCAAGTGTCAGAATGTGTGGTGCCGAGCAGAAGGAAACGCTAGTATTTCCTTCGTATTTTAAATGTCACTTATGATACAGATCAGGAAGCCAGATGCAGTGATATTTTCTAAAAATCAAGGTGATCTATGTAGTTTTTATGACCACACGTAGTCTAGTTTCTGAATGATTTACAGTCTTCTTAAACCAATGAAGGAGTTAATAATAACAGTATTTCTTTAAAGAGGGTTTTCTGTTTATTGTATTGCTATTTAAGTGACTAATATAAGTATAAACCAGGTAAAATTACATAGTTAATGCATAACACATTTCAAAAGAAGTTAGTGTAATTAAAAATACTAGCTGTATTATCAAAAGACCTAGGTCTTTCTTCATCTTTCCTAGGAGTTGGAAAATGACCTCTGTAAGTTTTCTAGACTCTAAAATTTTGAGTCTAGAAATTTGGTCTAACTCACAACATTATGAATATCAGATGTGCCCAGTGTGATAGCATTTTTTAATGACAAAAAATGCACAGTATACATAAAATATTGGGAAGGTTAGAATTTCTGTAGAGAAATAATAGTTTTAATGGTTCTTTGTCCCTCATCATGTATTGCACAACTTCTTTTCTGCTGCAGAGATCAACCAAATTCTCCATGAATTACAAAAATAACATTTATTTTTAACTAATGTTATGTGAAAACTGCTAGATGGCTGTAGCTCACATAGTTGGTTCAATTTTTCTAGACTCTGTTAATTTGACCGGTTTATAGGAAATTTGAAATGGGATGTCCAGATGAAAATATTCCCTAAGAACTAAATTAATGCATTAGGAATGAATTTTATAAACATGCTTCCATTTATGTTCTCTTTGCCCTAGATAGAACTATAAGTAGCAAAATGTTATTCATTGCCCTTCTCAAACTAATCTGTTATGATTTTATAAAGAAACAGTCACAAATTTCCATGCTGATTGTTCTAGAAAATCTGTGTTTTATTTCTTTCAGTGAGTCCCTGGTTGCCAACAGTTAGACTCCTTTTTAAATTTAACTTCTTATAGTCATTAATAAGATGAAATTAGTAACATATCACTTGCAGTATTAATATTCTGTCTCAAACTTGTTCTCCCAAGGCAACTTTACTAGGTGTATTTTCTACCTCCTGCTTTAGCCAGGCTAACACTTTTAACTTCACCAAAACAAACTCTGGACCACTGTTTTTTCAGTTTTCTTTAACAGTAAAATTTATAAGCCTCTAGTCAGGTTACCAAAGAAAAAAATTACAAGAGAAGAGACAAATTACAAATATCAGAATTTGGAAAGTGCCCATCACTACTGATCCCATGAACATTGCAACATTAGTAAATAACTATTATTAACAACTCTATGCCTACAAATTTGATAACTTGATGAAATAGAACATTCCCTCGAACTCATCATCTAAAGAAACTCACACAAGAAGATGTATAATCTGAATAGATCTCTATTAAAACAACCAATTCAATGATTAACAAGCTACCTAAATGAAATTACTTGTTGCAGGTAGTTTCACTAGTGAATTCTGACAAGCATTTCAATAATAATGATATCAGTTCTCCACAATCTACCCAAAAAATAGCTAGCAAACCCCTCCTAAGTCATTCTGTGAGGTCAGTATTACTCAAATAACAAAACTGGATGGCAACATGAAAAAGAAAAACTACAAGATGTTTCATGAAAACAGATACAAAAACCTACAACAAAACATTAGTAAATAAAATTCAACCCTGTATGAAAACAATTATACACCATGAACAAGTGGAATGGATTCCAGGTATATAAGACTGTATCAACATTTTAAAATTAATTATTTTTTTTAAGATTTTATTTATTTATTTGACAGAGAGAGATCACAAGTAGTCAGAGAGGCAGGCAGAGAGAGAGAGAGAGGAGGAAGCAGGCTCCCTGATGAGCACAGAGCCGGATGCGGGGCTTGATCCCAGGACTCTGGGATCATGACCTGATAAAATTATTATAATCCATCACAACATGTTAGACATGAAAAATTGTATTGATACAGAAGAATTATTCGAAAAATGCAATACCATTAATGATTAAAAAAAAAAAAATCTCCAACTAGAAATAGAGGGGGAAGTAATCAAGTTGATTTAAATTAAGACTAATGTCCTGTTTAGTGGTGAGAAACCGGATGCTTTCCCCCTAAGATCACCAACAAGGCAAGGCTATCTCCTTTCACTATCCTTACTAAGCATTGTGCTGAAAGTCCTCGCTAACATAGTAAGAAAAAAAGTACATAAAAAGGTACACAAGTTGAGAAGAAAAAGTAAAGGGCAAATGAAAGCACATGAGAAGCTGCTCAATATCTTAGGGCATTAGGGAATTGCAAATTAAAACAAGATACCACATGTATCTTGTAGTAGAAAGATTAGATTGCATGTAGAAAGATTAAAACCCAAAACACTGACAACACCAAAATACTGATGAGAATGTGGAACAACAGAAACTCTCAGTCATTGCTTTCATGAAAGAGAATAGGTATGACCACTTACATGTAGAATACAGTTTGGACGTTTTTTTATGAAGTTCGTCATAGTCTTATCACATGATCCATCAGATACTCTTCTAAATATTTACTCAAATGAGTTGAAAACTTAACGTTCATACAAAAAGCTGCTCATAAAGCTTCTATCACTTCCTTCATAATTGTAAAATATGGGAAACAACCAAAATGTCATACAATAGGTGAAGAGATAAGTTGGCACATCCTAACAATAGAAAATTATTCAGCAATGAAAAGAAACAAACTATCAAGTTTTGAAAAAAAAAACAGGGAGAAACTCTAAATGTTTATTACGGAGAAGCCTGTCCACAAAGACTACATACAGTATCCTTCCAACTAAATGACATTATGAAAATACATATATATGGAGATAGTAAAAAGATAAGTGGTTGCTGTGGATTAGGGGTAAGAGTGAAAGATAAGTAGATAAAGCACAGGAAGTTACAGGGCAGTGAAAATACTCTGTAGCACGTGATAATGAAATATATACATGATACTATGCATTTATCAAAACTTCCAAAATATACAACGTAAAGAGTGAACTCTAACATAAACTATGTACCTCAGGAAATGATAGAATATCAGTAATGATTCAGTTTTAACAAAGGTATCACACTAATGCAGGAAATTACTAACATGGGAAACTATATGTGGAGGAAAAGGATATATACCAAATTTACAGTTTCTGCTTCATTTTTATATTTTATATCTAAAATATAATCTATTAATTTAAAAAAATCCTGAGTGAAATAAGTGAAGCAGAGAGAGTCAATTATCATATGGTTTCACTCACTTGTGGAACATAAGGAATAACACGGAGAACATGGGGAGATGGAAAGGAGAAGTGAGTTGGGGGAAATTGGAGGGGGAGACAAACCATGAGAGACTGTGGACTCTGAGAAACAAACTGAGGGTTTTGGAGGGGAGAGGGTGGGGGTTTAGGTGAACCTGGTGGTGGGTATTAAGGAGGGCAGGTATTGCATGGAGCACTGGGTGTGGTACATAAAATTTAAAAAAAAAAAGGATAGCTTGATTTTGAAAATTAAAAACAAAAGAAAACAAAACCCTAATTTCCAGCCCCAGCTCCACATGTAAAGAACTTGGAATTTCTTACTAAGTTATAACAAATGAAAACACTAAACAGATTGAAAAATCAGTAACTCTTCATGGCTCTCTAAGGGAAGACAGGACACTGGGTAAACAAATCAACTGCGCCCAACAGTGGAGAGACAAACACAGGAAGACACGGGAGCTATGACTTACTGCAGTAGAGACTCCAGCAGAAACCACCACTGAAGGAGAACTAGGATAGGAAAACCTGAGGTGTAGTTGCTGAGTTCCTAGAGGCCGAACACAAACAACTCTGAGAGTTAAAAACTCCTGGGGAAAAGAGTCATAAAATGGCCCCCACCAGGAGCTTGACCAGGTTTCCTCAATAAGTAATGGAGAAAACTTCCCCCACTTGTGTTTTGGGCAGGGGCAGGGGAAAATTTGAAGTTGGTAAATGTAGATAATTATTGAGGATGAAATGCTTGGTATTTTGGAAGTTATTATACTATTTCTTCTACTTTAGTGAATGTTTGAAATTTTCCACAGTAATAAAAACAACAATAGAAAGCTAAAAAAAAAAATTGAGAAGAAAAGAACTAACCAGAGCAAACTGCTTTCCCCTTAACAAAGCCTGACCTCAAGAGAAACTCTTTAACCAGAGTCTATCCTGCTGGGGTGTTAGGAGATGCAGCTCACCTGCTGAAAGAAAAATAACCAAGTCCAGCCAGTCTTATTTTCTATGGGAAAGAAGGGAAATAGCCAAGTATAGACCATTCTAGCCATCCTGTACCACCTAAAGGAAAGGAAAAGCAAACAAAACAAAACTGAGAAATGCTTATGAAGTTCATAGTTCAGAAGAGATATACATTAACTACAAGACTCACTAAAATATCATGAGGCTTAATCAAAGGACCACAGAATGCTTTCCCCTCTCCTCATACCTCATACTGCAATACCAAAGGTCTATTTTTTTTAATTTTATTTATTTATTTGACAGAGAGAGAGAGAGAGAGCACACAAGCAGGCAGAGCAGCAAGCAGAGGGAGAGGGAGAAGCAGGCTCCCCACAGAGCAGGGAGCCCCACATGGGACTCAGTCCTAGGACCCTGGCATCATGACCTGAGCCAAAGGCAGCTGCTTAACCAACTGAGCCACCTAGGCGCCTTGCAAAAGTCTATTTATAGCTGTCCATTTACTCAGTACATCATGTCTCGTTATCAGGAAAAAACAAAGCATAACAAAAGGGCAAAGAACACAATTTGAAGAGACAGAGCAAGCATCAGAAACAGACATGGTAAGGATATTGGAATTATCAGACCAGGAATTTAAAGCAACTGTAATTAATATTCTAAGGGTTATAATGGATGGAGCAGAGAGCATGAAAGAATACGTGGGCCATGTGAGCAGGGAAATGAAAATCCTAAGAACCCAGAAGAAATGTTAGAGACAGAATGCACTGTGATAGAAATGAAGAACACCTTTGATGGGCTCATTAGTAGACTGGACGCAGGTGAGGAAAAAAATTCCTGTCCTTGAGAATATCTCAATAGGAGCCTCCAAACCTGGGGCAGGGGGAAGACCTCAAAACAGGCACAATACAATCAGTAGCAATAGCATCAATGTAGCTCAGGATGGCCCATTAACAAATTCTCTAACTTCCACAAATTTGATGCAAAATTTGTCCTCAACATACGCACTGAAAAGGAAAGCTATTCAATTTGTTAATTTCCAAGATGTTTTATTTGTTTTATTAAAACTGAATGCTGAAATGCAACAGATTCAAACATAAAGCAATCTTTCTTGTCTTAAAGATAGTGGTAAATTACAAAAAAGAGAAAGAAAAAAGAAAACGGGAACTATTGGCCAGTGGTGCATATTTACTCATAATAACTTCATATTTTCAGGAGAACTAAAATTCTAAACAACCATAAAAAGAATATATATATATGTATGCATTTGAGTGTGCGTGTGTTTTGGGTTTTTTGTTTGTTTGGTTTTTTAAAGATTTTATTTATTTATTGGACAGAGAGAGACCGCAAGAGAAGGAATACAAACCAAGGGAGTGGGAGAGGGAGAAGCAGGCGTCCTGCAGGGCTCCATCCCAGGATCCTGGGATCATGACCTGACCAGAGGACAGCCACTGAATCAACTGAACTACCCAGGCGCCCCTGTGTGTGGTTTTCTGTTGGCAGATGAAACATGCTAATTTACTGATTATGTTCAAAGGACAGGAAAATAACTGAAGAGTTTGGAATTGGGAAGAGATATTTATAGTTTAAATTGAAAAATAACTATAAAAGAAATTTTCTTAGAAAAATATAAAATATAAGCATATTAAATCATCTATTTAAAAGAAGAGACTATTAGAATGGAATGAAAGAAAAAAAACTGTCATATACAGAATATAATAAATATATTTAAGGCAAAATATTTTCAAAATTTTAAAATCAAAGGAATTTAAAAATATTTATTAACCAAATGAAAGGTGAATGGGGGAGACATTTGATTATATAAGGCAAAATAGAATTAAGACATAAATCTTGACATTCAGTACTGCTTAATATTAGCTGCAAAGAGGTTTGAGCAAATTATATAATATGTAAATTATATCTCAATAAAACTGTTTTTTAAAAAAAGGTTTCCTTTTGGCATGACCATTAAAAGTAGCAAAGAAGAGCATTGCTTGACATCCAAGCACAGACTGGCAATTGAAATTACATTAATGTATCACACTGTTTCCATTTATTCTCCCCCACCTTTTTTTTTTCTTTTTTAAGATTTTATATATTTATTTTAGAGAGAGAGAGCACACAGGTAGGGAGAGTAGCAGGGGGAGAGGGGGAGAGAGAATCCCAAACAGATTCCAAGCTGTGAATGGAGCCTGACTCGGGGCTCCATCCCAAGACTCTGGGATCATGACCAGAGCCAAAATCAAGAGTCACATGCTTAACCCATTGAGTCACCAGGGTTCTCCACACTCGATTCTTCTTAAACATCACAGTTAAGCTCCAACTTAGGTTAAATGGGGAAGGATTTACAGTGCCTTTGAAGAGAGGCAGCCACCTGAGCTGGGATTCATTGCCATTGTGATATGGTGATTATGTATTTAAGAACAACAGTGCCAATTTCATTCTGATTTTCATCCTTTTCTTCATTCACCACCTGAACAGTTGACTCACTTAAACCATTTTGTTTTTCCATTTCTCTCATTATCATTTTTATGTTTCTGTTAGCCTTCTTTGTTCTTTGGAATGCCTTCTCATTACTAAAGCAATACATGGCAGATATGGTAGCAAGTGGTTGTTTCCTATGTCGTTTATTGCCTTCTGAACATGAGGTTGAAATTAGGTGGCCCAGGCAGAAGGAACTGCCTGTATCACAAGGCATATGGTTGTTTGGACCTGAGGCACATCATTTTGGCTGGGTGATTGCTTGTCATCATAGAACCAATATCACCTTGCTTGTACATGTAACATTTTAAGGGCTTCAGGGGATAGTTCATTATTTAAAGAAGGCAAGACAATCAAGTGGTAAAATTTTCAGCATAAACTTGCTCAATTCATTACTTCATTCATTCTAAATTGGTCAATTCAATTACATATAAATTCTGGAGAATTTTCTGTGTGTTGAATTCTACTGGGACTCAGCCTGACTAGTCCATTCTGTTCAATTATGTCTACTATGAAATTTTTGTCTCCCAATCATTTAACTAATGAATCTGAGAGAATGAAGATTTATCAGGGACTTGCTAATATTTTCAAAGTGTCATACTCCTTTGAACAATATTGACAGGCTTCCGTAGTCCCCTCTCTCCTGTGTCATATGCCTGGGAGTATGGCTAGTGACTAATGACCATATCTGAATAAAATCATAACTGATTACAGTATTTTTCAAATTCCCAACAGAACCTTCCTTGTACAATAACACTTTTTTCAGTTGTCTGTTTTACCTACTGTGATTGACTCTTTTCTTATGTTTTCAGCATTCTACTTACACTAAAAATCAATTAAGTACTAACCCAGTTATAGTCCTTCTCAGTCTCCTCCTCTCAATTGTTCTTTCCTTATGAATTTATTTTGCCAACTCAACAGGAGTCAAAACTTTTATCTCATAAATAACAAGCAAACAAATAAACCTCTACCACAGAAGTTTTGCTGCTTCATGCTGAGAGTTGTGTTAGCAACTGTCCCAGCATTGAAACCTGAGCTCTCTCTTCCCTCGTCCTTGCCTAACCACAAAGTACCCTTGCCATACTGAGTTGTAGGTCTGAAAGTCAATCCTTCCTCTTCAAGGTGCCAGCCTGTAAGATCTACAGTGATTAAATAGCAGCAGTGGTCTTGGGTTCTGATTGATAATCAAACTCATAAAGCACAGTAGCTTTCACAAAGCACCAAGTTCATTAGCTTTCATGAAGGTTAAAGATCAGGGAACAACATGCACAGTGGCCATAGAGCAATTGTTTCTTGACCCTCAGAATGAACTTCTGAATAATCCCTAAATTACATATTAAGATTTTGACTGAGATTTGATATTGGATTTTTCTTTTTAGATTTTTATTTATTTATTTATTTTTGTGCACACGCGCACACATGCACGAGAGAGGGAAAGAGATAGAGCGCACAAGCCAGGGAAGAGGGAGAGGAAAATGGAGAAACACACTTCCTGCTCAGCAGGGAGCCTAACTCAGGACTCCATCCCAGGACCCAGGGATCATGACCTGAGTGGAAGGCTGATGCTTAACCGACTGAGCCACCCAGGCGCCCCTATATGGGATTAGGTAATATGGAAACTGACTGGTTACTTTGACAAAAAAAGTTACAGTGTTATCATGGGGTGAAAATCTGATTAGAGTGTTAATGAGAAATAGAGGAGGCAATATAGGCAGAAACTATAGATAACACTCTCAAAGAGATGGACAACAGAGGAATGGGCAGAGACTTGAAGCAAAGGTCAAGTTAGAAACAGCTTTGAAATGGAAGCATTTGTTGATGGTAATAAACCAGTAGAGTAGGAAAAATAAAATAAGCAGAAGGAAGAAGGAAGCATCACTAGAATGATGTACTTGTGTAGGCAAGAAGTGAGTACTGCACGTTGTTGGAGTACTCAGAATATTTCCAGATTGTTCTCGTGTGTCATTACGCTACTTACTATTATTTCAGGCTTCAGAAGAGATAAATATATGCTAGCAACTCGGTTTCATTGCTAGTACTTTTGGTTCCTTTTTGAACATTTACTATTATAAAAATGCTTTAGGATGAATTTTAATTCAGAGAAATGGAGAAATCCACTAACCGTGTCCCTATTCCATTGTACTATGGAGAAATGTTTCCCAATAGTTTAATTGCTCAGAGAAACTAACAAAATCAACATCCGTGTAAAGGATCCATGCATAGCTAAGGTTTTCTAGGCATTTAGGCAGGAAAAAAAAATTGTAGCTCACACAACAATGGCACTATAGTCAATGATTTCTGCTGAACTCTTTGCAGAGTATTCACTGGGATTCCAGATGTGTTTAATATGCAGGAGACAGATCCAATCAGACAAAGAAGGGGAAGGCTTTGCAAAGAGGAGGAATGCTCTTCCCTGCTCTGGTTTGGAGTCTCACTATATTGATTGTGTTGATAGAGTTTTATTTTTCCCATTTGTTCTTGCCTTTGTTGTTGTTGACACTAATATATTTTTAGGAGCCAAGCATCCAGGGATAACCAGAGAGATGTAGCTCATGTCATGCATTACTATGATGACAGCAGAGTTGTTGTTATTAGCTGAAAAACTGCTCTCACAGTACAAGACCAATGGTGGTGGGTATTAAGGAGGGCACATATTGCATGGAGAACTGGGTGTGGTGCATAAACAATGAATCTTGGAACATTGAAAAAAATAAAAATAAATAAATAAATAAAGCAATGCAAAACAAACAAAACAAAACAAAACAAAACACGGAAGCCATTCTTTTCCTTTTCTATTATTTGCTTACCAGCAGTCTTGTTCTTGCCTCTAATCAGATTTCTTTAAGTCCAGAACTATTTAAACTTAGCCATATTTCTTATCCTGGACACTTAAATTTGGCCTCTTTTGTTTTTAAGCCCTTATATGGGAGTAAATAAATGACTGAGAGTTTTACTGATTTTAAGTTAAAACATAAGCAATCTAGCCACAGCTACCAGCATCTAGTACTAAGGGAAGGATTTGACTCCAGCATTATGTTCTTTCCCTTTCCCATCACCTAGTATAGATTTGGCCGCAAATGGCTGCAGCAACGTGCATGTGACCCAATTTGAAATATATCTTTCAAGCAACTTTGACTTCCTCAGCACCTTTGCATTCCCAGTGATTTAACAATAATGCTTTCCAATATGTTTTTGGTCTCAGATAGTAACAAAATCCCTCTTCTAATTCCAATACATGTTTACCATCTTTTTGGGATTATGATCTTGTTTTCCAAAAAAAAAAAAGAAATAAATTACAGTTTGAAATGTATCTCTCAAGATGAAATTCTGCCAAAATGGAATGTTCCCTAATTCATGTGATTAGTACAGTTTTACCATTTCTTTTCTGTGTGGCTCATTTTACAGATCATAGCGTGAGGCCCAGGCAAACTAATTGATCTCAGGGCACAGAGGTTATATAGCAGCCTCCTATTAGTGCTTCTACACAGCTACCAGGAAAAGACAGCATGCCCCCAAAGTGCCATGGAACATGGTCTTCTAAATAATCCACTGTAATTTTTCAAATTGCTGCCCAATGTCTTCTTCAGAACAGCAGCAAATGTCAGTGAAGACTCAGGTATCTGCTCAGGGTAGAATCACTGTTGTTCGAACAGCAAGAGAAAAACATACCAGATGCTCTCTGGTGCTGGAGAGAGGAAGAAAGAAGGGCCACTGATTATACTTATTATTTTGGAGATAGTATCTCTGAACTAGAAGATCAGTGTGGCATTGGCTTTGCCTAAACTAGGCAATTAGTGTGATGACAGAATTTAACAGTATGTGATATTCTTAACTATCATAAAAGTGGCCGTGAACACTACCATGCTACCATCTGAGCAAAACAGCCTGTAACATCAGACTTCACTGGCAATGGCAGCCCCTTTGACCTGGCAATGTTTAAATGCTTCACAGAATTCAAAACAGGAGACCAGAGCTTGGATGTCTGGTTGACTTATCTGCATACTTTTCTATACATCATCTCATAGAAATAGTAAAACCTATGTGTTTGGAGAAAACTTTGATTTTGTGGTGGGTGCTCTGATATAAGGATCAAAATGAACCTTAAGGGACGCCTGGGTGGCTCAGTTGGTTAAGCCGCTGCCTTCGGCTCAGGTCATGATCCCAGCGTCCTGGGATCGAGTCCCGCATCGGGCTCCTTGTTCTGTGGGGAGCCTGCTTCTCCCTCTGCCTCTGCCTGCCACTCTGTCTGCCTGTGTTTGTTCTCTCTCCCTCTCTCTCTCTGACAAATAAATAAATAAAATCTTTAAAAAAAAAATGAACCTTAAATCATTTCTGTTTTATCATCTTTATAATTTATATAAAAAGGTTCAAGATATTAATGCAAGGGTTGGCGGTAATATATAAACAGAGGACTCAGTGCTGGTCCAAAGAGAAGAATTAGGTTCTTTTTTTTTTTAAGATTTTTTATTTATTTATTTGACAGAGAGAGAGAGAGATCACAAGTAGGCAGAGAGGCAGGCAGAGGGAAAGAGAGACAGAAGCAGGCTCCCCACTAAGCAGAGAGCCCGACGCAGGACTCGATCCCAGGACCCCGAGACCACGACCTGAGCCGAAGGCAGAGGCCTCAACCCACCGAGCCACCCAGGCGCCCAAGAATTAAGTTCTTTTGTCTGATCTCTTCAAGTGCTTCCTATACCCAAAAATGATGGAATCTTTCATTTCACCAGGAATGAAAATCACAAATATGACTATCCCTAAGTATTCTTTTTCAACCTCTGCAGACTGAGATGAAAACCATTCTTTTTAAAACCATGGTTCAACAGAGAGGAGAGGAGAATACGATAAAACCACACTTCCCCTCCAGCTCCTGGTGCCTCATCCCACTTACCTCACTTGAATTTTTCCAGAGCAGCAATCACTACCTGGTACTTCACATGATTCTCTTCTGTCTCTCTCTCTCTCTCCGAAAATGGAAGTGCCAAATAGGCACAAATTTTGTTTTGATCACTTTTGTGTCTCCAGTAAAACTAGCATGTAATATACCCCCAGTGAACATCAGCTGAGTGAACAAATAAAGGCAGAAAAGGTTATTGAGTGCCAAGAAATGGTGGAGAGAAACACCAAACAATGAAGACTAGAATTTATAAAGAGGAAAATGGATGCTCGTGATTTTGTTTTACATCTTAGACCTCTCAGTTTGGTGGAGAATACTAACATGGCTGTGTATATAATATATACACATATATGTCAAATATAATCTTGGAAAGGTTTATATTGTGAGAATAAATATACATTGAAGGAGAGGGAAAGGAAGATATACAAATATGAGTGATATAAAAAGAAAAGAAAAAGCTATCTGCATCCAAATCCATTTTCTGCCCAACTCTTGTGCTTTCCAAGACACTATGTTTTACTAACCATCTCCTTAACTTGCTGTGGGTGGAGACTCTTGCTTATCTTTCTGATATGCAGGTCACTATAGTAACTGTGGTCCTTTGGTTTCTGGAAGTTACAAACTCCCACCTCTTCACTATTGCTTTAGTGTTCCATCTTTTCTATTGCTATAAAGCCAAACTCTATGATTGTCTTTCTCACCATCAGTCCTAGCCTACAAAAGAAAATCTCTACAGTAAAAAATGGTACCAGTGCCCCTTTTCAACAGTGGTGTTCCTGATGACTGGTAAATGGATGTGCCCTCTAGACATTCTTACAGAATATAATCCTCCATTGAGTGGTCTGCTCTCACATAATATATTCCCTCCTGCAAAGTCACTTTTCTGAGCCATTTTGACCCCTTCTAGAACTGTATCCCAGGGAAATTCAGGCATTCCCACTTTGTTCGGTGTGGACAATCATTCTCTCCAGGCTTTTAGGGCCACTCTAGCAGTGAACTTGTCCTATTTTCTGGGTCTTCACTGGGTTTTAACTCTACATTGGGAAAGTGTCCCCAAGTCTATGAATTCTTGTTTACCCAGCCTCAAGTTCTGTACCTCTCTGCCCTGACATCCTTAAGCAAGCACCATCGTATTCCTGCTGGTACATATTAGCTCATTCTTGTACCTCCTTTGGAATGCTCATGACCAATGACTAAAGTTCTTGATTAGTTTCAAAACATGCTTATTCTTGTTTATGCAATCCTTGTTTCCCACTTACCTGTACACTTTACTTCTGAACTGGTCTGACTATAGAAGCATTGTAAAGTAGAACAAAGAGGTGAAAGAAAATCATGCTCTACTTTTAATAACAAGTTGACAAGGAAGACTCATTGAGACATGTTCAGACTTACAAAGAGAAATATAATGCATGCATTAATATAGGGAGATAACTTGCTTAAAATGGATAGAGTTGCTATTTTTTTTAATGGAAGGCTTTATCAAATGAAAAGGTAGAAAGCTGATGTAGTTTTTTTTTAAATATATTCACTTTAATTACATTCATTTATCTGGGAGGAAAATCCTTAGCCTTTTAGATAGAAGGTGAAATGAAATATCATCTTTAGGAAGAAATAATGCTTAGGAAGAAAAATGTTTAGAGGTAACATAGCTATGAACTAGAGGAGTTAATAAATAGAGGTTTTCTATTGATAGTATTTCAACAAAAATGCTACTGAATGTTGACCTTTAAAATTTCTCTTCAACATTGCTTTGAATTTGAGTTGCTAGCACTCTTTACTTGGAATATTACTAGAAATGTACATAAATTTTGGAAAGTTAAAAGAGAACCCTGCACCTGTTGAAACACTCACGCTTTGCTTTCTCACTTGGAAACAGTAAATTGCTAAATGCATTTAAGCAGCTAATTTCCTGCTTGAAAATATTAAATCACTTCTTCTGATTTCCCTTTTGTGTTTTGCTAAAGAGAACTTTAATCTTGTGTCCTAGTAATAACAAGGTGGATAGTTTCTCTATTTCTGTTAGGTGCTCTCATTAACATCACTTACAACCTTATACAATAAAGACCATCACCCACAATACAAAACAGAGATTGGAAAAATGTAAAACATGAGATTTACAAAATATATACATGCATACATACAAAAACTTATTGTTAGCCAGCTCTGAGTGATGGTACCAATTACCCAATACAAATTGCATACATTCATGTTTTAGTTTTCAGAGCCATCTTGTCAAAATTTTATTATTTCATAAAAATCTTTTTTTTTACTTCTATGTGTACTACTTGTTTTATGTATTCTGTATACTCAAATATTTATGTTCTATATATAATATATATATTCTATATATAAATATTCTATATATAAATATAAATATTCAAATATATTGAATCAAATATATTGAGTCAAATTAAAAGAAGATATAATTTATTTTAATCACCATTTTCTATGAATAAGAGATTTATTTTATTATTTAATTCATGTTCCATAAGATACTCCCCAAAGGTTTTTCTAACTTTTTTCTTGGGGATGAGAGGGGTTGATAATGTCATAATCTCTCCTTAGCAAAAGGCATGTGAAGTTTTCCAATGTCACATCTTCAATAAAGGGTCCTATAGTTTGGAATTTGGAGAATAATGATGGTGAGTTTAAAAATATTTTAAATTAATACAATGTATTTTTCTCAAGTTGGAAGCTCAGTCTGTTCTTTTAGCTTTAGATATCTTTCATGGCTTATCAATATGAGCTTAGATTGAAAACCACAGTGGATAAACTGAAATGCATCACTAAATAAAAAAACAGGAAGTAAATCAATGATTACTTTCCCTGTTGTATAAATATGTGAAGAAACACATTTAGCACACATCAGTTCTGTCAACAATATCACTGAGTAATCTCTATCTGTATGTTTATCCCCAACATTTTGTGTATTTAACTTATCATATTTTGATTTAATTTGAAGTACAATGCCTGACTCTCCCCCAAAGAATAAAAGAGAGTCTGTGATAACCTTAATTTCAACATGTCAAGTCCTATTTATTGATAACTTTGAAATGCTAGCTTATGTTCTAATAGTACACATGCATTATTCATAAGATGAATTTGTAATTAATTTCCAAAACAAGGAAAATTTGAGAATAAAAGAGGTACTATTAATTGTAATAAAAGAAGAGAGGGAATAATCCAGGATTGTCCCAGGCAAACATGCATTCACAATAACTTCAATTATTAAACATTGTTGACAGTTTGCGAATATATCAATTTCTAAATTCAGCAGTCCCAATTTGCCTTCTTTTTGCATTCATGATCCCTACTGTAGAGTCTAATTTAGACAAAATAGAATGAAGTTGAACAACAAAGAGTCTGTACCCAGACTGCATTGGTTCAAATCTCACTTCTTCCACTTACTATTTGTGATGTCTTGGGAAATTTACCTAAATTCTCAATGACTTATTTCCTTTATCTTTAAGTGGGACAGAATATTTCAGTAAATATTTCATATATTTGTGAAGATTGATTAGGATATAAAATATTTAAAATTGTGCCTAGCACATAAATATAAATTTCCATTATTGGCTGAAATATACTACAGTAGGTCTCTATATAAAAATCGGAGGGACGGGAGCAGCTTTTCCACCCACAAGTCCTGTCCACATGACTGAATAAACCACCATTTTGCACCAAAGATGTCTCAAGAATTCCTTCATGGTCGGGGCACCTGGGTGGCTCAGTGGATTAAGCTTCTGCCTTTGGGTCAGGTCATGATCTCATGGTTCTGGGATTGAGTCCCGCATTAGGCTCTCTGCTCGGCAGGGAGCCTCCTTCCCCCACTCTCTCTCTCTCTGCCTGCCTCTCTGCGTACTTGTGATCTCTGTCTGTCAAATAAATAAATAAAGTCTTTAAAAAAAAGAATTCTTTCTTGGTCATTGGCTCCAGACCTCACCCCACTGAACCTCACCTATGTTCTAAAACTTCATCATTTGGCACCAGAATGTGGAGCTGTGAGTCTTTACATTTGGACTCTGAGCTTTGGTACAAAATTGGCTGCAAGATTTCTCCCAGTTGAAGATGGTGGAGGGGTAGCAGGTTGAGATGACATCAGGTAGCAGGAGATAAGCTAGATAGCTTATCAAACCATTCCAAACACCTACAAATCAAATAGGAATTCAAAGAGAAGAAGAGCAACAATTCTAGAAACAGAACATCGACCACTTTCTGAATGGTAGGACCTGTGGAGAAGTGAATCCAAAGCGACGGGAAGATAGACTGTGGGGGAGGGACTGGCTCCAGGCAAGTGGCACAACAATGGAGCACAAAATCAGAACTTTTAAAAGTCTGCTCCACTGAGGGACATCACTCCAGAGGCTAAGCCGGGGTGAAGCCCATGCGGGGACAGCATGGCCTCAGATCCCACAGGGTCACAGAAGGATCGAGAGTGCCTGCATATTGCAGAGCTTGCAGGTAGTAGAGCAGGGAAACTGGCTACAGAGATGGAGCCAAGGAGTAAGCACTCAACTCGGGGTTACCTTAAACTGTGATCCATGGCACAGTCAGGCCACTGCTTTTTGAGCAGGGACCCCACAAGATGTAGGGAGACCCCCTGGAAGAGCACAGGGCTCTACTGGGTTTGGAGACTCCAGGTGGGGCTGTGTGCCAGAGACAGAGACGCTTGGTCACAGGCTGGGTGAGCTCGGAGCATGGCTGGAGGCCAGGGAGTTGGGAGTGATTGAGCACTTTTCTCCAAGGGCCCACTGAGGAGTGGGGCCCCGAGCTCTCAGGCTCCTCTGGGCAGGATATTGGGAGGCCATCAGATTGGGAGGCCACCATTTTAATTCCTGTCCTCCAGAACTCTTCAGAAAGCATTCAGGGAACAAAAGCTCTCAAAAAGGAACCCGAGTGGATTACTTAGCCTGGCCCCCAGTAAGGACAGGGAAATTCCACCTTGGGCAAATACACTTGAGAATCACTACAACAGGCCCTTCCCCCAGAAGTTCAACAAGAAATCCAGCTAAGAAAAAGTTCACTTACCAAAGAGAACAGCAGAATTCCAGAGGAGAAAGCAAAGCATGGAATTCATGGCTTTCTCCCCATGATTCTTTAGTCTTGCAAAGGTAATTAAATTTTTTTTAACTTTTATTTTTTTCTTATGCTAATTTTATTTAACTTTTACTCTTTCCTCCTTTAATGTTTTTTAATTAGTTTACTTTAACAATACCTTTCATTTAAAAAAAAAAATCTTTTTGAACCTTCATTATTATACTCCTATTTTATCCTTCATTGTATCTAACTTTATTTTTTGTATAGACATAGGGTTTTTTCTTCTAAAAATATTTGGGACACAACTTCTAATAGATCAAAATATACCCTAAATCTAGCACAGGGCTTTGTTCTAGTCTCCAGCCTGAGCAAATTCTCTCCACTTTCTTTTTCTTTATTCTCCCAACCAACTTATCTTATAAACTCCTATTTTAGAAATGTTTTTAAAAACAGTTTCATCTCGGGGTGCCTGGGTGGCTCAGTGGGTTAAAGCTTCTGCCTTTGGCTTGGGTCATGATCCCAGGGTCCTGGGATCAAGCCCCACATCAGGCTCTCTGCTCAGCAGGGAGCCTGCTTCCTCCTCTCTCTCTCTGCCTGCCTCTCTGCCTAGTTGTGATGACTGTCTGTCAAATAAATAAATAAAATCGTTAATAAATAAATAAATAAAGTTTCCTCTTTATAGTCATATTCTATCCCTTCATCATGTTTACCCTTATTTTTTGTGTATATACATATATACACACACTATATATATATATATACGTATATATATATACATATATATATATTTCATTCTTTAAAATTTTGGGAGGTAGTTTCTTCTAAGAGACCAAAATACTCCCAAGATTAAGTGGGTGACTCTGTTCTATTCACCAGTCTAATATCTATGTTTTCTTTTTAATATTTTTTCTTTTTTTAATTTTTTTTTCCTGAACTTCTTTTTACCCCTCTCTTTCCCCCATGATTTGGGGTCTCTCCTGATTCAGTTAAAGCACATTTTCCTGGGGGCTTTGCCACCCTTTTAGTATTTTATTCTCTCATTCATATATTCTTATCTTGATAAAATGACGAGGCGGAAAAACTCACCACAAAAAAACAAAAAACAAAAAACAAGAGGCAGTACCAAACACTAGGGACCTAATCAATATGGACATTGGTAATATGTCAGATCTAGAGATCAGAATGATGATTCTCAAGGTGCTAGCTGGGTCCGAAAAAGGCATGGAAGATATTAGAGAAACACTGTCTGGAGAAATAAAAGCCCTTTCTGGAGAAATAAAAGAACTAAAACCTAACTAAGCTGAAATTTAAAAAAGCTATTAATGAGGTGCAATAAAAAATGGAGACTCTTACTGCTAGGATAAATGAGGCAGAAGAGAGAAATAGTGATATAGAAGACCAAATGACAGAGAATAAAGAAGCTGAGCAAAAAAGAGATAAACAACTACTGGACCACAAGGGGAGAATTTGAGAGATAAGTGATACCATTAGCTGAAACAACATTAGAATAATTGGGATTCCAGAAGAAAAAGAGAGAGGGGAGCAGAAGGTATATTGGAGAGAATTATTGTAGAGAATTTCCCAAATATGGCAAAGGGAACAAGCATCAAAATCCAGGAGGCACAGAGAACCCCCCTCAAAATCAATAAGAATAGGTTCACACCCCATCATCTAATAGTAAAATTTACAAGGCTTAGTGACAAAGAGAAAATCCTGAACTCAGCCCAGGACAAGAAGTGTGTAACCTACAATGGTAAAAATATTAGATTAGCAGCAAACTTATCCACAGAGACCTGGCAGGCCAGAAAGAACTGACAGGATGTATTCAGAGCACTAAACGAGAAAAACATGCAGCTAAGAATACTATACCCAGCTAGGCTACCGTGGAAAATAGAAGGAGAGATAAAAAGCTTCCAGGACAAACAAAAAATAAAAGGATTTGTAAACACCAAACCAGCTCTACAGGAAATATTGAAAGGGGTCCTCTAAGCAAAGAGAGAGCCTAAAAGTAGTAGACAAGAAAGGAACAGAGACAATATACAGTAATAGTCACTTTACAGGCAATACAAGGCACTAAATTCATATTTCTCAACAGTTACCCTGAATGTAAATGAGCCAATGCCCCAATCAAAAAGACACGGGGTATCAGAATGGATTAAAACAAAACAAAACAAAACTCATCAATATGCTGTATTCAAGAAACTCATTTTAGACCCAAAACCACCTCCAGATTGAAAGTGAGGGGGTGGAAAACAATTTACCATGTTAATGGACATCCAAAGAAAGCTGGGGTGACAATCCTTATATCAGATCAATTAGATTTTAAGCCAAAGACTTTAATAACAGATGAGGAAGGACACTATATCATACTCAAAGGGTCTGTCCAACAAGAAGATCTAACAAATTTAAATATCTATGCCCCTAACATGGGAGCAGCTAACTATATAAACCAATTAATAACAAAATCAAAGAAACACATCAACAATAATACAATAATGGTAGGGACTTTAACACTCCCCTCAATGAAATGGACAGATCAACCAAACAAAAGATCAACAAGGAAAAAAAGGCCTTAAATGGACCAGTTAGAAATATATATATATATATATATATATAGATAGATATATTCAGAACATATATAGATATATTCAGAACATTCCATCCCAAAGCAACAGAATACACATTCTTCTCTAGTGCACATGGAACATTCTCCAGAGTAGATCACATTCTGGGTCACAAATCAGGTCTCAACTGGTACCAAAAGATTGGGTTCATTCCCTGCATATTTTCAGACCACAATGCTCTGAAGCTAGAACTCAATCACAAGAGGAAATTTGGAAAGAACCCAAATGCATGGAAACTAAAGAACATCCTTCTAAAGAATGAATGGGTCAACCAGGAAATTAAAGAAGAATTGAAAAAATTCATGGAAACAAATGAAAATGAAAACACAACAGTTCAAAATCTCTGGGACACAGCAAGGCAGTCCTGAGAAGAAAATATATAGCAATACAAGTCTTTCTCAAGAAACAAGAAAAGTCTCAAATACACAGTCTAACCCTACTCCTAAAGGAGCTGGAGAAAGAACAACCAAGAAAGCCTAAACCCAGCAGAAGAAGAGAAATAATAAAGATCAGAACAGAAATCAATGAAACAGAAACCAAAAAAACAATAGAACAAATCAATGAAACTAGGAGCTGGTTCTTTGAAAGAAGTAATAAGATTGCTAACGCCCTGGCCAGACTTATCAAAAAGAAAAGAGAAAGGACCAAATAAATAAAATCATGAATGAAAGAGGAAAGTTCACAACTAATAACAAAGAAATACAAACAAGTATAAGAACATATTATGAGCAACTCTACGCCAGCAAATTTAACACTCTGGAAGAAATGGACGCATTCCTAGGGACATATAAACTACCACAACTGAACCAGGAAGAAATAGAAAACCTGAACAGACCCATAACCAGTAAGGAGATTGAAACAGTCATCAAAAATCTCCCAAAAAACAAGAGCCCAGGGCCAGATGGCTTCCCAGGGAATTCTACCAAACATTTAAAGAAGAACTAATTCCTATTCTCCTGAAACTGTTCCAAAAAATAGAAATAGAGGGGCGCCTGGGTGGCTCAGTGGGTTAAAGCCTCTGCCTTCGGCTCAGGTCATGATCCCAGGGTCCTGGGATCGAGCCCCACATCGGGCTCTCTGCTCAGTGGGGAGCCTGCTTCCTCCTCTCTCTCTGCCTGTCTCTCTACCTACTTGTGATCTCTATCTGTCAAATGAATAAATAAAAAAATCTTTAAAAAAAAATAGAAATAGAAGGAAAACTTCCAAACACATTTCATGAGGCCAGCATTACCTTGATCCCAAAACCAAAGATCCCATCAAAAAAAAAAAAAAAAAAAAAAAAAATTACAGACCAATATCCCTGATGAACATGGATACAAAAATTCTCACCAAAATACTAACCAGTAGGATCCAACAGTACATTAAAAGAGTACATTAAAGTTATTTAAAAAGTTATTTTAAAAGTACATTAAAAATCTATAAAGAACTTATCAAACTCAACACCCAAAGAACAACTAATCCAATCAAGATTAAAATAATCCAATCAAAATTAAAAGGATTATTCACCATGACCAAGTGGGATTTATTCCAGGGCTGCAAGGTTGGTTTGACATCCACAAATCAATCAATGTGATACAATACATTAATAAAAGAAAGAACAAGAACCATGTGATACTCTCAATAGATGCTAAAAAAGCATTCTGACAAAATACTGCATCCTTTACTGATCAAAACTCTTCAAAGTGTAGGGATAGAGGGTACATACCTCAACACTATCAAAGCCATCTATGAAAAACCCACAGCAAATATCATTCTCAATGGAGAAAAACTGAGAGCTTTTCCGCTACGGTCAGGACCATGGCAGCGATGTCCATTATCACCACTGCTATTTGACATAGTACTAGAAATTCTAGCTTCAGCAATCAGACAACAAAAAGAAGTTAAAGGCATCCAAATCCACAAAGAAGAAGTCAAAATATCTCTCTTTGCAGATGATATGATACTATATGTGGAAAATCCAAAAGACTCCACTCCAAATCTGTTAGAACTTGTACAGGAATTCAGTAAAGTGTCAGGTTATAAAATCAATGCACAGAATTCAGTTGCATTTCTTTACACCAACAATAGGACAGAAGAAAGAGAAATTAAGGAGTTAATCCCATTTACAATTGCCCCCCAAACCATAAAATACCTAGGAATAAACCTAACCAAAAAGGCAAAGAATCTATACTCAGAAAACTATTAAGTACTCATGAAAGAAATTGAGAAAGAGACAAAGAAATGGAAAAATGTTCCATGCTCCTGGATTGGAAGAACAAATATTGTGAAAATGTCTATGCTACCTAAAGCAATCTACACGTTTAATGCAATCCCTATCAATAGCCCATCCATTTTTTCAAAGAAATGGAACAAATAATCCTAAAATTTATATGGAACCAGAAAAGACCTCGAATAGCCAAAGGAATATTGAAAAAACCAAAGTTGGTGGCATCACAATTCCATACTTCAAGCCCTATTACAAAGTTGTCATCATCAAGACAGTATGGTACTGGCACAAAAACAGACACATAGGTCAATGGAACAGTTATAGAGAGCCCAGAAATAGACCCTCAACACTATGGTCAACTATTTGACAAAGCAGAAAACAATGTCCAGTAGAAAAAAGACAGTCTCTTCAACGGGAAATGGTGTTGGGAAAATTGGACAGCCACATGCAGAAAAATGAAACTGGACCATTTCCTTACATGACACATGAAATAAACTCAAAATGTATGAAGGACCTTAACGAGAGAAAGGAATCCATCAAAATCCTTGAGGAGAACACAGGCAGCAACCTCTTCAACCTCAGCCACAGCAACTTCTCCCAAGGAACATCACCAAAGACAAGGGAAGCAAGGGCAAAAATGAACTATTGGGACTTCATCAAGATCAAAAGCTTCTGTATAGCAAAGGAAAGAGTTAACAAAACCAAAAGACAACTGACAGAATGGGAGAAGATATTTAAAAATGACATATCAGATAAAGGGCTAATATCCAAAATCTATAAAGAGCTTAGCAAACTCAACACCCAAAGAACAAATAATCCAATCAAGAAATGGGCAGAGGACATAAACAGACATTTCTGCAAAGAAGACATCCAGATGGCCAACAGACACACAAAAAAGTGCTCCACATCACTCAGCATTAGGGAAATACAAATCAAAACTTCAGTGAGATACCACCTCACAACAGCCAGAATGGCTAAAATTCACAAGTCAGGAAATGACAGATGCTGGTGAGGATGTGGAGAAAGGGGAACCCTCCTACACTGTTGGTGGGAATGCAAGCTGGTGCAACCACTCTGGAAAACAGCATGAAGGTTCCTCAAATAGTTGAAAATAGAGCTACCCTATCACCCAGGATTTGCACCACTGGGTATTTACCCTAAAGTTACAAATGTAGTGATCCAAAGGGGCGCGTGCACCTGAATGCTTATAGCAGCAATGTCCACAATAGCCAAACTATGGAAAGAACCTAGATGTCCATCAATGGATGAATGGATAAAGAAGAGGTGGTATATATATACAATGGAATACTATGCAGCCATCAAAAGAAATGAAATCTTGCCATTTGCAACAACGTGGATAGAATTAGAGGGTATTATGCTTAGTGAAATAAGTCAGTCATAGAAAGACAATTATCATATGATCTCCCTGATATGAGGAAGTTGAGAGGCAACGTGGGGGATTTGGGGAATAGGAAAAGAGCAAATGAAACAAGATGGGATCAGGAGGGAGGCAAACCATAAGAGACTCTTAATCTCACAAAACAACCTGAGGGTTGCCAGGGGGAGGGGGGAGGAAGAGGGTGGTGCAGTTATGGACATTGTAGAAAGTATGTGCTATGATGAGTGCTATGAAGTGTCTAAACCTGGCGATTCACAGACCTGTACCCCTGTGGCTAATAATACATTATATGTTAATTAAAAAATTATTAAAAAGTTGGAGGGAAGGAAGCCCAATTTTTATTTCCTTATTATATTATCTTACTTTTTCATAAACAAAAGAATTATGGTAAATGAAGTATATACAATGAAGAATGAGGTTTTGGTGACTAAATATGAGGAAGAATCTCAATGTTGCTTCAGCTTACATCCCTGCAGATTTGTGTGTGCACATTTTAAGATAAGTTTATTTACTTCCAAAGACTTTTTTTTTATTGCTTTTTAAAAAATTAACATATAATGTATTATTTGCCCCAGGGAAATATGTCTGAGATCATCAGGCTTATACATTTCACTTCACTTACCATAGCACATACCCTCCCTAATGTCTATAATCCAGCTACCTTATCCCTACCCTGCCACCCCAGCAACACTCAGTTTGTTTTGTGACATTAAGAGTGTTATGGTTTGTCTCCTTCCTGATTCTATTTTGTTTCATTTTTTCCTCCCTATCCCCCATGACCCCCGTCCTGCCTCTCAAATTCCTCATGTCAGAGAGATCATATGATAATTGTCTTTCTCTGACTGACTTATTTCACTTAGCGTAATACCCTTTAGTTCCATCCACATTGTTGCAAATGGCAAGATTTTGGGGGTTTTTGATGGCTGCATAGTATTCCATTGTATGTCTATACCACCTCTTCTTTATCCATTCATCTGTTGATGGACCTCTTAGGTTCTTTCCATAGTTTGGCTATTGTAGACATTGTTGCTATAATCATTTGGGTGCACGTGTCCCTTCAGATCACTACAATTGTACCTTTAGGGTAAATACCTAGTAGTGCGATTGCTAGATCATAGGGTAGCTCTATTTTTCAACTTCTTGAGGAACTTCCATGCTGTTTTCCAGATTGGCTGCACCAGCTTGCATTCCCACCAACAGTGTAGGAGGGTTCCCCTTTCTCCTCATCCTCACCAACATCTGTCATATCCTGACTTATTATTTTTAGCCATTCTGACTGGTGTGAGGTGGTATCTCACTGAAGTTTTGATTTGTATTTCCCTGAGGCTGAGTGATGTTGAGCCCTTTTTTCATGTGTCTTTGGTCATTTGGATGTCTTCTTTGCAGAAATGTCTGTTTTTGTCTTTGGCCTATTTCCTGATATTTGTTTTTTGGCTGTTGAGTTTGGAGAAGGGCAAGATGGCAGAGAAGTAGGAGACTCTGTTTCAACCGGTGCCCTAAAGTGAGTTAATTATCTATGAAACCAGCCTGAGATGTAGGATTATACACTTCTGGATCCCTACGGGGGTAGAAGACAGAGTGGAGAGGTAAAGCATACTGGGAATGATCAGACTGATATTGGAGAATAAACAGAGGGGGAGGGAGCCACCAGAAGCAACCCATTGGAAAGTAATACCCCGATACAAAAGTGCCCTGTGATTAGGGACCAACATTAACGTGGAGTCTAGTTAAAAGCACTCAAAAAGAGTAAAAGATCTTAAAGAGAAACTGGTGGAATTGGGTGGTCATGGGCACAGAACTAAGCCCACGGACCCTGCTTGGCCACCACCAGCAACCACCATGCCAGAGAGAGTTAGACAGCAGAGCCTGGTCCTCGTCATGGAGCCCCCAGGGTTGCACGGCTTACACCACAGCTCCGCTCGGGCACATTCCCACCCCAGCATGAGGGAGTCATGTGGGCACTCTCTAGAACCACAACCTCTTGCACTCTGAACTCACTGCACGACTGGTGTCTGAACTGCACTCCCTACCTGGGCCTGAGAGTGCTCCGTGTGGGCACTAGCTGGTGGGTCTCTAGGCCTGGCTGAGAGTCTGGACACTCCCAGCCCAGACTTGAAGGAACTACCCCAGACAGCAGTCCTGGCAAAGGCAGCCACCAGAACCAGGCTCTCTGGACCAATATCACTGACAGTTTTGGCACTAGGGTGCAGAGACAAGTCGTGCTTTGGGCAAACCCTGAGATGGTGGCTGGGGACATGAGCCACCTGTGGGAGGTTGCATGGCTCAGTGGAGTTTTCAGAGGGGGAGTCTGTGTGTTCTGGACCACCCAGAGGGAAGCAGACTGAGGCTTCTCTCTAAGATGGAGGTCTGGGTGCAGTTTGCTTTCCACTAAACCTGCAGAAAGCCGCCAAAGAACAAAAATCTCCAAAGAACAAAAGCCTGAAAAACTGGTTTCCACAGAGGCCAGCCCCTTGATAGGAAGCAGGAGGACTCAACCTAAACAAGACTGACTGAAAAACAATGTGGCAGGACCCTCCCCCAGAAAGCCAGCCAAAAGAATGAGAGGACAACCACTACAGGGTTCCCACAAAACTGTAAAACCCCAATATCAGGGGAAAACAATATGTTAAGCTCCCAGTATTGCCCTAAAACTGTACATTTCATAGATACAGCTTTTATTTTTAATTTGTTCTAACTATTCTTGTTATTTTTAATTTTTTTAACCTACTTACTATTACAACTAGAGCTTTAAAACGACACATTGCATAATAACCTTTTAACTTGAGCTTTTTTCATACATATACCTGTATTTTTCTTTTTCTTTTCTATTTTTTTTAATATACATATAGATACAAACTTCAAGGTAACCTTCTTTCCCTAATTAATACTTCCCTTATATATAAACCAGTTTTAATCTCCCTTTATCTCTGGAAAGTTGAGTCCTTTAATAAAGATATCAAGATACACCCAGGAAAAATCAAAATAACCTTCCTTGCCCACATCGAGGATTTATAACCACCCTCTCATGTTTTTCTTCTGTCAGTGTTCCTGTGTACTTGTTTTTGTTTTGGTGTTAAATAAATTTCATCCTTGGGGTTCATTTTGGCTAGGTTCTTTTATTTTTTTTCTTGTCATTTACTTTTGTCAGTCCTTTTGTTTGTCCATTTTTGTTAATATGCCTTATAAATCTTACCTTTGGAGCCCATTCTGGCTGGGTCTTTTCTTTTTTTTTTTTCTGTCTCTCTCTTCCTCTCTCTTTCTTTTTTTTCTTTTTTCCTTCTATTTGATTGTGACTTCTGATTGCTCAGAAGCATTCCAGGGTGCACCTTGCCTGGATTTCTGTTGATATATTCAGCTACACAACCCCTCAACCATCTCTCGCCAAAATGACTAGGAGAGAAACACCCAACAGAGGAAAAATTCAGAGTCTGTGTCATCTCCATCAGAGCTATTGGATATGCACATAAACAGAATGTTGGAAAGGAAATTCAGACTAACAATTATCCAATCAATGGCTATGTTGGCAAAGACCATTAGTGGCAACATGGAATTGATTAGGGCAGAAGTGAAAGCTGTCCAGGAGGAAGTAAAAAATGCTATCAATGAGATCCAATCTAATCTAAATACTCTAACGCTAGCATAACAGAGGCAGAAGATAGAATTAGTGATCAAGAGGACAAACTGATAGAGAAAAAGAATCAGGAGGAGGCCTGGAACAAACAGTTTAGGATTACAGAATTAGGGAATTAGGGAAATGACACCATGAAAGTTCCAACATCAGAATTATTGGGATCCCTGAGGAGGAGAAGAAAGAAAGACTAGAAGATATAATTGAACAAATTCTTCTAGAAAGTTTTCCCAGTCTGAGGAATGGAACCAGCATTCATGTCCTAGAGGTAGAAAAAACACCCCCCAAGATGAACGAATCTAGAAAGACTGCAAGGCACTTGATTGCAAGACTGAAGAATCATAATTTTAGACAAGAGCTTTTGAGAGCAGCTAGGGAGAAGAGATTCCTTATGTACAGAGAAAGGTCCATCAGAATAATGTCAGACTTGTCCATAGAAACCTGGCAGGCCAGAAAGGGCTGGCAAGACATATTCAGGGCACTAAATGAGAAGAACATGCAGCCAAGAATACTTTATCCAGCAAGGTTGATATTCAAAATGGATGGAGAGATAAAGAGTTTCCAAACAGGCAAGGTTTAAAAGAGTGTGACCACCAAGCTGGCACTACAAGAAATATTAAGGGGGGGTTCTATAAAAAAAAAAAAAAGAAGAATGAACCCAAGAGTGTCATAGAACAGAAATTTGCAGAGTCAATCTATAAAAATAAGGACTTCACAGGCAACATGATGTCAATAAAAAACATATCTTTCAATAATCCCTCTCAATGTGAACAGCCTAAATGCTCCCATAAAATGGCACAGGGTTGCAGATTGGATAAAATGTCAGGACCCCATATGTCATCTACAAAAGACCCATTTGGAACCTAAGGATACATCCATACTGAAAGTGAAGGGATGGAGAAGCATCTTTCATGCCAATGGGCCTCAAAAGAAAGTTGGGGTAGCAATTCTCATATCAGATAAATGAGATTTTAAACTAAAGACTATAGTCAGAGATAAAGAAGGACACTACATCATTCTTAAAGGGTCTACCCACCAAGAAGATCTGACAGTTATAAATATTTATGCCACCAATATGGGAGCAGACAACTACATAAGACAACTGTTAATCAAGATAAAGAGTCATATTGATATGAATACATTAATAGTAGGGGATCTTAACATGCCACTCTCAGTAAAAGGCAGATCATTCAAGCAGAAAATCAATAAAGAAACAAGAGCATTGAATGACACATTGGACCAGATGGACCTCATAGATATATACAGAACGTTCCACCCTACAACAGAATACTCATTTTTCTTGAGTGCATACGGATCTTTCTTTAGAATAGACAACATAGTGGGTCATAAATCAGGGCTCAACCAATACCAAAAGATTGAGATTATTCCCTGCATATTTTCAGACCACAATGCTTTGAAACTGGAACTCAAACACAAGAAAAAGTTTGGAAGGAATTCAAACATTTGGAAGCCAAATACCAACCCGCTCAAGAATGCTTGGATCAACCAGGAAATCAAAGAAGAACTTAAGCAATTCATGGAAACCAATGAGAATGAAGACACTTTGGTCCAAACCCATGGGATACGGCAAGGTGGCTCTAAGCCAGAAATACATAGCCATCCAAGCCCCACTCAAAAAAAATTGAAAAATCCAGAATACACCAACTTTCTTTACACCTTAAAGAACTGGAGAATCAATAACAAATTAAGCCAACTCCACACACAAGAAGGGAAATAATAAATATTAGAGCAGAGATCAATGAGATAGAAACTGGGGATACAGTAGAACACCTCGATGAAACTAGAAGCTGGTTCTTTGAAAAAATCAATAAGATGGATAAACAATTGGTCAAACTAATCCAAAAGAAAAGAGAGTGGTCCCAAATTAATGAAATTATTAAGGAAAAGGGAGAGATCACGACTAACACCAAAGAAATAGAAACAATCATCAGAAATTATTATCAACAGCTATATGCCAATAAGTTAAGCAACCTAGAAGAAATTGATGCATTCCTGGAAACCTATAAACTACCAAGACTGAAACAGGAAGAAATTGACAACCCGAATAGACCAATATCTAGTAACGAGATTGAAGCAGTGATCAGAAACCTCCCAAGAAACAAGAGTCCAGGACTTGATGGATTCCCTGGAGAATTCTACAAACATTCAACGAAGAAATAATACCTATTCTTTGGATGCTGAGTTTGACAAGTTCTTTCTAGATTTTGGATAATAGTCCTTTATCTGATATGTCATTTGCAAATATCTTCTCCCATTCTGCTGATTGTCTTTTGGTGTTTTTGACTGTTTCCTTTGCTGGCAGAAGGTTTTGATCTGGATACTTCATTTTTATCCTTGCTTTCCTTGCCTTTGGTGATGTTCCTGGGAAGAAGTTGCTGCAGCTGAGGTCAAAGAGGTTGCTGTCTGTGTTCTCCTCAAGGAATTGGATGGATTCCTGTCTCACATTGAGGTCTTTTCTCCATTTTGAGTCTATTTTTGTGCGTGGTATAAGGAAATGATCCAGTTTCATTCCCCTGCATGTGCCTGTCCCATTTTCTCAATACCTCTTGTTGAAGAGACTGTCTTTTCTGTTGGACAGTCCTTCCTGCTTTATTGAAGATTAGTTGACCATGGAGTTGAGGGTCCATTTCTGGACTCTCTATTCAGTTCTATGTGTCTATTTCTGTGCCAGTACCATACTGTCTTGATGATTACAGCTTTGTAATAGAGCTTGAAGTTTGGAATTGTGATCGGAGCAACTTTGGTTTCCTTTTCAACATTCCTCTGGCTATTCGGAATCTTTTCTGGTTCCATATAAATTTTAGGATCATTTGTTCCATTTCTTTAAAAAAATTGATGGTATTTTGATAGGAATTGCATTAAATGTGTAGATTGCTTTATAGACATTTTCACAATATTTGTTCTCCCAATCCATGAACATAGAACATTTCTCCATTTCTTTGTGCCTTCCTCAATTTCTTTCATGAGTACTTCATAGTTTTCTGAGTACCGATTCTTTGCCTCTGTGGTTAGGTTTATTCCTAGGTATTGTATGGGTGCAGTTGTAAATGGGATCAAATCCTTAATTTCTCTTTCCTCTGTTTTGCTGTTGGTGTGTAGAAATGCAACTGATTTTGATGCATTGGTTTTATATCTTGACACCTTAGTGAATTCCTGTATGAGTTCTAGCAGTGTTGGAGTGGAGTCCTTTGGGTTTTACACATAAAGTATCATATCAACTGCAAAGAGTGAGAGTTCAACTTCTTCTTTGCTGATTGGATGCATTTAATTTCTTTTTGTTGTCTGATTGATGAGGTTAGAATTTCTAGTACTATGTTGAATAGCAGTGGTGATAGTGGACATCCCTGCCGTGTTCTTGATCTTAGGGGAAAAGCTCTCAGTTTTTCCCCTTTGAGAATGAGATTTGTTGTGGGTTTTTCTTAGATAGCTTTGGTGATATTAAGGTGTGTTCATTCTATTCCTATGCTTTGAAATATTTTGACCAAGAAAGGATGCTGTACTTTGTAAAATGCTTTTTCAGCACTTATTGAGAGTATCCTATGGTTCTTTTTCTTTCTTTTATTAATGTATTGTATCACATTGATTGATTTGTGGATGTTAAACCAATCTTGCAGCCCAGGAATAAATCCTGCTTGGCTGTGGTAAATAATCCTTTTAATGTACTGTTATATCCTATTGGCTAGTATTTTGGTGAGAATTTTTGCATCCATGTTCATCAGGGATATTTGTCTGTAATTCTCCTTTTAGATGGGGTCCTTAGTTTTGGGATCAAGGTAATGCTGGCCTCATGAAATGCATTTGGAAGTTTTCCTTCCATTTCTATTTTTTGGAACAGTCTCAGGAGGATAGGAATTAATTCTTCTCTAAATGTTTGGTAGAATTCCCTGGGAAGCCATCTGGCCCTGGGCTCTTGTTTTTTGGGAGATTTTTGATGACTGCTTCAATCTCCTTACTGGTTATGGGTCTGTTCATGTTTTCTATTTCTTCCTGGTTCAGTTGTGGTAGTTTATATGTCTCTAGGAACGCATCCATTTCTTCCAGAGTGTTAAATTTGCTGACGTAGAGTTGCTCATAGTATGTTCTTATAATTGTTTGTATTTCTTTGATGTTGGTTGTGATCTCATCTCTTTCATTCATGGCTTTATTAATTTGGGTCCTTTCTCTTTTCTTTTTGATAAGTCTGGCCAGGGGGTTAGCAATATTATTACTTCTTTCAAAAAACCAGCTCCTAGTTTTGTTGATTTGTTCTACTGTTCTTTTGGTTTCTATTTCATTGATTTCTATTCTGATCTTTACTATTTCTCTTCTGCTTCTGGGTTTAGGCTTCTTTGCTGTTCTTTCTCCAGCTCCTTTAGGTGTAGGGTTTGGTTGTGTGTTTGAGATCTTTCTTGTTTCTTGAGAATGGCTTATATTGCTATATGCTTTCTTCTCAGGACTGCCTTTGCTGTGTCCCACAGATTTTGAATCGTGTTTTCATTTTCATTTGTTTCCATGAATTTTTTAAATTCTTTGAATTTCCTGGTTGACCCATTCATTCTTTAGTAGGATGCTCTTTAGCCTCCATGTATTGGAGTTCTTTCCAAATTTTCTCTTATGATTGAGTTCTAGTTTCAGAGTGTTGTGGTCTGAAAATATGCAGGGAATGATCCCAATCTTTTAGTACCAGTTGAGATCTGATCTGTGACCCAGGATGTGATGAATTCTGGGGTATGTTCCATGTGCACTAGAGAAGAATGTGTATTCTGTTGCTTTGGGATGGAATGTTCTGAATATATCTGTAAAGTCCATCTGGTCCAGTGTGTCACTTAAAACTTTTATTTCCAGGCACCTGGGTGGTTCAGTGGGTTAAAGCCTCTGCCTTCAGCTCAGGTCATGATCTCGGGGTCCTGGTATTGAGCCCCACATCGGGCTCTCTGCTCAGTGGGGAGCCTGCTTCCCCCCTCTCTCTGCGGGCCTCTCTGCCTACTTGTGATCTCTGTCTGCCAAATAAATAAATAAAATCTTTAAAAAAATAAAAAATGAAACCTTTATTTCCTTGTTGATCTTTTTCTATATTATCTGTCCATTTCAGTGAAGGCGGTGTTGAAGTCCCCTACTATTATTGTATTATGGTTGATGTGTTTCTTTGATTTTGTTATTAAATGGATTGTATAATTGGCTACTATACCCCATGTTAGGGGTATAGATATCTAAAATTGTTAGATCTTCTTGTTGGACACACCCTTTATGTATGATATAGTGTCCTTTATCATCTATTATTATATTCTTTGGTTTAAAAATCTAACTTGTCTGATGTAAGGATTGCCACCCCAGCTTTCTTTGGATGTCCATTAGCATGCTAAATTGTTTTCTACCCCCTCACTTTAAATCTGGAAGTGTCTTTGAGTCTATGCTTTGTAGACAGCATATTGATGGGTCTTGGTTTTTTATCCATTCTGATACTCTGTGTCTTTTGTTTGGGGCATTGAGCCCATTTACATTCAGGGTAACTACTGAGAGATATGAATTTAGTGCCTTATATTGCCTGTAAGGTGACTATTACTGTATATTATCTCTGTTCCTTTCTGGTCTACTACATTTAGGCTCTCTCTTTGCTTAGAGGACCCCAGGCAATATTTCCTGTAGGGCTGGTTTGGTGTTTACAAATTCTTCTAGTTTCTGTTTGTCCTGGAAGCTTTTTTATCTCTCCTATTTTCAATGATAGCATACCTGGATACAGTATTCTTAGCTGCATGTTTTTCTCTTTTAGTGCTCTGAATATATCATGCCAGTCCTTTCTGGTCTGCCAGGTCTCTGTGGATAGTTCTGCAGCCAATCTAATATTTCTATGATTGTATGTTACATACCTCCTTTCCTGAGCTGCTTTCAGGATTGTCTCTTTGTCACTGAGACTTGTAAGTTTTACCATTAGATGACAGGGTGTTGACCTATTTTTATTGATTTTCAGGGGTGTTCTCTGTGCCTTCTGGTTTTTGATGCTTGTTTCCTTTGCCATATTGGGGAAATTATGTACTATAATTTTCTCCAATATACTTTCTGCCCCTCTATTTCTTCTTCTGGGATCCCAATTATTCTAATATTGTTTCATCTTGTGGTATCACTTATCTCTCGAATTCTCCCCTTGTGGTCAAGTAGTTGTCTCTTTTTTGCTCAGCTTTATTATCCATCATTTGGTCTTCTATATCACTAATTCTCTCTTCTGCCTCATTTATACTAGCAGCAAGAGCCTCCATTTTTTTTTATTGCACCTCATTAATAGCTTTTTAAAATTTCAACTTGCTTAGATTTTGGTTCTTTTATTTCTCCAGAAAGGGAATTTATTTCTCCAGAAATGGATTCTCTAATATCTTCCTTTTTTTTTTTTTTTTTTTTAGCCCAGTTAGTACCTTGATAATCATCATCCTGAACTCTAGATCTGACATATTACTAATGTCCATATTGATTTGGTCCCAATCATTGGTACTGCCTCTTTTTTTTTCTTTTTCTTTTTTCTTTCTTTCTTTCTTTCTTTTTTTTTTTTTGTCTCTCTCGTGGTGAGTTTTTCTGCCTTGTCATTTATCCAGATAAAAATAGATGAATGAGGGGACAAAATATTAAAAGGGTGGCAAAGACCCCAGAAAAATATATATGAAGAGAGAGAGAGAGTTTGACTTCTTCTTTGCCAATTTAAATACCTTTTATTTCTTTTTGTTGTCTGATTGCTGTTGCTAGGACTTCTAGTACTATGCTGAACAACAGTGATGAGAGTGGGCATCCTTGTTGTGTTCCTGATCTTAAAGGGAAGGCTGTCAGCTTTTTCCCATTGAGAATTATATTCTCTGTGGGTTTTTCCTAGATAGATTTTATGAAGTTGAGGAATGTTTCCTCTATCCCTATACTTTGAAGCATTTTAATCAGAAATGGATGCTGTATCTTGTCAAATGCTTTTTCTGCATAAATTGATAGGGACCATGTGGTTCTTCACTCTTCTCTTATTGATTTGTTGTATCACTTTGATTGATTTGTGAATGTTGAACCACCTTTGCATCCCAGGAATAAATTCCACCTGGTCATGGTGGATAGTCTTTTTAATGTACTGTTGGATTCTATTAGCTAGGATCTTGTTGAGAATCTTGGCATCCATATTCATCAAGGATATTGGTCTGAAATTCTTCTTTTCGATTGGGTCGTTGCTTGGTTTGGGGATAAGGTAATGAGGGCTTCATAGAAAGAGTCTGGAAGTTTTCCTTCTGTCTCTATTTTTTGAAAGAGCTTCAGGAAAATAGGTGTATTATTTCTTCTTTAATGTTTGTATAATTCCCCAGGGAATCTGTCAGATTCTGGGCTCTTGTTTTTTGGGAGGTTTCTGATCACTGCTTCAATCTGGTTACTAGATATTGATGTACTCAGGTTGTCAATTTCTTCCTGATTCAGTTTTGGAAGCTTATAGGTTTCTAGGAATGCATCCATTTCTTCTAGGTTGCTTAACTTATTGGGATATAGCTGTTGATAATAATTTCTGATGATTGTTTCTATTTCTTTGGTGTTAATTATGATCTCTCCCATTTCACTCATAATTTTATTAATTTGGGACCTCTCTCTTTTCTTTTGGATTTGTTTGGCCAGTGTTTTAATGATCTTATTGATTCTTTCAAGGGACCAGCTGTTAGTTTCATTGAGGTGTTCTACTGTATCCCCAGTTTCAATCTCATTGATGTCTGCTCTAATCTTGATTATTTCCCTTCTTGTGTGTGGGGTTGGCTTAATTTGTTGTTGATTCTCCAGTTCCTTTAGGCATAAAGAGAGTTGGTGTATTCTGGATTTTTCCTTTGTGTGTGTGTGTGTGTGTGTGTGTGAGGCTTGGATGACTATGTATATCCCCCTTAGGACTGCCTTTGCCATATCCCATAGGTTTTGACCCGATGTGTCTTCATTCTCATTCTCTCTTTGCAGATGACATGATACTTTATATGGAAAACCCAAAAGACTTCACCCCAAATCTACTAGAACTCATAGAGCAATTCAGTAATGTCACAGGTTACAAAATCAATTTACAGAAATCAGTTACTTTCTTGTACATTAACAATAAAAATATAGAAACGGAAATTAGAGAGTCAATTCTATTTACTCTAGCACCAAGAACCATAGGATACCTGGGAATAAGCCTAACCAAAGAGGTAAAGGATCTGTACTCAAGGAAACTGAACACTCATGAAAGAAATTGAAGGAGACACAAAAAGATAGAAAAGCATTCCATGCTCATGGATTGGAAAAATAAACATTGTTAAAATGTCCTCACTGCCTAGAGCAACCTATACTTTCAATGCCATCCTGATCAAAATCCACCAGCATTTTTCAAAGACCTAGAATAACAATCCTAAAATTTGTGTGGAACCAGGAGAGATCCTGAGTTGCTAAGGAAATGTTGAAAAAGAAAAACAAAATGGGGAGCATCACATTGCCTGATTTTAAGCTTTACTACAAAGCTGTGATCACCAAGATAGCATGGTATTGGCACAAATACAGACACATAGACAAGTGTAACAGAGCAGAGCCCAGATATGGACCCACAACTCTATGGTCAACTAATCTTCAACAAAGCAGGAAAAAATATCCAGTGGAAAAATGGCAGCCTCTTCAATAAATGGTGCTGGGAAAATTGGACAACTATGTGTAGAAGAATGAAACTTGACCATTGTCTTACACCATACACAAAGATAAACTCAGAATGGATAAAAGACCTTAGCATGAGGGAGGAATCTATCAAAATCCTAGAGGAGAGTATAGGCAGCAACCTCTTTGACATTGGCTGCAGCAACTTCTTTCAAGACATGTCTCCAAAGGCAAAGGATACAATAGTGAAAATGAACTTTAGGGACTTCATCAAGATAGAAAGCTTCTGCACAGCAAAGGAAACAATCAACAAAATGAAGATGCAACCTACGGAATGGGAGAAGATATTTGCAAATGACACTACAGACAAAGGGCTGATATCCAAGATCTATAAAGAACTTCTCAAACTCAACACACACAAAACAAGTAATCATGTGAAAAAATGCGCAGAAGACATGAACAGACACTTCTCCAATGAAGACATACAAATGGCTATCAGACACATTGT